>NC_069678.1:85628792-85946389 GCF_023699985.2 Odocoileus virginianus
CAAATATTTGAAGATTCTCTTGACGAGGATTTATTCATGTGACCACACTTGGCTGCAAGAGAGGCTGGGAAATATGACTTGTAGCTGTCAAACATGTGTTCACCAACAACTCGGTTACTATGGAAGACAGGAAGGATGGATTTTGGTGGGCAACCAACAATCTCTACCATGGCGAGTGGCTCAGTTGAGAAACACTTCTCAACTGCTGAGAACACTTGAGAACCACTCTCAGGAGTTGAGAACCACTTCTCAACAGTTCTCAGTTGAGAACTCAAGTCTCCTTGGCCCCATGGCACTTGGTGGGGAAGGGGGAGATGTAGGAGACCTGAGTCCTATATAAAGAGAACTGAGTTGTTATCAGGTCAGTCATCACTGGGCATGTGCATCCTGGGTAACTCACTTCCCTTCTTTGAGTCTCAGTTTCCCTATCTGTAAAATGGGGATAATAATGGGACTTACTCTCAGATTGCTGATGTGAAAACACTTGCCAAAGTTTGTAACATACTAGGTGCTCATGTGGTTGATGAGTTGGGGTAGAATTTGGATTTGAGCACATGAAAGGAAGAAATTCCAGGGAAGATGACAATCTGTGCAATGGCCAAGTGGCATGAATGAACAGGACTTGACTGGGAAAGGGAACAAGTCCAGTGTGGTTACCATGCAGGGTAATGCTCAGAGCAGCAAGGGATATACTTAAGCAGGTAAGAGTCAAACAGGAATGACCCGTGAGTGACAGGCTGAGGAGCTTGAACTTGAGCCTGTTGGTAATGGGGAGTTATGGATTTTATGAGCAGGATGGGAAAAGAACAAGATTGGTGCTTTGGAAAGATCACTGATGAGCACAGAAGGGATTTTGAGAGGAGCACATTGGGAAAATGGAGAAGGCTGAGAATATGGTCACACTGACTCAGGTAGCGATAAGGGCCCTAGGACAAGTGGTGACAAGGTAGGGTAGGAGGGAGCAATGGTAAGGAAAGAAGTCTTAAGCCTTAAGGGAGATTTGGTTTGAAAAAGCATGGAACACAACATCTGGTATAAACAAACACTCTGATTGAATGAACTTTATACCTTGGTTATTTCGTATTAAGTGCAGGAGGCAGAATAAGAACAGCTTCAATGAAATGAACAAGATAAGTGTCTCAAGACTAATGTGGCTATCATATTGTCAATATCCAAGCTTCTCTACCTTATTGCTTTGTCATTTTTGAGTCAGATCTCATGGTCCAAAAAGGCTGCCCTAGCCACTATATCAACATTCCAGCCAGAAAGGAGAAGAAAAGAGAAGGAGAAGGGCATATTCTGGAAGCTGCTCATAACTGACCTCAAGAGAGCATCAGAAATGTGGTCTTTAAAAATTTTTTTTCTTTATTTATTAGAATGTAATCGCTTTACAATGTGAAATATGACCTTTGTTTGAGGGGATCCATGTGTCTAAATAGAATTTGGAAGTTCTCCCACTAAGGAAAAAGGTGAGGATGTATATAAGGGACAACCTGCAGTCCTAATAATGGCCTGTTGAAGTGGAGGCTACAGGAAAGAGAAGAGCCAGAGATGATTCTCAAGAGTGTGGGTGGAGGACAGGGTGGGTCTTCCCTGGGGGGGTATCCAGGAGGAGGACCAGACTGGGGAGAGTGGGATAAGGTCAGGACAGACATACGGGGTCATCCTGGGTTGACATCCAGGTAGAGGAGGCCCAGGTAAACGGGCCAAGCCCTCAGTAGTGAGGTCTAGACAGAGAGCAAACACTTGTTCTTGAGTTACTAGCATATCCATGGTTGCCACAGGGATGATAATGGTGAGTAATAGAAGAAAGTGGCCAAGGAGAGAACACAGACACTTAAGAGAAGGGAGGGATGGAGACTGAGAAGAAACAGCTGGGCAGGTAGGAGGAGAACAAGCAGAAATGTCCCGAAGGCCGAGGGTGACATTTCCTGAAGCAGGTGTGGCCGGCAGTGTCTCATGCTGCTAAGAAGTCAGGTGAAATGAAGGCTGAGAAGAGGCTGTTCAACTTATTAACCAGAAAGGGAAAACTGACTTTGCCAGAGCAACTTCAGGGGAGCAGAGCCGCTAGTCAGGCTGCAGGAGATCAGAAGGAGGTGGGAAAGAGGAAGAAGTGTCAGCAAAGTCCATGACTTAAGTCATCTCTTTGACATCAGTGTTTTCTCAAGGGACCCAAGTCTGGGTTGGGCCCATACGGTTCCAGCGCCAGATGGGGGTGTAGTACCGCCTTTGCCCAGGAGGTGACAGCACCACACCAAGGGACACCACCTGAACCTACAACACAGGGCACATAGCAATGTATTTCCAGGGAAATAAAGATTAGTTCCCTAACACTGAAGCTTTGTGGGGGCGGGGAGCGGGGCGGGTCACTGTCTTAGATGAGGGCCTTAGGCAGAGGAAACTGAATGGAACTTTGGGTTCAAATCCTGGCTCTAGCTTACTGGCCGTGTGACCCTGAGGAAGTCCTGCCTCCTGGTTGGCAAGCTAGGGGTGCTAACTAGTTGCATATACCTCCGGGGCCACCGGGGATCCCTAAAGCAGTATGGTTGTGTCTGAAGGTCTTGTGGGCAGATCCAGGGCAGGAGTGGGCCAGGGCGAACAGGAGGAGGAGCTGATGGAGGGAATCCAGACTAGTGAGCCCAGGATGGGGGTAGGTGGGTGCAGAGAGGGTAGGCAGCGGTGTGTGTGGTTCTACAAAGACTGTGGTTTAGGAGTTAGGAAAGCTGGGTTCATATTTTGCAGTTGGGGTGCCAAGGCTCATAGAGGAGGGGAAATGACTTTCCCAGGGTCACACCCCTCAAACAGGCAAAGCAGAGGCACCACAACCAAAATTTGGGAAAGAATTTGATGTCTAATATATTTTTTAAAAGCACTGAAGTTGTATCATGGGAAGAATCAGATCTCTGGGAATTTTGTTAACCATGATAATGTGGTTCTGTGTTTCCTACACTTGGAACTTTTGATAGTGTCTGTCTCCTCTGATCCCTGTTTGACCCTCACACTCTGAGAACACCCCACATCTGCTCCTTCTTCCCAGAGATGACATGAGAGCAGGTTAAAGACCTGAGAGGAGGAAGGCCACCCAAGGACAAGCCTAGAGGTCAAGAGACTTGGGCTCAGTTGTGGGCTCTGCCCTGATCTACCGAGCCTCAGTTTCCCCATCTGCAAGATGCGTCTGTTGGGCCAGCCTAGCGCCTGGAAGACTTGGCAGCTCTGATTATTTTCTGAAGGTTCTTGTTCCCACTTTGAGCTTCCCTGCCTGCCCCCTGAAAAATCGCTCCCCCTCAGTGTTGTCACTATCCCATTTCCTTTTCATTTTCTTCATAGCTCTTATCACTCTCTGAAATTATCTTCTTTCTTGTTTATTTTCTGTCTAGACAGTAATCTACTGTCTACTCCATGTGAGCAGGGGCTTTGTGAGTTTGGGAGAGCCTCTTTGACCTTGGCACCTCAAAGAGTGTTTGGCATGTAGCAGAGATGAACAAACAGTTGTAGAATAAATGAGCAAAGGGCAGACAATGCAACCCATCACTCTCTAAGGCAAGTCCTGGAGTTCCTATTGAGCTCCGCCACCCCCTCCCCTCTCTCCCAGATACACTGGCCCTAACCACTGGGCCTTACGGTGGGGTGTACTGGTCCTGTGTGGCCATGGGGACACAACAGGGGCTAGGAGGATTCCCACAGGGAAGATGATCAATTCCAGGTGACCTGCTTCCCTCCCTTCCTGCCAACCAACATTTCTTCATCACCCTGTGTCCAGCCTTGTGTGTGGGGCATGGTGATGACCGTAGATGAGAAGCAGGCATGATTCTTGCCCTCCAGGAGCTGAAGTGACACCTAGGGAAGGGGCGCCAGGGAAGGGGTCATGAGATCCAGGAGAGGAGCTAGTGGAATCTAGTGGGAGTGAGGGCCAGAGGGAAGTGCAGATCCCACTCCGGTTCTGAGCAGGCAGGGCAGCCTGCATTTCTGGCCTCAGGACCCTCCACCCATGGTGTCTGTTCTCCAGCAGTCTTCACCCTTTCTTCCAGGAAATTCTCCATGTATCCCATCCACTCTAGGCTGTGTACAAAAAAGAGAAAGAGGAGGTGTCTGGCAGCCAGAGAAGCCATTTGGGACAAAAACAAAGATATTAGTGTGTGTGTGTGCGTGTGTGTGTGTGTGTGTGTGTGTGTGTGTGTGTGTTAGTTGCTCAGTAGTGTCCAACTATGCAATCCTACGAACTGTAGCCTGCCAAGTTCCTCTATCCATGGAATTCTCCAGGCAGGAATACTGCCGTGGGTTGGCATTCCCTTCTCCAGGGGATCTTCCACACCCAGGGGCCAAACCCATCTCTCCTGCATTGCGGGCAGACTCTTTACTGACTGAGCCACTAGGAAAGCCCAGAGATGTTAGAGCAGTGTGTAAAAGGCATTCTGCTTTGTGATGGATAATGTGAACCTTCCACTAGCTGTATTAGTCAGGTCTTGCTGTGATAATGCTGTGAAACAAGCAAACCCCAATTCTCAGGGGCCTATAGAAGCAAAGATTACTTCATACTCCTAGGTGTTAGTTAGATCAACTGCAGTTCAGCTGCAGGTCTGGCTCAGGTCTGCTCCAGGAGTCTGCATTCTGGACCCAGGAAGAAGGAACAAGAGCTATCTGAGTCTTCTCATGCAGGAGGAAGGAAGCACCAGGAGGTCTGGCAGACTTGCCATGCCTCTTTTGGCTTTACCTTGGAACAAATACACTGTCCTTTCACCCAACATCCCACTGGCCAGATTAAGTCCCACGGCCAAGTCCAAAGTCAGTGGGGTAGAAGAGTGGAAGCTGTGCAGCTCAGATCCCCCCTTAAAGGTCTATATACTCCTTCCCCAGCCGTTGGGAATCTCCACTGCGGGCTCACAACTGTCAATCCATGGGAACCACCTCATCTAAACCCACGCCCCTCCCAGGGGCTCTTGACCAGTGACTGGCTGATGCATAGAAACAAAAGCTGGCCTCCTTCCCTCAATTTGGCACAATCTGAAGGGCTATCTGAGCTCCTGAGCACCTGAAGATCTGAAGATGCCTTGCTGAGATCACATTGCACATCAGCTTCTCCCCGTGCCTCATCCTGCCTTCCTGACTTGCGTCAGATGAATCTCCTAAGAACACTCCCTGATAGACCTTCTGCACACCAGTCTCATGAACAGTATAAAAAGGCAAAAAGATATGACACCAGAAGATGAGTCCCACCAAGTGAGTATGTGTCCAATATGCTACTGGGGAAGAGTGGAGAAATAGCTCCAGAAAAAATAAAGAGGCTGGGCCCAAGGGGAAACAACACTTAGTTGTGGATGTGTCTGGTGGTAAGAGTAAAGTCTGATGCTGTAAAGAACAATTCTGCGGAGCAATCGGGAATATTAGGTCCATGAATCAGGGTAAACTGGATGTGGTCAAATAAGAGATGGCAAGAGTGAGCATCAACATTTTAGAAATCAGTGAACTAAAGTGGACGGGAATGGGCAAATTTAATTCAGATGACCATTATGTCTACTACTGTGGGCAAGAATCCCTTAAAAGAAATGGAGTAGCCCTCATAGTCAACAAAAGAGTCTGAAATGCAGTATTTGGGTGCAACCTCAAAAAATGAAAGAATGATCTCTGTTCATTTCCAAGGCAAACCAGTCAACATCAAAGTAATCCAAGTCTATGGCTCAACCACTAATGCCAAAGAAGCTGAAGTTGAATGGTTCTGTGAAGACATACAAGGCCTTCTAGAACTAACACCAAAAAAAACCCCCAAAAATTGAAGACATACAAGGCCTTCTAGAACTAACACCAAAAAAAACCCCCAAAGATGTCATTTTCATCATCGGGGACTAGAATGCAAAAGTAGGAAATCAGAGATACTTGGAGTAACAGGCAAGTTTGGTTTTGGAGTACAAAATGAAGCAGGGCAAAGGCTAACAGAGTTTTGCCAAGAGAACACACTGGTCATAGCAAACACCCTCTTCCAGCAACACAAGAGAAGACTCTACACATGGACATCACCAGATAGTAAATACTGAAATCAGATTGATAATATTCTTTGCAGCCAAAGATGAAGAAGCTCTATACAGTCAGCAAAAACAAGACCAGGGGCTGACTGTGGCTCAGATCATGAACTCCTTATTGCCAAATTCAGACTTAAATTGAAGAAAGTAGGGGAAACCACAAGGCTCTTCAGGTATGACATAAATCAAATCCCTTATAATTATACAGTGGAGGTGATGAATAAATTCAAGGGATTAGATCTGGTAGACAGAGTGCCTGAAGAACGTGGACAGAGGTTCACAACATTGTACAGGAGGCGGTGACCAAAACCATCCCAAAGAAAAAGAAATGCAAGAAGGCAAAGTGGTTGTCTGAGAGGCCTTATAAATAGCTGAAAAAAGAAAAGAAGCAAAAGGCAACAGAGAAAGGGAAAGATACACCCCTTTGAATGTAGAGTTTCAGAAAATAGCAAGGAGAGATAAGAAAGGCTTCTTAAGTGAACAATGCAAAGAAATAGAGGAAAACAATAGAATGGGAAAGACTAAAGATCTCTTCAAGAAAACTGGAGCTACCAAGGGAACATTTCACGAAAAGATGGGCACAGTAAGGACCTAACAGAAGCAGAAGAGTTTAAGAAGACATGGCAAGAATACACAGAAAAACTATACAAAAAAGGTCTTAATGACTTGGATAACCACGATAGTGTGGTCGTTCACCTAGCACCAGACATTCTGGAGTGTGAAGTCAAGTGGGCCTTAGGAAGCATTACTACAAACAAAGCTAGCAGAGGTGATGGAATTCCAGCTGAGCTATGGGAAATCCTAAAAGATAATACTGTGAAAGTGCTGCACTCAATATGCCAGTATATTTAGAAAACTCAGCAGTGGCCACAAGACTGGAAAAGGTCAGTTTTCATTCCAATCCCAAAGAAAGGCAATGCCAAAGAATGCTCAGACTGCTATACAATTGCACGTATTTCACACGCTAGCAAGGTAATACTCAAAATCCTCCAAGCTAGGCTTCAACAGTATGTGAACCAAGCGCTTCCATATGTACAAGCTGAATTTAGAAAAGGCAGATGAACCAAAGATAAAATTGCCAATATCTGTTGGAGCATAGAAAAAGCAAGGAATTCCCCAAAAAAATCTATTTCTATTTCATTGACTATGCTAAAGCCTTTGACTGTGTGGATCACAACAAACTGTGGAAAATTGTTAAAGAGTTAGGAATACCAGACCACCTTATCTGTCTCCTGAGAAACCTATATGCAGGTCAAGAAGCAATAGTTAGAACCAGACATGGAACAATGGACTGGTTCAAAATTGGGAAAGGAGTATGTCAAGATTGTATATTGTCACCCTGCTTATTTAACTTCTATATAAAATTGTTGTTCAGTCACTTAGTTGTGTCCAACCGTTTGTGACCCCATGGACTGCAGCACGCCAGGCTTCCCTGTCCTTCACCATCTCCTGGAGCTTACTCAAACTCATGTCCATTGAGTCAGTGATGCCATCCAACCATCTCATCCTCTGTCGTTCCCTTCTCCTCCTGCCCTCGATGTTTCTCAGCATTAGGGTCTTTTCCAGTGAGTTTACTCTTCACATCAGGTGACCAAAGTATTGGGGTTTCAGTATCAGTCCTTTGAATGAATATTTGGAGTTGATTCCCTTTAAGACTGACTGGGTTTGATCTCCTTACTGTCCAAGGAACTCTCAAGAGTCTTCTCCAGGCCCACAGTTTGAAAGCATCAATTCTTCAGCATTCAGCCTTCTTTGTGGTCCAACTCTCACATCTGTACATGACTGCTGGAAAAAACATAGCTTTGACTATATGGACCTCTGTCGGCAGAGTGATGTCTCTGCTTTTTAATATGTTGCCTAGCAGAGTACGTCATGAAAAATGCTGGGCTGGATGAATCATAAGATTGCCAGGAGAAATATCAACAACCTCAGACTTGCAGATGATACCACTCTAATGGCAGAAAATGAAGAGAAACTAGAGCCTTTTGAAGGTGAAAGAGGAGAGTGAAAAAGCTGGCTTAAAACTCAGCATTCAAAAAACTAAGATCATGGCATCCAGTCCCAACACTTCATGCAAATAGACAGGAAAAAAGTGGAAACAGTGACAGATTTTATTTTCTTGGGCTCCAAAATCACTGCAGATGGTGACTGCAGCCACGAAATTAAAAGACACTTACTCCTTGGAAGAAAAGCTATGACAAACCTAGACAGCATATAAAAAACAGAGGTATCTCTTTGCCAACAATAGTTTGCCTAGTCAAAGCTATGATTTTTCCAGTAGTCATGTATGGATGTAAGAGTTGGACCATAAAGAAGCCCAAGCACTGAAGAACTGATACTTTTGAATTGTGGTGCTGAAGAAGACTCCTGAGAATTCCTTAGACAGCAAGGAGATCAAACCAGCCAGTCAATCCCAAAGGAAATCAACTCTGAATATTCATTGGAAAGACTGATGCTGAAGCTCCAATACTTTGGCCACCTGACATGAAGAGCCAACTCACTGGGAAAGACCCTAATGCTGGGAAAGATTGAGGGCAGGAGGAAAAGGGTGCAACAGAAGATGAGATGGTTGGACAGCATCATGGACTCAATAGACATGAGCATGAACAAACTCTGGGAGATAGTGAAGGACAGGAAGCCTGGCGTGCTGCAGTCCATGGCATCACAAAGAGTCGGACACAACTTAGCAACTGAACAAAACCAGTCTCAGAATCTGTAGGAAAGCCATTGTAAGACAAGTAGAGTGGTATACTCTACCCAAATGTAGCCATGGTGATGTGAGGAAGGAAGGCACTCTTTTGGACAAATAATAAATCTGCTATAACAGTTAACTCATCTTGGTGAAAGCTCTGATTTATTTTGGCTGCAACAAAAAAGTGGCCACACGCTCAATGTGTGTGTGGGTGGGGGTGGGGGTGAGAACTGAGGCAACATCTGAGAGGTCATTATTTTTCAGTTGCATTGATTTTATCTTATGTGTTGGGGTCCCATATAGATTATATTGTAGCAAGGATTCTGGGGCTTTTAAAAAGGGTTCTGGGATTTTTTTAAAAATGGTTTACAAATCACTGGGTTCCATGATATCTGGATATATGTCTGGATCTGTCCAGCTGGGATAGAGCAAGCCCCAGAGTAGATCCTCAGCTCTGTGCACCTAGAGCAGAAATTTCAGGGGCCAGGTTGGTAGGTCAAACCCCCACTCCAGGTATCAGGAACTGATTGTGACCCCCATTCCAAATCCATAGACTGAAGTCCTAACTCTCAGTGCCTCACAATGTGACTGTATTTGAAAATTTGCTTTCTAAAGAGGTTACTAAGTTAAAATGAGATTGTTAGGGTGGGTCTTAGTCCAATGTGAGTTGTGTCCTTACAAGAAGAGATTAGGACACATGCATACACACAGAGGTGATCAAGTAAAGACACTGGAAGAAGATGTCCATCTACAAGCCAAGGAGAGAGGCCTCAGGATGAAACCAATCTTCTGACACCTTTATCTTAAACTTTCAGCCTCCATAGCTGTAAGGAAAGAGATTTCTGTTGTTTAAGCCCCCACATCTGCCATCTGCAGGATTTGTGATGGAAGCCCCCAGCAAAGTAATACAGTTTGGAGCAGCCTTCAGGACCCTCTTGCATACAAGAGGTATGAACGGGTGAGAGATACCCCTCTCAAGGGAAAATAAAGAAGATTTTTCAACAACTGGAACTGCCCAAAGTCCGGGAAATAGTTTATCCAAATTGGGAATTATGCAGCATGATTTTCTTTGATCAGCACAAGTGGCGGTCCCGT
This sequence comes from Odocoileus virginianus, assembly GCF_023699985.2. Lineage (NCBI taxonomy): Eukaryota > Metazoa > Chordata > Mammalia > Artiodactyla > Cervidae > Odocoileus > Odocoileus virginianus. The sequence goes on from NC_069678.1 coordinate 85,638,594, forward strand.
GGTTACGAATCCATCTGCTAATGCAGAGGACACAGCTTTAATCCTTGGTCAGGGAAGACCCCACAGGCCGCCAAGCAACTGAACCCATGCTCCACACTACTGAGCCTACACTCTAGAGCCTGTGCTCTGAAACAACAAAAGCCACGGCAATGAAAAGCCTGCAACTAGAGAGTAGCCCCCGCTTGCCCCAACCACAGAAAGCCCATGTGCAGCAGCAAAGACCCAGCATAGCCAAAATTAATTAATAATGTTTAAAATTGTAACCGATGCTGAGCACCCCGGATCCCAGTGAGCTGAGCCCTTGCAGCGTGGCACTCCCAGGCTGCTCGGTACAATTTCTGAGCCGGAGTCTCCAGGGGCTGTTTAATTTCTGCTTTTGTCCTCTCATCATGTGAAAAAGCCCAGTCTAACCTAGTGGAGGATGAGAAGCCCCACGGAGCAGAGATAAGCCGTCCTGCCTGTGGGCCAGCCTGGACACAGACAGTCAGCACCCAACCCCAGACACATGAATGAGGTCATCTTAGAACAACCACCCCCGTCAAGAGGCTGGGTGATTGCAATCGCATTAACGATCCCAGGCGAGGCGAACAGAACTGCTTAGAATTTGAGACCAGCTCAGATTGCTGATCCACAGCATCAAGACAAAATAAAATTGCTGTTTTGAGCTACTGAGGTATAGGCTGAGTTGTTACCTAGTAATAGATAAGTGACGTGCATGCTAAGTTGCTTCAGTTGTGTCTGACTCTGTGTGACCCTATGGACTGTAGCCCACCAGGCTCCTCTGTCCATGGGATTCTCCAGGCAAGAATACTGGAGTGAATTGCCATGCCTTCCTCCAGGGGATCTTTCTCACCCAGGGACTGAACCCGAGTCTCTTGTCTACTGCATTGGCAGGCAGACTGTTTACCACTAGCGGCACCTGGGGAGCCCAGATAAATGACACATCAAGCTAAAACCACCTGCCCTCAAGGCCATATTTGATGACAGTTTGGGCACTCCCGGAGCCACCTGCAAACCCTCCTTGCTGAGCCAGGCAAACTTAGAAGAGTGGTGTGTGCACTGGATGGTTGTACACCTGTTCCCTCCAGGGGCTGGATGACCTCAGGGCCCTAGCTGGGTCTCCTGTGTCTCATTATCCTGCTCATTGTGCTGAGCCAGCCTCTGAAATACAGCAGGTGCTTTAGATACATTTGTTCAGTTAGTGAAATTCCATGGGACTCGTCCAGGTTACCAGCATCTCCTGCTCAGGTTACCGCAGCAGTCTCCTAACTGGTCTCCCTGCAGCCAGGCTGGCTCCCTCAGATCCATCTTCCATCCTGGGAAGAAAACTGTCTAAAATGAAAGTCTATCCTGGTTTGATCTCTGGTCAGAATCTTTGACTGACTCCCCACTGCCCTCAAGGTTAAGTCCTATCTCTTGGAAATGACTTGTGGATCCTATAAACCTTGACCCCTGCCTCATCCTGAAGTGATATCCTGTGCCACTGTCTCCCTTTTCTCTCTGGGCCCAACCAGGGATCTTTTTCTCCCCCATTCATGGATCACTCTTTTTGGTGCCACTGGGCCGTTACACATGCTATGGTCTCTAGCTGGGACATTCACCATCCCCATTCCCATGCCTGGTTAAACTCTACTCACCCTCTAGTACACTGGGTTGCCCACTTAGCCTGGATTGAGAGATGACAAGAAGTATGAATCTACCAACAATACCACTCTGGGGCATATATCCAGGCATATGGATATAATTCAAAAAGATACATGCACCCCTATGTTCATAGCAGCACTAATCACAATAGCCAAGACAACCTAAATGTCCACCAACAGATAAATGCATAAAGAAGACGTGGTATATATATATGCAATGGAATATTACTCAGCCATAAAAAGAATGAATTAATGCCATTTGCAGCTACACGGTGGGATCTAGAGATTACCATACCAAGCGAAGAAGTCAGAAAGAGAAAGACAAATACCATTCAATTAGATGTGGAATCTAAAATATGACACAAATAGATTTATCTGCAAAACAGAAACAGACTTACAGACATGGAGAACAGTCTTGTGGCTGCCAAGTGGGAGGGAAAGGGGCAGTAATGGATTAAGAGTTTGAAATTAGCAGATGAAAACTATTTTATATACAAGGTGGATAAACAACAAAGTCCTATTATATAGCACAGAGAACTACAGTCAATATTCTGAGATAAACCATAATGGAAAAGAATATATGTATATGAATCACTTTGCTATATAGCAGAAATTAATACAACATTGTAAATCAACTACACTTCAATTTAAAAAAAAAGAAGTGTGGATATACACTGGTTTCTAGACAGTGGCTCGAGGTTTGGCTTGATGGTCAGGGACTCAGCACGGAATTGGTGGATTGCAGACAAGGAAGACTCAGGAAGGGGTATTTAGACAGACCTTCAGAAATGGGTAGAGGGTGTGAATGTATTTCTATACCAAGGAAAAGTCTCACCAAAGAGCATCCATGGTAAGGAGACTGTAGATAATATAATGGCTAAGACAGCACATCCCATGGCTGGCAGTCAGTCTTACTCTGGAGACCCTCCAGTGCTTGCTCGACATACCCTTGTATAACTTAGGTGGTCATGGCAGCAAGAACGAAGACTGCTTATGGGTTCAATGATATGGGCTTGCCTCACCAAGGTCGGTCTGGCTAATGTCACACTGTCTGTCCAACCAAACATCGGCAGGAACAGATGCTGTCTCCCCAAAATATCACCATTTTGCATGGATTCATCAAGTCACCTGGTGACAGGTTAATTCTACTGGATGCTTTCTCTGATGGAGAGGGCAGTGGCTCATCCTCACTGACCCAGCCAGCATGTAAGGCTCCAGGAATCAAAGGAAGTTGAGAGGGCTGTCTCTCACAGTTACACAAAACAACCCTCAGTATTAATTTTCCATAGTTGTCACAGTGAAAGTGTTGGTCACTCAGTTGTGTCTGACTCTTTGCGACCCCATGGACTGTAGCCTGTCAGGCTCCTCTGTCCATGGAATTTTCCAGGCAAGAATACTGGAGTGAGTTGCCATTCCCTTCACCAGGGGATCTTCCCAACCCAGGGATCGAACCCTGGTCTCCTGCATTGCAGGCAGATTCTTCACCATCTGAGCCAGCAGGGAAGCCCTGTAGTTGCCATAACAAGTTACTATGAACTTGGTGACCTCAGACAACAGAACTTACTCCTTCACAGTTCTGAAGGCCAGAAGTTCAACATCAGCCTCACTGAACCTAAATCAAGGTATAAGCAGGGCTATACCCCTCCAAGATTATGGGGAAGAATCCATTCCTTGACTCTTCCAGCTTTTGGTAACCCCTGGCATTCCTCTGCTGAGGCCACATTACCCCAGTCTCTACTTCTGTCTCCTGTGTGTGTGAGATCTCCGTCTGCCTCTTTCTTGAAAGGACACTGGCAATTGGATTTAGGGCCCCTGGATAATCCAGGATAATCTCCCCATGTCAAGATCATTAACTTAATCACATCTGCAAAAATCCTTCTTCCCTTATAAGGTAACATTTTACACATTCCAGAGATTAGGACCTGATATCTCTGGGTGGGCATTATTCAGGCTAATATACCCACTCATGCAAACTTTGCTTCATGTCCCCCCAACATTGGCCTCTGTTAGTTTGGAGGTCTCAGTTCCCAAGGGAAGGGAAGCAACACAATTTTCATTGAATTGGAAGTTGGAACTTCTAATTGGCCATATTGGGCTTCTCATGCCACTCAAATAACAGGCAAAGAAAGAGTCAACATGCTGGCTGCCTGACTGGTCCTCATTGCCAAGGGGAAATTGGGGTGTCACTACACAGCAAGGGCAAGGAAGACTATGTCTGGGACCAGGGAGTTCTCAGGGGTCCCTTGCACAAAAGTTAACAAAAAGCTATGGCATCCAAAACTGTGCAGGACCACTGAAGCTACAGACCCTTTAAGAATGATTCTCTGGGATCATTCCACCATGTAACAAATTCCACCTGGCTGAGATCCTCATCAAGGACAAAGGGAACATAAAAGGAGAGTGAAAGAAAGAATATATTTACTCAAGTAGTGAAGTATATATAACAGATAAAGAGAAACACTCGATTTAACGTATCTATGTATCAGCTATGGCACTGTGACCAGCTACCAGAAGGGGTTCTATTGCATCAAGGGGCGTGTGTGTGTGTGTGTGTGTGTGTGTGTGATATTAAGTGTTTTTCTCCCTCCCTTCTTCTTGTCCCTTAGGATTTTATTTAAAGTTTGTAGGCAATTGCTGGCTTTACAGTATACTCTTTAATTGCAGGTGTGATTGTGACTGAATTGGAGTAATTAACATCACCCAAATATGGATTCGGTGACTAAGTCCTGGAGCTGGATACATCTATTGGATGGTGGAATTTCTTGTGTTTATCATTTCCAGAGAGTGAGTTAGCATCTTCATTTGTATGCAGGATAGTTTCATCTTATGAGGTGGAAGCTACTGTTGCCAGATGGAGGTTCAAACATGTGTGGATGGACATGTATGGATACCGAGTGTCCAAAGGGTTGGGCCGTGCCAGTTATGAAGCTATTGCTTTTTCATTCCAGATGCAGCCTTCTGCACTCTGCTCTGTGAAACTGGAGCTGGGACTCTGCAAACCACATCAGCTTTGTCAGCTAGCTTTGATAACTAGGGGCACTTGGGAAACACTGGAGGCAGAAGTGGAGATTTCCCTTCTTCCTTTGCCTTCTCTTCCTCCTAACCTTATTTAAAACAGCCTGGCAGCCACAGCTGCCCCCAGCCCTCAGCTACTTTTCTGCACACCCAGACAAGCTTCACTGTGTCCCCCTGGAAGTACTAGCACCAGCCAGACAGCACCCGCTCTCCAGGCCTCTGAGTTCTAGCATTATAGGGCTCCCCCAATCAAGTCAATAGGTTCTGCTAGCCTCAGCCTCTTCCCTGCACTCCTGCAGTCTCAGGAGTGGGACTTGCTTCCTGCAGTGGCTTTCTTTAGGTTATCCTGGTGTTCTGTTTGTTCTTCCAGTCTGCCTAGATCAGTGTAACCCATTCCCTATAGTAAATTCCCTGTGTTGAAAAAACTAGCGTAATTTCTGTTTTCCCGACTGGACCTTGACTGATACAAACTATTAGGAAAGTGGCACTCATTTTTCACTGGGGCACTGAACCAAAAGAAAGTTAATTTGGAAGTACCAGGGGTCATCTTGAGAGGGCAGCCTGCCTAAGAGGAGGGCCGAGACAGAGGACAGCTCCCCAACACTAAGCACCCAGATCTAGCTTCACATGAGGCCAAATCTATTTCCTGGACTTTTTAGTTATCTAGGCCAATAAACTTTCTTTATTTTTGCTTAAAACATTTCAGGTTGCATTTCTGTTGCTTACACCCAAGAGTCCTGACTAATCCGAATCTCCTCACCCCCAGCCCCAGACCAGGTGTCACACTTCACAGACACTGAACAGCCAAGACCAACCAGCTCCTACTGAAAACTTTAATGAAATCAATAAGTTAATAAGTTAACAAAGTGAGGTACTTGCATATCCGAGAACCGGGTTGGTGGGGAACCTCGATCATGGAAGGAAGGAGGGCTTCTTCCCAAGTCTCCTTTGGTCATGGGGCGATCCCAGCCTCCTGCCCCTCTCCACAGCTCTCTCAGGGGGCGGAGGTGTGGCTCTCTGGGGATAGTGTAGTGCGGTGAGGTGAGCCAGGACAGGCTCCATCCAGGGCATGATGGTCACATGCAGAGGGCATGTGGGGGCAGGGGCTGGGCACCATGGGGCTGAACAAGGTCCAACCCCAGCCCTGGCGCTGGTGCATGCAGGTCCCCAGTCATGAGATGCAGGCAGCTGGGCCTGAGCCCCTTATTCCCTGGTGCTCCACAGAGGGTCACCATTCCACTCCCCACCACCCTCCTGCCACCTGCATTGGCTTTGCAGAAGAGGGACAAAGCGGTAGGGATACCAAAGAGGTGCTGGGGGCCTGAAGTGGATGGGGGCTTATGCGGTAAGGGGGCTGCCAACTGAAGTGAAGAGGGGGTAAGGAAGGAGGGGAAACAGTGTGCGTGAGCGCCATATGTGCAGATAGTGCCTGGTGAATGGTACTTGCTTGACGTATTATTCTCCTCTCTGGGAGTTAGAGCGACTAGGAGCAGGGCAAGCCTAGATAGAAGCGGCCCTGATAACCACCCCGGGGAAGGGCCTGGGGGCTTTCCAGGGCTGTCCAGACCCCAAGAGGCCTAGCCTTGAGTCATGCTGTGGGGATACCAAGGAGGGCCCTTAGGGGCAGGCAGAGGCAGCAGTTAGGGCTCCTGGACCTGTGAGGAGTAAATCTTCTTGAGAAAGGGGAGCTGGTAAAGCTCTGGGGTGGGGCCTGGAGAGACCTGTGGTCACGTGAGAGCTCCCTCTCCTACCTGGGTGGGGTTGGTAGGAGTGGACATCACCCTGCAAGACCAGGCCACTGGCCTCAGCTGCAGAGACCCAGCAAATGCTGAGTGGCTCTGTGCTGATGTCTCCAAGTGTAGGTAATTGTCAATGTGAGTGTTGAGAGGCTACCTGCATGTCTGAGGAAACTGTAGGGACATGTTTGTGTGACCGTGGGAGCACTGTCTAGGAGATTCGGGGGCAGAACACAGACAGTTATGCTGTCAGAGGTGTCTAGGGCCAAATGGGAGTGAACATTGGCAGGAAGAGGGAGCCCCTGGGAGTGGACACCTGCAGATGGGAAGAAAGGCCCAGGCGCTGCCTTGGGGAGGCAAGGGAGAAACAGGCCCCATGCTGGGAGGGGAGAGGAGGGGTTGATAAGCCAAAGATCAGGGATGGAGGTCACAGCCAAGCAGCCTGAGACCAGCTACAGCTGGGGGCCCATCTCCCAGGGCGGGAGGGGCAGAGGGACCCCATGGGGGTCCCCAAAGTTGCATATTTAACGTAGTTTGCATATATGGTGCCCACCTGCCTGGCGGCAGGCTCCTGTGCTTATGGGTACCTGTGTGGGCACCGTGGGCCCACCCCCAAGTGGAGCGGGGTCTTGGCGGGAAGGCTTCCCTGCTCTGTCCGGAGGGCGGGCCAAAGGCCTCGCCTTGCATAGCTGGAAGCTGGGTCAGGGCCCCGGCGCCCTGCTCCCACTCCAGGGGCAGTGCCTCTGCCAGGCAGGCCCTGTCGGGCCTTGATGGAATGGGCAGGGCACTGGGGGGCCCAGAGGCCGCAGGGCAGCCGCCGCCGCTGCCCTCCGTGCGGCCTGGCATCTCACGCTCCTGAGGTGGGGCGGGTCGCTGGCACCCACGTCGGGTATCTCGCCCACCCAGGCAGCTCAATACTGCATGTGGCCTCTCTCCCCACGAGGGAGTGAGTTCAAGTAAGAGAGGAGTCCGGAGGCCTCAGAGGGCGGGTCCGAGCGCCAGGCCGAGGGGCTGGCCGTGTGCTGCCCCGCCCCCGAGAAGACCCTCAGTCCATGTTGGTGCTGACCGAGCGGGAGATGCTGAGCGTCTGTGCGGAGACGGAGATGTCCTCGTGGTCCACAGGGCTGTGGTAGTCGGAGGTGATGTCGGGGTCGAAGAGCGGCACTTGCACGGTGCCCAGGCTGGCCGAGGTGCCAGAGCGCAGGCAGCGCGAGTAAAAGCCCAGCAACAGGTCCAGCTTGTGCTCGATGGACTGCACCTGGGGGCGGGGCGCGGCTGGAGGCGGGGCCTGGCCGGGACTTGGGGGCGGGACGCGGCCGGGGGCGGGGCTTTCCCGGGGGAGGGTCGCATCTGGGAGGCGAGGCTCCTCCGAGAGGAGGTGCGACAGGAAAGGCGGAGCTCGGCCGGAGGGCGGAACGAAGCTGGGAACCTGGGGTTTATTCCCACCCACCCACCCCCCGGCAATGAAATTTAGTTGTGACGGGTTGGGATAGTCCAGATGATCAAGAGAGACAAGTGAGGCAGGGTTAAATGAAGTAGATGGGACTTGGGCTTATCTGAGATGCTAGCAGCCTAGGGCGGGGCTTGGCCGGAGAAGGTTGGTTTATCGGGGTCGTTTAGCAGGGGTGGGCGGGCTTTCTTGGAGACGGGGCTTATCTGTGGGGCCGGGTCCACCTCGCAGCGGCTGCGTGGGCCCGGCTCGGGCCTGCAGCTCGGGTGCTCTGGGCTAAAGCTCTGAGAAGCGGACCCTCCCCTTGGGCCTAACCCGGGGGCCTTCCAGAGCTTCTCGGTCATCAGCTATCTCCCCCACACCAGTGAAACTCCATCCCACACTCACCTGCTTCTCCACCTTGACCACACGTCCCATTATACTGATTTCATCCACCGCCTCCGTATCGGAGGGCCCTTTGTCACCCTTCTCCCGGGCTTTCCGGTCCCCGGGGCCCCGGCCGACAATCTGGTCCACCCTGTGGGGAAAGGGAACTGTCAAAGGACCCAGACACTGGCCACCCCGCTTTCCTACAAGAATTCGAGCTCGCCTTCTGAAAGGGGAGACATTCGCCTGGGTGGGAGCAGGCCATCTGAGAGAGGGGGCCAGTTTGCTGTTCCTAATGGAGAGACCAAGTTTAATGGAGGTGCCCGGTCGCTGCTTTGACCAGAGCCGAACCACCACCCACAAGCATGACAGGTAAAACAGCTGCCTGATGGGAGCTGGGTAGGAATGGACTGGGAAGAGGGAGAGACACAAGTGGGGATGTGACTTATAAGGGGGACGAGGCTGAAGCTCGTCCACCTTACCTTTCTGCTCCCCTTTACAGTGACATACTTGAAAGTGTTATCCCTACCCTCTAGCTTCAATTTCTCTTTCCTGACTCTCTAAAACCTCTCTAATCAGGCTTTCATTCCCACCATTTCACCGAAACTACAGTTGTCAAGACACCAAAAGACCTCCTAAATTCAGTTCTCAGCCCTCACTATGCCTGACCTGTTAGCAGCACCTGGCACATCTGATCATCCCTTCTTTCTGCACACTCTTCATTTGGATTCCCAAACATCACTTTCACCCAGTTCTCCTACCTCACTCACCTCTCCTTCTCAGTCTCCTTTGCTGGTTCCTCCTTTATCTCCACAATCTCTTAACACTGCAGGACCCAGAGCTCACTCCTAGGACTTCGTTTTTTTTCTTCTATTTATTCTCACTCACTAAATGCTGTCTTCAGTTCCAGATTTTCCATTCCTCTATACACGGCTGACACCAAATCTATATCTCCAGCCCATACCTCTCCTCCGAACTCCACACTCCTGCCAGATCCACACTCCATTTAGCTGTCTGATGGGCATCACAAACCCAGCATGTCCCAACTTTCCTGATCGAAACTTGTTCCACTCATTGACTTCCCCCATGTCAATAAACAGCAACTTTTTCCTCTTGCTCAAGCCAAAAACTTCAGCTTTATCCTTGATTCTCTCTCTCTCTTTTTCCTCTTACACCCTATCTGAAAATGCTGTCAGTTCTACTTTCAGAACATATCTACAAGCTGACCATTTCACCTCGCCTTAATTGCTGCCACCTGGTCCACACCGCCATCATCTCTTACCTGGACATCTAAATTAGCCCCCTCACTGGTCTCTCTGTTTTCATCCTAGCCCCCTATAGGCCATTCTCAACACAGCACCTAGGATGATCCTTTTAAAACGTACCTCAGATCGCATCTGTCCTTTGTTTAAAACCCTCCAACACTTGCATCTTACTCTGGATGAACGCCAACATCTTTGCAGTGTCCCCCAGAACTTTATATAGTCTAAGTGCTATTAGCCTTCTAACCTCATCTCCTGCTTCCCTCATGCCAGGACAGGCACACTGGGCTGCTTACTGTTCCTAAAACATCACCCCAGACACCTGCCCATCTCCAAACTTTTGCACTTGCTGTTCCCTCTGGAAACTATTTAAACAAACCACAATCATGGGGCTATTTGCCTCACCTTCAATTTTTTTTCTTAAATGTCACCTTCTTGCCTGTTTAAAAATCACAAATCTAAACACTTTAACCTTATTTTTCTTCTTAGCCTTTATCATCATCTGACAAGTTCTGGTTTCACTTACTATCATCTATTCTCCTTCCACTGGAATGAGAGCTCCATGAAGCAGAGGCCATTTGTTTCCCATCATATCCCCACTGTCTGGCAAGTAACAAATAAATGCCCAGTGACTGTTTCTTAAGAGAACAAATGAATGGGCAGTGAAAATGCAGGCCACAAGAGGAAAAGTGCAAGGTGTAGGTGATTTGGTTCTTGGTGTGAGAATCTTCCTACACGCTGGGTGGAGAGAAAAGGAGTTGGAGGATTCCAGAGGCAAGAGGTGAGCAGCACTGAGGACAATTTGCCTGTTCTATTATGAGATGCTGGGGGCTGGTGGGGGGGTTGGGTGTCGGTCACTGATAATTTTAAGCCTATTATTTTAGAACTGAGAAAGCAGTCATCTAAAGACGTCCTTGAAGTGAGCAGGTCAATAGGGTTCTCTTCAGGTTCAGTAAGGCTTCCCTGGTGGCTCAGATGGTGAAGAGTCTGCCTGCAACGCAGGAGACCCAGGTTCCCTAGGTGGGGAAGATCCCCTGGGGAAAGAAATGGCAACCCACTCCAGCGTTCTTGCCTGGGAAATGCCATGGACAGAGGAGCCTGACGGCTACAGTCCATGGGGTCGCAAAGAGTCGGATACAACTGAGCGACTAACACTTTCCCTTTCAGGTTCAATAACAGATGCGGTAGCAGGCTCCCGCTCCAACGCGCTGCAAGCAAGAAACACCAGCTCCCGCCGCGGCCCCTAGGGAGCGCTCAGGGCTGCATTCGGGCACCCCATAGAGGGCTCCAGTGGGCCTCCGGCGGAACTGGTGCCACGGCCGTCCTGCCCCGCTCCCCCGTCCCCGGCCCGGGGCACCCACCGAGCCTGCAGACTCTTGATCCGGCCCAGCATGTCCAGGTGCCCTGCCGAGTACTGTTCAATGACGTCCTTCACGTCGTATGGTCGCAGCGTCTCTTTGAATTTCCTTTTGGCTACCAGGAACTTCAGGATCCTGGGGGGGTCGGGAGTCTCAGAGGACAGACATTCTTTTCCAGCCCCTCTCTGTCCTTTGCTACCTTGTCTGGCGTGAGGCCACCTCCTGCCTGGGCCACCGCAGACAGCCACAGCTGGGTCTCCACCTCCCTCCCTCCCCTCCACGCCCCTGCCCCAGCCTCCTGAGTTTGTTTGGTCTTCTTTAATATGCAGTCACTGGGAGCGCCTGGACTGGGCCTGGTTTCTCTCTGCTGGGTGTGAACACTGCTGCTAAGGACAGCTTAGGGGAAGACACTTTTGCACATGCCTGTTAGCACTCCCGTGCTGGACCCTGGACACCCCAAATGGCATCAGATACAACCTCGGGAGCACTGGTCTGGAGCGGGAGACGAAGAGGACACAGACAATTATGGGGTGATGTGGGCTATGTCAAGGAGTGGAGAAAGAGGACTGGGGACTATGAGAAGGGAGAGCTTGGCTGGGGAGGTCAGGAGACGTCTTGAGAAGCGATACCCTCCAGTCCCAGGGCAAGAGGAGGGGCATGAAGGGAGGCTTTGGGGACACAAACAGGCATGGAGGTGTGTGAGTGAGAGTCAGTCCAAGGTAGCCAGAACAGGATGTGAAGGAAAGGGGTTAATCAATGAGAGGAAGGGTGAGGGGTTATTCTGAAGATCCTAGCATCCCTGGCAGATGGGGCAATGGGAAGCTGGGGGGGGGTGGGGAAGGGGCCGTGTGGTTTACTCTGCTTTAGCACGGCCGTCCTCTGTCCAGCTGTGTGGGCAGAGGATGTCCTCGAGAGGCAGAGTCCCAGGCAGGAAGACCCACTCCAGGGGACGAGCCTGAGCTGGGGCTTGGGGTGGGCGGAGCTGGTGCAGTGGGGTGGAGACACAGAACAGCTGTGAGCAGTATGGGAGAGGGGCCTGAAAGGCTTCTGAGTCTGAGTCCGGGATGACTCCCATGGCTTGGGGCACAGGGTGGAGGATGGTGCCACTACCTGACATGGGGTCATGGGAGGAGGAGCAGGACTGGGGCGTGCTGGGTGAGAGGGGCCAAGGAGAGCTGACTTTGGCCAGGGGGAAGCTTGGGTGCTATGTTCCAGAAGCTGGTCCCTTGGAGGGGAGAGACAGGATGCATAAAGGAGTGGTGGGGAGAGGCGGTGTCCAGATGACTCTGATTTAAAAGAAACACAAGGAAAGAGGCTTGCAGACAGGTGAATCAGCCAGGGAAGAGAGGGGGGTGAGTCTGGAAGGCCTAGGGGTGACACTGAAGCTACAGGATGGACACAGAGATTAGGCTGGAACTCCATTCCAAGGAGTTTGGGGGCCAGATCCATGGCTACATGGCTAAAGAGCTCAGGGACTCTGGTCCCTGCTGAACTGTTAAGGGAGACAGCCAGTGAAGCCAGGAGGACAGGGGCCTTCAAACTTTTTGACCAAGAACTACAATAAGAAATAGTTTACAGAAACTAGTATACACACACACACATAACTGAAATAGCAGTTTCATAAACATTTATTCTTACTGGGAAGAATGCACTCTGATACTTTCTTTTTTCTTTTTTTAATGCTAACCACTAAATTGATTTCACTAAGTTGATTACAAACTGTTGTGACCTGTGGTTTGAACAGTATGGCTCTAGAGGAAATCCTGGGGGAAACAGACAGGCTGAGGTCAAGACTCCCGAGGGAAGACTGCATAACTTTGAGTCACGGAGGCAAGAGGGGGATGAGATTTAGACACAGAGATGGGGTGAAACTGCCCATAAGACAGAGACCCAGGGAGAGCCAGGCAGATGCTGATACACAGCTACAGAGAGAGAAATAAAGAGAAGAGGGCACGACACACAGGGAGAGAGAGGTAAGGGAGAGAAGCAGGGAGAAGACTGCAGTGTGAGTAGAGAGACTGTGATGGGCAGCCATGCCCACCGCCCCACCTGGCCAGCCCTCCAGATGTGATGAGTCTGCACCAACCCAGCCAGGAGCATATGCCACCTCCCCACCCCACCCACTCTCCAGGGACCCCGCCAGCCAGTATCGTCGAGGGTGCCAGGCAGGCAGCAGCTGGTGTGCCAGGAGCTAAGCCAGGCTTGGCCACAAGGGCAGACCCCAGATGGGGAGCAGCAGTGGGTGGCCCACCTCCTGCTTCAGTCTCACCTGACAGAGCGGATGACCGTCTTCACAGCGGGCATGACGTCATCCACAGTGAGTTCGCACTGGTAGCTCTTCTCCTCCGCCACTTCCTCCGAGGGGCCCTCTGAAAAGTCAGGAGCAGGGGGCCCAGGTGGTGGTGGCAGAAGGGAGTGCTTGCAACCCCTACCACCACCCAGAGCTCTAGAAAGGGCCCAGAGCCTTCCTGGGGGCACAAGCAGACCAGGTTCTTGCCCCCTGGCTGCCTTACCCAGGGGGAACACCTCAGTTTGCTGCAGACCCATCTCCCCTGTGTACATATCTGCTGGTGGCCGGTAAGGCACATCTGGTCTGGCCTGGGGCAAGTTGCACACAGCCCTGGAGGAAATCCCACCAGCCCCACCATTCAGGACAGTGACACGGGGCTTGAGGCGTCTGCGCATTATTGCACATCAGCCTTATCCTTCAGCCAAGAGGGAATCCAGGGGCGGGCTCCCACCCCCAGCTCTGCTATGGAGGCTGCCTCTAAAGCAAGTCGTTCTCCTCCCTGCATGAGAGAAATGGCTTCTCCAAGGCTGGTGTCCGGCACTGCACACACAGAAGATGCTGTCCTGGCCCCACTGGGGCCAAAGGGTGGGGAGGTCAGGCAGTTTCTTGGCAGGAAAGAGGAGGCCTTGGGCACCAACCAGGCCCCAGGTCCCAGAAGCCCCCACCTGGTTTGTGGAGTTCTGTAACTTTCCAGGAAAGGGCTGTGAGAGTGGTCAGCCAGCAGCATGCTGGGGGATACAGCACAGACAGAGGCAGCACCGCTGGGTCCCCCCCCCCAAAGTTCCTGTCCCTAACCTCCATCCTTGTCCACCCCCCTCTACACCCCCGCCCCCCCACCACCACCCAGGGGCCTGAAGCATGTCCATGGGAGAAGTCTTCCAGGGAATTTGGTCCAATCCTCTGTTTTTCAGAAGAAGACACCGAGGCACAGAAGAGGGCAGTAGCTTACCCAGGTCACAGTGTAAGTCAGGAACAGAGCTGGAACTCCAAAAAGCCACCTCTCTAAATGCAAGCCCACCAGATTCACAGCCTCATATCCACAGGCTGGGCCAGCAAACAGGGGCAGGGTGGGGAGCATGGGCTACGGAGCTGGGCAGACTGCTTAAGGATATCAGCTCTGTCACTTCCTTGCTGAGAGGGCTCAGTCTCCCCATCTGTAAAATGGGGCTAGACACGACCCTACTGTTGCTAAGAGAAGTAGACAAGATAATCCAGAGTGGGGCTGTGCACAGTCAGGGCTCTCTTCAGCACGGATGGCCTCCTGCTGCTCCCAGAGTTTGTAAGGCTGCTAGCTTTTGATGAGCAGTTACTGTATTCCAGAGCTCTTCTGTTCACCCACTGTGGGTAATCTCATATCATCCTCACAACAACCCTATGAAGTAGATATGATCACTGTCCCCATTTTATAGATGTGGCAAATGAAGCCCAGGGAGATTAGGTTACCTGCCCAAGATAAATGACAAAGACAGGATCCAAACACAGGCAGCCTGGCTCCAAAGCCTGTGCTCTTTTTTCTCTTTTTAAATAGTGGAGTTTTCCTAGGTGGCACTAATGGTAAAGAACCGCCTGCCAGTGCAGGAGACCTAACAGATTCAGGTTCAATCCCTGGGTCGGGAAGATCCCCTAGAGGAGGGCATGGCAACTCACTCCAGTATTCTTGCCTGGAGAACCCTATGGACAGAGGAGCCTGGCTGGCTACAGTCCATAGGGTCACAAAGAGTCAGACATGACTGAAGCAACTTAACATAGCCAGTTAACAATGTTGTGATAGTTCAGAACAACTCGGCCATATGTATACTTATATCCATTCTCCCCCCAAACTCCCCTCCTATCCAGCAAAGCCTATGCTCTTAACCAGTACCAAATGCCACCTCTATATTCTCCTCTGATTCTCAAACAGCCTGGAGCCCAGCAAAGCAAGTATTATGATGCCCATTTTACAGACCAGAAGACTGGTGCCCAAAGATGGTCAATCTGCTGCAAAGCTGGGGGTAGAACCAAGTGTTTCCACCCCCAGCCCAGACTCCAGACCCGCCCTGCCATCCTCAGCCGGTCCTGGCCCCAGACCCGCAGGGGCTCACCCTCAGCTGAGGTGCGGGGTTTGAGTCTCAGAGAGGCCCGGAAGCGCGTGCGGTCGTTGAAGCTCCAGCTCTTCTGCACTTTGGTGGGACTGCTGGCCTCACCCACCTGCTCGCTACTCGGTGAAGTGGGCATTGGCGGAGGTGCCAGGTGCTGCTTGGAGGGGCCTGTCCGCCGCTGGGAGCTGCCCATGCGGATGCGGTCTTTGATGCCCATCCGGCTGCTGGCAGGGCAGGGCAGGGCAGGCGAGGGAGAGAGTCAAGTTAGCTGCAGCTGGGGGTAGGTGTGAGTGGGGACACAGCTGACTTGGGACTTGGGGGGCAGTTACTGGGGCTGACTCTCCTCCAAGCAGAGATGTCCTAGGATGGGGCATGGGTGTGGTAAGGGGGGCCCTGACTCCTATGAGAAGCTGATCCTGGATCAGTCTGAACAACTCCACTCCCCACCCCCACCTCCCACCCATCATTGCCCAGACAGATAAGGGTGCACAGGAGACAGATGTCAGAGTGGAAAGAGTGACAGCAACCCAAGAAGGGAGTCAGAGACAGACAGAGGACCGGGAGCTGGGCCTGGCCCAGGCGGGGGTGGTGGGGTGGAGGCAAGAGACCCCTCTGGGGACAGACAAGCTGCTGAGGGATGGAGAGGCTCACCTGGCCATGCACACTGAGTTAGACCCGCAGCTTCTCTCTGTACTTGTGGGCCGGCTGTGTGGAGCTGAGGGTGTGTGCGTGTACGTGTGTACTGTGTGTGCTTGTATGCACACAGGTGCCAGTGTGTGTACCTATTTTCCTCCTTTGTCCTCCACTGGAGCTATCTGACCCCACCTGTTCAGGTCAGGGCTTCAGGACCTGGTACAGTTGTATACGCAGTGCACTGCAAAATTCCAAAGGTCTCCATCATTCAGATTTCTGTGTGAATGAAATCACAGCCTGGAGGTGTGCAGTGTACTAGCCTGCTGAGGGTCTTAGCCCTATGGGTCTAGCTGCTGGGCCCACATAAATGCCCAGGCCATGGCTTGTGGGCCCCACCCCCAACCCAGTGGAGGTCTATAACCTGTTCTTCTCTGTCCACCCAGATGGACATCCTGCCCACATGACCTCCCACTGCCTCCTGCGCCTGCAGTTCAACAGCACCTGCACGTCTGTGTACATGTGAAGACACGTGTATGTATCTGTGTATCGTTTAGACTCCCCTTCTCACACCCAAACTCCTCACCTATCCTCCAAATCTTTGAAGAAGACAGGTGAGGGGAGGCCTTGGGTGCCCCAGGACTGGCCCAGCGTACCCAGTGCCTGATAGAGTAACTCTCTGTCCAAGAGTTTCAAGGACCGCGTTATCTCTGTTTGAATGGGACCTATGCAAACATCCCCATCCAGACAGCTCCTGGTGGTATCACCGCCACCACCCTGCTGTGTTTGCCGCTTGAAAGGCCCCCTTCAGACAGGTTTGGGGCCCTTGCACCTCGAATGTCCGGGGCCCCAGCTCAGGAGAACACCCTCCAGTCTTAGAGGAATTCTGATGTGGGCGAGGAGCAGGGACCAGGGGAGGACACTGTGTCACCGGGTCTTGGAGACTTTCAGATCAAGGGTTGAGCAGGAGACAGATTCTAGTTTCAGAGCTGAGTAGGGGCTGGGGTCCTCCATGCCCGGGCATGGGGGATGGAGTATATAGAGCAAGGTGCTGAGGTGAGGGAGACCCCAGAAGATGCTATCAGGAAGGCAGCTGGGAAGGTATGTAGGGCCATCCTTAGGGGTAGGGACCTCTGCCCAGAGGGGAGAGGAAACAGGACAAGGATGCGGGCCCTGAGGATATCAGAAGGGAAGGATGGGGCGGCCCCCGCAATCCATCATGCTGTTGGCTGGCCCAGGATTTCCTCAGCACATACCAAAGATTCCAACCAAAGTTTGAGGCTGGCTCTCCCAAACTTTCCTCCGCAGAGCAGTTCCTTCAGGCTCTTCTCATGCTGGCAAGCACCCACCACCCGACCCAGGCCACGCGACCACCCCCTCTGTCCTCTGCTTCTTCAAGGGGCAGAGGAAGGGAGAGGGGCAGAGAAGGCCCTGACAGTCAGCCAAGGGCCCAGAAGTCTGGATCTCTGTGTCCGGCACATCACTCCAGCGCTGTTCTGGGGGAAGGCGCTGACCTCCCTGTCATGAGAAGTGTGCAAGCCATGCTGAGCTTGCACCCAGCAGGACTCATGAAGGAAGGGATGTGAGCACTTGCCCTAGAGGTCTTGAAAGGTCTCTCTCCAGCTCTGATTCTGTGATGGTTGAAAGAGCTTCTAGCCTGATTTGTGGGATTCTGTAACTTTCCAGCCAGCCAGAGACCCTGGGCTCCTTTTCAGTGTGAGAAGGCACTGTTTTCCCAGAAGTGGCCCTGGATTCCAGTGCCTTGGGCAGGGCCCAGAAAATGGCTCACGTCAGCCTCTCTGGAGCCTAAAAGCTCAAAGAAAATGGAAAGAAACCTGGCACACAGTGGGCATCAGAAGAACACACAAGGTCCAGGCTGGCTGCCTGAGCCTTTTCGGCTCTCAGCCACGTGGGGTGGCGGATTCCATAGTTACCACCACTGTTTTACCGATATGGAAGGGGGTGCCTAAGCCTCCAAGGTCACAGAGCTCCTCCGCATGGAACAAGGACTGGAACCCAGTTTTCTGTGATTTCAGAGGCTGTGTTCTTTCTCTGGGAGGAGCCAACAGCAGAGGGTCTCTGGCAGTAATTCTCAGCTGGGGGCTATTTTGCTCACTAGGGGACATTTGGCTGGAGACATTTTTGGTTGTCTCCCTGGGGCGGAGAGGGAGGTGCTCCTAGCATCTAGGTAGAGGCCAAGGATGCAGCTAATCATGCTGAACAATGCATAGGACAGCCTCCAACAATAAGGAATTTTCTGGCCCAAAACATCAGTGGTGCCAGTGATTTCAGCATCGTTGGTGGCTGGGGGACAGGTGTGTGAGCTTAACTGGGGCATCCCTGTAAGAGAGGGCAAGCTCAGGGCACAGGCTGCCTTCTGACTGCTTGGCTGGACCCAACCCCCTGTGCTCACTTCCACAGGGATTTCTTTAAGCACTCCATCTGCCCGCCAAACACCAGGCTCGCAGACGGTCAGAGGCAGCCTACCTGTTCTGATGCTGAATACAGCCTCTCTCTTCGAGACTGTGGAAACAGCCCTGGCCTTGCCCGTCCTGCCCACCACGCCCACAGAGCCCAAGGAATCTTGCAAAGGGCGACAGCTGACCCAGAGTTTCCTCGGCTTTACCCTCCAGCATGTTCCCTCCAGCAGTGGTTTCCAAGCACATACCATAACAGTAAATCGCGTGAGGCACATTTATCTAGCACTTCCTCTGAGCCAGGCACAGTTTGAGTGGAAACAGATCCTCGTATCACCCTCATTTTACATCTGAGGAAGTGGAGGCACAGAAGGCTTGCACCCAAGGCCCCCAGCCAGATTCAGAACGGAGCCACATTTCTAAGAAACTCTGCTTCTGGGTCGAGCCACGAGGACCTCTGTCACCCTTCTCCTCCTCACGGTCCAGCCCCCAAACCCCCACCCCAATCCACAAGGCTGCCAAGGCAGTTTGGGATGCTCTGGACTCTTAAGCCCCAGCTGCCAGGCAGTGCCAACAGAATGAGGTTCTCACGGGGCTTTCGTGACCCAGCTTCAGCTTAAGCTCCCGACCTCCACGACAGGCTGCAACAGCCGAGCTCTCTCACCTCCTCCCCTTGGTGTTCGCCACCCTCTGCTTGCTCCTTGAGTTGTGTTGTTCACACCGCATGGCAGTTACTCCTTGCAACTCTCTAGGCACCATGTTTTATTCATCACTGTGTTCCTAGTGCAGGGCCTGGCACAGGGCAGGTACCAAGGAATGTAGTGGTGAGGCCGCTAAAGAAGTGGGCTCTGGAGTTGGTGAAGGAGGCACCAACCCCAGCCCCTTCAGGGATCTGCTAGGACCTCAGTGGGCAGTACAGAGCCAGGAAGCTAAAGGCCTGGAAAAAGTCAGAGTGGGGAGGACCCTCCGAGAGCCTCTAGTTCAATCTGCCCATTCCACAGATGGGAAACTGAGGTCCAAAGAAGGAAAGCAATCTGGCCAAGATCACGTGAGGCTGGGGTGGGGCAGCATCAGCAGCAGAGCCAGAACTCACCCCAAGGCTCCTGTTGGTGTCCCTCCTGACAGACTGGGGACCAAGCTCAGGTCCCCAGACCTGGCAGAGGCATCCCCAGGAAGGCAAGGGGCTCATCAGGGCCCCAAGGCAGACGGCAGGCAGCAGGCACATGCACCTTATCTTTGGCCCATCCTGTCTCCCTCTCCAGCCCCAGAACTGGGTGGGGCAAGGAGGAGCGGGGACAGGAGGAGCAGGCGAGGGGGTACCTCGGTCTCCAGCTGGCGTGGATCCGAAAGAAACTCCGTTTATTACTAAACATCTGGCTGGAAAGTGGAGAACAAGACACAACAGAGGTTAGTGGGAAGGAGGCAGGTGGGCAGAGCATGGGGAGCTGCCAGGATGGGGCCAGGCTCCTGTGGCTGGTGAGAGAGAAGGACCCCCCAACTCAAATCATCCTCTAGCCCACATGCCTAGAAGGCAGAGGTTCTCCAGGTTTGCATAAGGATCTCATGGGCAGCATGTTAAATATGCAGAATTCCGTGCCTCTTCTCTAGAGATGCTCATTCCGCGGCTTGGGGAGAGGTCCAGGTATCTCTGCATGATGAACAAATGTCCCATGGGATGCTGACACAGGAAGTTGGGGACGATGCTCTGAAAACCACTGTCTTAGCGTCTCATCGCAAAACCCACAGAGAGAGGTGCTGGCTCTGGCACAGCCACCTCTCAGGAAGTCCTTGTCGTCCTGGGAACATGCTCAGCCTGGGTTAGTCCACAAGCACCACTAAGGCTGTGGCCAACCAGATGTGTGGGTGTGTGTGTTTAGGGAGTGGTCATGTCTTGGGCACCCAGCCCACAGGGCCCAGACAGCCAAGATTAAGGATCTGGCCATGTGGTCTGCTGCCTGATCTCCTAGGGGGCTTCCCAAGTGGTGCTAGTGGTAAAGAACCCACCTGCCAATAGAGAAGACATAAGAGACGTGGGTTCGATCCCTAGGTCAGGAAAATTCTCCTGGAGGCGGGCATCACAACCCACTCCAGTATTCTTGCCTGGAGAATCCCATGGACAGAGGAGCCTAGTGGGCTCCTAGTGGAGTCCTAGTGGAGTCCATGGGGTCGCAGAGAGTTGGACATGACTGAAGTGACTTAGCACACTCACACTAATCTCCTAGAAGTCACAGTTCAGCCCCCTGGGGTCTGGGGAATAAGGAACACTCCACCACCATCACCGTGAGCCCCAGCCACACAGCCACTGCAGGGCAGACACACACAGGCTGGGAGTCAGTGATGGCTGAGCCCTCAGTGGTCATCTGTTCCTAGGCCTTGGGGGGCTCAGAGACCCAGAGTGGCTGTGGGGGGTGTTACAGATTCTGGGGTCCAGGATAAGCTCCATTCCCGGTACCTTCCTACTCAGGCAAAGAAAAACCAGAACAAACTGAAGCTGCAAAGAGCCCTGGCTCAGACTGTGGGCAGGGTTGCTCAAATGCCAAGACTTCTGAGCTTCTGCCTGTCTGCTGTGGTTGGGTCGGGGCAGGGATAACACTGTGGGACATTCAGATAGTGACAGAGAATATGTATGGGCTACACCATGGACCCTCTTCCAGGGACCTCCAGCCTGGCCTGGCCAATCACACTTCCCCTCCTCCCAGAGACCTAGAGGGGTCTCCCTCTTTACCCACTTCCTATTCAGCCCCTGGCCAGAACTGCCCTCGCTGAGACCAGGAAAGGAATTCTGCTCCCCGCAGTCTCTGCACCAAAACCCCCTCTTCCCTGTTCCCTGGGCCTTTTCAGCTCAGAAACCCAGATCAGCCCCTGAACAGCCTTCACATTGCTGATTTTCTGCCCAGAACCCAGAGGCTCAGAGCGGCTTGATGAATTTCTCAAGTACACACAGCACCATGCAGCAGAGGCTTTCACAGCACCTCCTCCTTCTGACAGCTCCTCCTCCTGATCCTTGAGTGGTTCACCTCTTTTCCCCTTCCTTGTTCTGGGCCTGGGGCTCAGAATCACACCCGAGGCTCAAGGCCCAGATGTCCACCTGACTGATTCAGGGGTGATATGCAAAGATGAAATAAAACAAACCGATGGGCAGAGGACAGGGGATGATGACTGGGGCAGGTGGGGATTGAACCCTTGGCCTCAAAGCTACACCTCTGTAGGAATAGTCACTTTCCCATATACAGTGAGTTAGTGGGCTTCCCTTATCCAAGTATGCCTGAAATTCCACTGTTTATGAACATTTATATGGGGGTAAGCATTGTTCTTTCTTTGTTCTTTTAAGATGCAAAAGCTCCAGGAGAGGCAGGTCAAGGGGAGAGAGATTGTCAGGACAGCAAAATGTCCTTCCGTAAGAAAGAAAGGCATTGTGGGAGAATCCCAGGAGGAGGCTCTGGGATTAGCAAAGCTGTGGACGAGGCTTGCACAAGACAAGAGCGTTAGTCACTGGTTGAGTTTACATAGGCCCTTCAGCAGTTCTTAGTCACAGAGCTCTCTTTCCAGCTGGCATCTCATTCCTGAGGCGAGTTCAGTGTCAAACCCCTTCTAGAGGAACATGCTGGGGAGGTGGGGCCCCGGCCCTCACACCCCGGTACGGGGCCCACGATTACCTGAGCCGTAAGCACCTGTGGCCAGCGGCCTCCTCCTCTCTCCAGCTTCCCGGGAGGGATAGGGGTGCAGGGATGGAAGAGTGAGGGGGATGTGGAAACAGAGAAAGAAAGAGGACAGTGGAATGAATGGAGGAGGTGATGGGAAAGGATGGTGTGGACATCTCCCCCACTCAGGCCCCTGGAGTCCAGGTGACAAAACGCTGAGTCAACTCTGGCCTTTCCAGAGAGACCGTCGGTCTGAACCTGTCAGGCCACCCGATGACAACTGCCCAGGCCTCCTGACAAGGCCTGGGAGTCCCCAGCACAGGCCCAGACACTCACACAGTGGCTGGAGACAGGTCCGAGAGAGGATGAGACAGAGGATGGAAGAGGAGGAGGAGAAGCAAGAGGAGGTGGCAGCCCCGGAGGGCCCCTACCTTTCCCCAGGGCAGAAGGAGGTGCTGCCCGGCCGGTGGCAGGTGGCAACGGGCGGGTAACGGGAGGGCGCTCCGTCGGGTACCGGCGCCCGCCGTACCTCCAGGGGCCGTAGGCCCCCGTTGCGGGCCCGTTGCACGTGCTCAAACAAGAGGGCCAGCTCTCTGCAGGAGAGGGCGCCGTCAGCGGCAGGCAGGGCCCTGGCACCGCCCCCCACCTGAGGACCCTGAGCTCCTGGGGCCTGGCCTCTCTGGAGATGCTCAGCTAACACGCCAGGCCCGCATGGGCAGGGCAGGAGTGGGAAAGTAGCCTCCCTTTCTCTCCCTTCTCAGCTGCTGGGAAACCTTCAAGGATGCCCAGTATGATTGTGCTGGATGGGCACCACTAGGGGGCACCCTCCCAAGGGGGAAGGTGGGGACCTCAAACCCACCTCACTCTCTGCTCTGCAAGCGGAGCGCCTGCACGTGGAGCCGTGCCCACCCGGAGGCCAGCAGCAGCCCTGAAATCCTGCCCTCCAGATCTGACTGGATTTGAGAGGAAACTGAGGCTTCTGAGGGAGACTTGATAGGGCAGCCCACTTCCTTCTGCAGCCTTCACGCTGGGTTCTTGGAGACTAGATTGAGGGCTCAGCTTCTTCTGAACTCTCCAGGCCATCTCCTGTTTCTCTAACCCAAGAAAGAGATCTTGCCTCTCTTTGCCTTCCCATTGTACGGATGAGGAAACTGAGATCCAGGGAGCAGAAGGATCAGTGGACCCAGAATTTCCCAACCAAGCTCTGATTCTCTTCCCAGAGGACCCAAGACCATCTCCCCCAAATCATTCCTTCCCATCGCACACATATTTCTAACAAACCAGCCCCTGCCCCACTCCCCAGGGCCTGGCCTTGAGTCCTGAGGACTGCTTCTAGAAAGAAGGGCTCTTTCTATTAATAATCTAACCACCATCCCTGTCTTTGGGGTGGGTGCTTGCCTCTGCCAGGTGGAGAGATGGGGGAGCCAGTGTGATTCTGAGAGGCCCTCTTCCCAGCCCCTTCTCTCCTGCTTCTCCCCTGGGAAGCCCCCTAAGGCTGAGGAAACAGGGAGGGGGCAGCCAGGTGTAGGGGCAAGTGGAATCACTCAACAGCTGCTCTTTGAGAACTGAGGCCAAAAAGGCACCGGCAGAAACGCTGAGCACTGCAGCCTGGCCCCGCCTCCCTGGCAGCCCGCAGAGCTGAGCCGCTCTCCAAGGTCTTCATTCCTGCCCCAGGGTGTGGCCAGGCACCTGGCCACAAGAAGCTTGGTGATGCTATTAATGACCCCCTGTGTGGAGCCACCCCCATGCAGTCTTACCCCAGCCTGGGCCAGTGGGGCAGACCTACTTCTGGGCCCTAAGGCTGCTGCCTGGTACAGTAAAAGCAGGCATGTGTGGGGGTGCTGGGGTGGGTGCTAGTACCTAACTCTGGCACATACGTTCTTGCCCACACCACAGTGCCTCTATCCACTGCAAGGGCTAATGCTGACCCCAACTCAGACTGAGGGGAGCGAGCTGGCTGGGCTCTGCCCCAAGGGGCAACTGCTCTGGGGGAGCATGTAGACTGCCAGGACCAGGGCTTAGCCCTGAGTCCAATGTCCCCACCTTCCCTGGCAAAAGAGAGTGGGAGAGGACCCTCCAGGCCCTGGGTTACACAGGCTCTGCAGAGCCAGCCCCAGAGGCTCCCATGGGAGCCATCACCCCCTTCCCAGCCTCCAGGACTGTGTCCCAGCCATCTGTCCTCAGGGGCAATACTGTCAGCCACCCACCTCCCCGTCCCCCCCACAGGAGGGCCTACCTGAAGGACGGGAGGATGCTGTCATAGTAGTACCAGGTGGCCGTCAGGTAGGCCCGGCTTGTGTCGGTGGAGTAGAGGCGCCATGCAGCCTGGTGGTGTGGGAGGAAGGGAAAGGAGGTGGTCAGGGACCAGGCATTGGAGAGGCCCCTCTGCCCCCAAAAGAACCCAGGCTTCAGGCCAGTTGAAGGGTACTCAGAGCCAGAGGCTTGTTCCAACTCCACAGCCACCAGCAAGGCCAGAAGGAGGCCTGGGGAGAAAATACTCCCAAGGTTACATGCAGTCAGCCTCAGAGCCAGAGGCCTGGGACTGTGGGAGTTAAGAGCTGGGATTTTGCCATCAGGCAGAAGTGGGTTTCTAATTCCAGCCTTGCCACCTATTTGAGTGGATGATTCAATAAAGCCGCAGAGCCTTAAGTTTCTCATCTGTGAAATGGACATAGTACGACTTACATAACAGGGTGGTGGGGGCTTCCCAGGTGGCACTAGTGGTAAAGAACCCACCTGCCAATGCAGGAGACATAAGAGACGTGGGTTTGATCCCTCGGTCAGGAAGATCCCCTGGAGGAGGGCATGGCTACCCACTCCAGTATTCTTGCCTGGAGAATCCCCATGGACAGAGAAGCCTGGCGGGCTACAGTGCACAGGGTCTCAGAGAGTTGGACACAACAGAAGTGACTTAGCATGCATGCAACGATGCTGTAAGGACTAAATGGGGAAATGTTCATTAAATGCCAAGCACAGTGCATGACACGTAGTAGGCACTTAATACCAAGTTTCCCTATTTAACACTCCTGTTATGTCCAGTTCCCACAGCTGATGTATATTTATCCATTGTGTATTTGATTAATGTATTTCTCTCTCCTTAGTCTGTAAGCTGTATCTTGGTCAGCACTGTATCCTCTGGCACATGCTGGGTGCTCTGCAATGTCTGGGGAATGAATACTGACTGAATGAATTATTATTACTAAAAATAACCCTACCCCATTCTTCCCAGCTGCCTGCCACTACCCATGGGATTGAGGAGGGGAGGAAGGAACATCAACTACCAGACCCTTAGCATCCATGAAGTTGCTGGGTCTCCTCTGCAGCAGCAGGGATGAGGGTCAGACAAGAGGAAGGACTGTCCCTCTCCCCCCAGGTAAAGGGAAGAGTCAGTAGGGACTTGAGGGTGAGTGGGGCAATCAGCAACGGCAGGTGCTGGGCAGGAAGAAGCAGAACTGGATCCTTCTTTAGATGCCTCTTGTCTTTAAGGGCCAGCCCACTGCTGACCTCACTGGCCAGGCACCCTCCTAGGACAGGAGTATTTTTACTTCCTGCTTGCCTAGTCCCTTGGCTTGGGCTGGGGAGCAGCTGCCAGAGCTGTCTCATTAATTATGGGCACCACAATACCAGCTGTCTCTCGACACAGCCAGTGCCAGCCACCTGCCCCTACAATGCCCCTTGGAAGGCCAGTTCCCAGGGGATAGCGGCCATTGCGCCCCAAGGGATGCTGAGAAGGCAAGGCTGGGCTGGTAGCTGGAGACAGCAGAGATGGGAGGGGGGGTTCCACCCTGGGGAGGAGAGATAAGGGGGTGTTTGTTAAGTCAGACCTGGGCTGAGGGGGTCAGAGCAGGAGAGGTGAGCTGTGCCAGTGTTCCTGGAACTATTGGGTTGGCCAAAAAGTTCGTTCGGGCTTTTCTGCACCAGTGGCTGGAAACCCCAAATGAACTTTTTGGCCAGCCCAATATTTCTCGCAGGAGGCTGTTACAGAGTCCCCAAAATTCAGAGCACCTGCCTCAGCCCATGCCCCATGGGAATGCCTCAGACAGTGGGGGAAACTGAGCCCACATACTCCTGCTTTTTCCCCACCCCTCTGGGTGTTCCTTCTCTGCCTCCTTGGCTGGCTCAGCTCTGCCCTCCCAGTCACTAAATGCTCAGGTTCCTTAAAGCTCAGCAGTAAACCATCTTCTCCCCTTCCTTCCTCTGCCTGCTGGCCAAGCACCTCCATGCCCAGGGCTTCGTTACTGCACACAAGGCCTAGCACATTACTCAACACAGGTGCACACCACTACATCAGCTGTCTCCTCCACACACCCCCAAAACTACCCAGGGGTTCAGAGGCCCCGCAGACTCCTCATGTTCCAGCCAAACTCACTCTTCATGCCCCAAGTCTAGTCACCCTTTAGTGAGGAGGGTCATCAACCCTCCAGTCGGGCAAGCCAGAAACCTAGAAGTCACCCTGACATCTCCCTCTCCCTCACTCCTGATACCACTAATTTCACCTCCTAAATATACAGAATCTGCCCATTTCTTTCCATCTTATCTGTTGCTACCCTAGTCCAAGTAACCTGCCACCCCATCTCACCCAGACTGTTGCCGGAGTCTCTTCTCTGGTCTCCCCACTCACACAGGTCACCCTCCAATCCACTCAAAATTTTTCAAAACACAGATTATCACCCCTTCCTACTGCTTCATACCTGTCAATGGATCCTCACTGTTCTTAGGAAAATATTAAATTTCTCTCTCTGACCTCAGATCTGGGCCTCACCCACTGAGCCAAACCCTTCCACTGTACATTCCTACTTGAGCTTTCTGTTCCAGCCTCACTAGATTCTTTCCTGTTCATCAAACACACCCTGCTCCCTTTCACCACAGGACCTTTGCACATGCCATTCCTTTACCTCTTTAACCTCTTCACCTAGTTAACTACCCATCCTCCAGCCCTCTGCTCAAGTGTCAGTTTCCCAGAGTAGTCATCCCTGAGTTTCCCTTCAAGGTCAGATCAGGCCAAGTCCCCAGCTAAATGCTCTTTGAAGAACCATTTCTTTCTTTCAAGGTGTTTTTCTTGGTTGCAGTTATAACATTCATTTGTGGGGAGGATGGTGGGATGAATTAAGGTGTTGGGAGTAGAAAAGGCTTCCTGATGATCGCACAGCTGATGGGGGGCAGAACTGGGTCTCCTCCTGGGGCCTAGGATCTCTTGTCCAGTCTCCACTTCAGGCCGTGCAGAGCTGGGGCTGCAGCTGGGCAGTGGGCCAGCTTCAGCTAGCCCTGAACTGGGCATGCAGAAGAGGGAGAAGTTTCTGACAATCTTAGCCAGCCTCCTAGCTCTGTCCCTAACCTGGTATGTGGCTCCAGAAAATTCTCTCTGAGTGGAGTCATAGATGTGAAGTGGGACACAAGGGTCAGCATACAGATCTGACACACCAGTTCAGTTCAGGGGCTTCCTGGGGCTCCTGTACCTGGATGAGGTTGGCTGCTGGCATCCTCCGCTTCTCAAAGTGCTTCTGTCGGTGCTGCTCCTGCACCTTCAGGGCAAAGCCAGAGCCGAGGATGCCCTAGGGCAATAGGCATGGTTGGAGGTGGGACAGCCAAAGGCTTTAAAGGTACCCCTACTGCTGCCCATCTGAGGTGTCTCCCCCACCCATGCAAATGCTGGACAGGGGCTTAGCAGGCTCTCTCCCCAGGACCCCCTCCCCTAGGCTGGGCCATCCTAAGTGAAAGGGGACTCACAGCGGGCAAGGCAAAGAAGGAGATGCCCAGTAAGGCAAAGCCAGCAGCCAGGACCCTGCCCAGCCACGTGTGTGGCGTCTTGTCACCGTAGCCGATGGTTGTCAGTGTAATCTGGGGACACAAAGAAATTACCTGCAGGGCTGGTCAGGGGGTCCACCCACAGGAGATTGCTGGGGCACAGGGAGGTGGGAGCCCGATCATGAGGGGGACCTCCATGGTTGCCCACAGGAACTGGTCACAAGGACTTGTCACAGGGGCTGGTTCCTAATCAATGGATTCGCCCCCTCCCCCTTGCTGATGGGGAGAGGGGTAGAGGTCACAAGGGCTTGATGTAGGGAACTAGAAAGGGGCACAAGCTGGTCCACTGGGGGAAGCTGGGGGACTAACACAGGGCCTGGTCACGGGATTTGGGGTCACAATGATCAGGCCAGGAAGGGTCCCAGGGAGAAGGGCGGCCCTGCACAGACCCTCACGCACCGTCCCCCACCAGAGCGAGTCGGCGTAGGAGGAGAAGTCGGAGTTGGCGTCCTTCTCGGCCAGATAGACCAGGAAAGAGGCGAAAATGAGCACCAGGAACCCGATGTACCAGGCGGTGATCAGCTCCTGTGGGGGCAGCAAGGGATGAGACCACCCACCCGGCACAGGTGGGGAGGTGGACGGCTCCCGGAATGGCCTATGGGAGGTGTTCTCAACGGGTTAAGAGTACCCTGGTGGCCGCTCTGCCGGCCTTTCTCAGTGACTTCCTTCCAGGACACCCTGCCCGCCTTTTCGAGCACAGCCAGGTCCTCACAGAACCTCAGAGCACGCCCCGCCGTGGCCCTACCCTTGACCCTCCAGCTTCCAGGCTCAGTTCTTCGCCCGCGAGCCCACCTTGCACTGCCCCCCACTTTCAGGTTTCCATCCGACCCCACATCCGGTCCCACCGCAGCTCCACCCTCAGACCCCGCTGCAGGTCACCACTTCGCTGTGAGTGTAAACCCCTAAACCCAAAAGCTTCTGCCCCTCAGGCCCCGCCTCCTGGCCTGGTCCTGAACGCCCCCTGACCCCGCCCCTGCCCGGCCCCCGCTAGCCCCGGTGGGATCACTGGCGCTGGGTCCCTTCAGTTCAGTTCAGTTCAGTCTCACTGGGTGCCTAGACACCCATAAATCCCCAACTCCGCCCCCGGCTCCGCCAGGCCCCGCCCCCTGCCGCTCCAGCTCCGCCCCGGACACGCCCCTGCCCGGCCACACCTTGCTGTGCGCGTAGACCACAGAGCCCAGCAGCTTCCAGGTGCCGCCGCGGCGGTCCATGCGCACCATGCGCAGGATCTGCAGGAAGCGCATGCTGCGCAGCGCGGACGTGGCAAAGATGTTGCCCTGCGTGCCCGCGGCGATGACGGCCACCGAGGCCACGAACACGATGAAATCTGCAGAGGCGGGGAACGGGGTGAAGTCACGGCCAGCGTCGGAAAGCCCACCTACCCCGTGCCTGGACCCGAGGCTGGGGACGGGGATGGTTCCTGGGGCCCGAGGGGGCGACTGGGAAGGTCCGTTGAGTCTGTGTCATTAGCCAGGGTCCTGGGGTCAGGGTGTCAACCCTGAGGTCTGGGGTCAAAGATCAGGTGCGGGAGGGATAGGACCATTACCGATGACACAGAAGGGTTTTCTGGCAAAGCGGAAGCGGCCCTGCCATCCTCGGTAGCGGCAGCAGCATCCAGCAGACCAGACGCGGATGATGTACTCCAGACCAAACACCACGATCATCACGAATTCCTGTGGGACCAGGGGCCTGAGTTCTGGTCCCCACTCTTCAGGCCCCGGGCCTAGATCACACAGCACCCACCCAGCCCGAGTTCCTGGGTTAGGGATATTAGAATTTCCTCAGCCCGCCTCTCCTGGATGTACCTGACGCCTGGATGGACCTGGGGAGGGTTCCAGAAGGCAAGTGGCTTCTTCCATGTCTTCCAGAGAGACTGAAAGTTCAAGTCTGTCCCCTGTTGCTGTGCCCATGAACTGTCTGAGTTTTTCTGCTCCTCATCCTACCCTCCCCTTCCCAGCCATCTCAGCCTCTGTAACCCTGACCAGGTGACACAAGGGGTGTTTGTCAGTCACAGTGCCCCTCTGAAGTGCTTCTGTTTAGGGGTTAAAACCAGATCCCTTAGGGGTGGCATTAGCAGCTTTGATCCTGAGAAGGAGTAGGCCTCCTCTCCTCTTCTCTGGGCCCATCATAAGCCCTAGTATAAAGACAGGAGCTCTCCCAACACCTGCTATAAAGCAGGGGAGCCCTTTGGGCTTTTATGGCAACCCATAAAACCCTCTGGGCTTTTATGAAGCCCAGAGAGGTACAGTCACCATGTCAGGGAACACAGCACAGAAAGCCACTCTCTGAGATATGCTATGTGAAGCCTCACTTGACCTTCACCCTCAGCCCAGAGGTGCTACCCCTCCCTCAGACCCAGATTCCAGCACTCACTAAGATGAGGAGACACTCGTTGGCAAGTTCCTGGTGCTCCTGGATAGTGGACAGCACGGACAGCACCAGGCAGCTGAAGACCAGCAAAAATCTACAATAGCAGCATGAAGGAGAGGGTTAGATGCTGGATGGACAGGGCAGCTGAGGAGCCTCTGGCAAGGGGCTGCAGAGGAGGAGGAGGAAGGGAAGAAGGAAGAGGAGGAGGGGAGGAAGAGGAAGGGGAAAGGAAGGGGATAATCTGGAAAGTGGACTAAGAACCAGAGTTCCCTGGAGTTGTGGCTCTGTGCTGGACCTCAAAGGGAGAAGCCCCCGAGCTCCAGGTGGCTAGGCTCACAGACAACTTACAATCCTCTCAACTGCCCTTGATGCACCCACAGCTCCCAGAGGTGGACACTGAGCTGTGGCGGACAGGTCTGTCTGGGCTGGCCAAGGGAGGAACCCAAGAACTGCCCCCCCTTCCCTATGAAACATAGCTTCATCTGCAGAATGAAGACAACTGCTTCTGCCTTCGTGGGTTCTTATGAAATTAAATACTGAGACAGCTATGGAAGGAAAGGGCATCGGGGAAGACAGATAGGGAAGGGGAGGATGCAGAGGGGGAGAGGGTGTGGGGAGGGCAATTGGGCATCAGGGGGCCATGCCATCAAGGCCTGGAACTCCCCACGGGGCAGTGGGAAACTACTGAGTGGCCCAGAACCAGACATTTAGAAATGGAAGGAACTCTAGAATCCAGCTCATCTGATTCATGATGAGCTCATGAATTAACCTCCATTGCACACATGAGGAAACTGAGGCTCAGAGTGGGAAAGGGAGTCACCCAAGGTCACCAGGATGTCCAGGACAGAGATGAGATGCCAGTCAGGGTTCCTAAGGCCCCAGTGGATGGGAAGAGGGGAAAGGACAGGAGGAGTGCAGACGTGAGGGAAGATAGGGTGTGGGGCGCTGGCCGCAGGTGCAGCAAAGGGCAGTGAGGCTGGTTTCCAGGAAGCACTCCTCCTTTTGATGGGGGTGTCACACCTGGAAGAGCCTCCTGAGGGAATGCATTTCCCTGGAAACGCATTGACCCACAGCCTGCCCCAAATGTTCCCAGAGTGCCCCTACCTGGGA
Source organism: Odocoileus virginianus (assembly GCF_023699985.2). Classification (NCBI taxonomy): domain Eukaryota; kingdom Metazoa; phylum Chordata; class Mammalia; order Artiodactyla; family Cervidae; genus Odocoileus; species Odocoileus virginianus. Next base: position 85,669,765 of record NC_069678.1, read on the forward strand.
CTGCTGCCGCCGCACTCTGCCTGAAACGCCTCACCATCGGAGCCTGAGGAAACGCTGCTCAAGCTCCCCTCACCCCAACGCGCCTGCTGGGGGAGCCCCCATCCCACCGTCAGCTCAGAACACCCCCTCCCTGTGCCTGCCTCCCAATCACTGTCTGCATGTGTGCGTGTTAAGTCGCTTCAGTTGTATCTGACTCTTTGCAACCCCATGGACTGTAGCCTGCCAGGCTCCTCTGTCCATGGGATCCTCTGGGCAAGAATATAGAGTGGGTTGCCATGCCCTCCTCCAGGGGATCTTCTCAATCCAGGGATCGAACCCACGTCTCTTATGTCTCCTAGCATTGGCAGGCAGGTTCTTCACCACTAGCGCCACCTGGGAAGCCCCAGGTCACAATCAACAGCATTTTATTTGTGTTCCTGTTTCATCAGTGTTTGCCTGCAATGCAGGTGACCAGGGTTCAAAATCTGGGTTGGGAAGATCCCCTGGAGAAGGAAATGGCAACCCACTCCAGTACTCTTGCCTGAAAAATTCCACGGACAGAGGAGCCTGGTACGCTATAGTCCATGGGGTCGCAAAGAGTCAGACACAACTGAGTGACTTCTTTACCTTTTCATCACAGCATGGGCTCCGAGTCAGAGACCCAAGCTCAGATGCCAGTCCTACAGTGTGTGTGACCCTGAGAAAGTCACCTTCTCTGAGCCAGTCTCATCATCTGTGAAGTCAGGGCAGAGGGGGTGGGGTGCAGAGACATAGGAAGGGCACGGCTCCACCTGGCCCACCTACACCTCCCTGGACAGGGCTCCCAGCCTGCTCAGAGGGTGGGGACAGAGTCTCAGCCCAGCACCCGCCCAGGAAGGACGTAGGTGGCAGATGTCAGTAAAGGGTTTGGATGAATGAGAGAGGAAGAGGCCTCCTTGGCCAGTTCCAGGCAGGAGCTGAGTCAGCGAAGAGGTAAGGCACGGGGCAGGGGGCAGGGGGGCGGTGTGTGGGGGGGGGGGTGGGGGTGGGGGGAGCACCAGCTCCTCGTGTTCAATAGTTAGCCACAGAAAACGCTGGTGAACCCAGTGCCACATCCACCGGGAATGGGCTCGGGGCAGAAAGGTCCTCCAGAGGTCATCCTATCCCGTCCCCTCCTCTGGGAAGGGGTGCAGCCAAATCTCGATGGGCATTCACCCCAGCCCTGGACAGAAATCCTTCAATCACATCGCTCGACTGATCTCAGAACCTCAGGTAATAAATGGGTCATGTTTGGGGCTTTGCACTGAGTGTTTCAATAGTTTTTTTTCCCCCTCAGCATTATGTTTTCCATGTCAAGAGTTACACATCTCTAAAATGTCCGCTTCACAATAGGTTAAGTGAAAAAAGCAGATTATAAAAACTTAAAGCAACGTGATTCCAATTTTTTAAGTATAGATGTTTTTTATATATTAATACAAACCAAGAGTGAGCAAGGCTGGTCTCTGGATGGCAAAATTAAGAGTGATTTGGCTTTTGTTTTGCTTTCTGCTTATCTTTATTTCCCGATATTTTTAAAGAATAAACATGACTGTTCAGGTAACAAATTAATATCAGTTTTAAAATGCAGCAACTTCCCGGGTGAGTCAGTGGCTGAGACTCTGTGCTCCCAATGCAGGGGGGCCTGGATTCGATCCCTGGTAAGGGAACTAGATCCCACCTGCTATAACTGAGAGTTCACATGCCACAACTAAGACCTGGCTCAGCCAAATAAATAAATAAAAACAAATATTAACTATTTAATTCATTTCCTTAAACATGCCAGCGGCGGCAGGGGAGAACCCTTTAAATTCTGTCTCCATCCCTTTATCACAACAGCCTCGGCCAGTTAGCAGGTGTGGGGGTGTGGCAGCCTCTCCCCCGAGTCCAGCTTGCCTGCCAACAGCCTGCTCAGCATCTCTTCTCAGATGTCTAGAGGCTTTTCAAACCCAACACAATGTCCAAAAACAAACTCTCAATTTGCCCTAAAATCTCCCCATCTCAAGAATGGCACCATCTCCCATCCAGGGGCTCAGGCCAATGATCTCAGAGCAACCCTTGACTCCTCCTTTCCCTCGCCCGCCACACCCCATCCTTTAGCAATTTCTATTGGCTCTAACTACAGAGCTGTAGCCCTGGACTCACTAACCCCCAACATCTCACCCTTGACAGGTCTCCCTGCCTCCAGTCTGGCCCAACTGGAACCCTCTTCAGAGCAATCAGTATGACTTTCCTACAAAGCAAAGCCGAAAACTAGGACTCTCCGCAGAACTCTCCCCTGATTTGGCACTTGGAGAGCGGCAGTCGCATTCCTCAGCATGTCCAGCAAGGCTCTGCGAGATCCAGTCCCACCCAGCCCTTGAACTTGATCTGGCTCTCTCCAGTTCCTCCATCAGGTGTTCTACCTCCCTGCCGTTCCTGGAACACATCAAAAGTTTTTCCACTGCCAGGCTTTGCGCTTGCTCTGCTATTTCTTCTGCCTATTTATTGCTCCCATTCTCATGGGAGATCTCTACTCAAACATCTCCTCCTTGGAGAGGTCTTCTCCAACTACCCCCTCCCCAGAGTAATGGCCCCAACCCCCTCTCACCTGAGTAAATGCACAGCAGAAATTCAACTTAAACAAACATCAAAACATCATGTCACCAAAGCCCCCGTTTTGCACCCACTGAAGAGACTCCCAAAGCCCTAAGCACATCCATCCCCAACACAATGGGCTCACCAGCAGCCTTCCTGAAAAGGGAAGAGAAGGTGAGTCTCCATCCTTGACCAGCTCCATTTAGTAGACACTGTTTTAAAAACCCGTGAACTTCACCTCTCCAGCCTTCACACACTGGCATGGGATTAGATGCTCAATACAGTTGAACAGATACATTTAGTCTGACAGCGAACATCTTGCATTCCAGGCAGCTGAATAATTATCCCCATCTTCCAGGTGAGGAAATGGGGCCCAGGGAAGGACAGACTTGCTCAAGATTACTCAGTGAATTCATGGCAGAGCCAGGACCCTAGCTGCTGTGGCCTTCCTGAGCGGTCCTCACACAGACACAACACTGGGACAGCAGAGGGAAATCATGTCTGGAGCTTAGGGGTGGAGGAGACAGAGAGAAGTCACCCTGAGCTGGAGTCTGGTTGTATCTGCCAGAACGAGTCTGTGACTTCATTCATACAACAAAGGACTGTCTAAGGCCCCCTTCTGAGGCTTCAGTTTCCCATCTACAGAGTATAGATGGTACACAGCACTGGCCGGCTGAGGTTCTCTACAATCTCCCCAGCAGAGAGGCCAGGCTGGCAGCTACTTACTGGAGCATCTCTGTCCAGCATGCCTGGCTTGGGCCCCCGTTCTCCCAGCCAATCAGGCAGAGCTGGGACCAGTGGGTGCTGCCGGATTGGTTCTCCCTGAAGTGGTGAAGTGAAAGTCGCTCAGTCGTGTCCGACTTTTTGTGTGCAACCCCATGGACTATACAGTCCATGAAATTCTCCAGGCCAGAATCCTGGAGTGGGTAGCCTAGGGTACCCAAGGGTAGCTGATTCCCTTCTCCAGGGGATCTTCCGCATCCAGGGACTGAACCCAGGTCTCTCACATTGCAGAAAGATTCTTTACCAGCTGAGCCACAAGGGAAGCCCAAGAATACTGGAGTGGGTAGCCTATCCCTTCTCCAGGGGATCTTCCTGATCTGGGAATCAAACCGGGGTCTCCTGCATTGCAGGTGGATTCTTTACCAATTGAGCTATCAGGGAAGTCCTGGCCGGGGCTTATTGTGAGACCTATCAAAAGCCTTTCTCCCCCACCCACCCATTCTGTGACTATGCTATTCTTTCAGGAGGGCAGCAAGGAGATCAGGGGTGAATAAGTGAATGGTTTGCTTAGATATATGGTTCTCAAAGTAGAGCGGGCAGCAGAATTACCTGGAGGGCTTATTCAAATACTGATTTCTGGGCCTCACTTCTAGAGCATCTGATTCAGTATGAACTGGGGCCTGAAAGTATGCTTTCTACAAAATTCCTGGGTGTTCTAATGCTGCTCCCCCAGGGACCACACTTTAGAGAGTCACTAGGTTAGTGAATGGGAGGGGCTATGGCTGACTCAATTATTAGCCAACTGAAGGCTTTTTATTATTATTTTTAATATTTATTTATTTATTTGGCTGCACTGGGTCTTAGTGGCGGCATATCCTCAATCTTCATTACACATGTGGAATCTTTAGCTGCAGCATGTAGGATCTAATTCCCTGACCAGAGATGGAGTCTGGGAACATGGCGTCTTAGCCATTGAACCACCAGGGAAGTAGTCTCAAGATCTTTTAAACAACTGTAATCACTGCCTTTTCCCCTCACCCCAACACCCCTGTTTCCATGGCCTTCCTCAAATTATTGCCAGGGAAACAGCCACAGAGCAAGGAGGAGTGGTAGGAAAATCCTTCTGGGGAGGTGGGTTTCATACTAACCTCATTTAACCCCAGTTCGCTGTCTGACCCCGTAACTGTGCCTCCTGGCCAAGGCTCCCTTTGGCCAGACACTGAGCGGAGCCCTCCACGTGCATATTCCTATATTCCTAACCCCTCCTCCCAGCCCCACAGTCATCACAGCTCATTAGCGAGGAGGAAACAGGCTCAGAGAGGTGTACGGTGATGGCTATACAACTCTGTGACTACATTAAAACTACGAATTGTGCACATTTAAAGCAGACAGGTGGATGTGGTATGTGAATTACATCTCAATAAAACTGTTGTTTAAAAGGAAAAAGGGACTTTCCTGTCAGTCCAGTGGTTAAGACTTTGACTTCCAATGCAGGGGATGCGAGTTTGATCCCTAGTCGGGGAGCCAAGATTCCACATGCCTTGTAGCCAAAAAACCAAAACATAAAAGAAAACAGAAGCAATATTGTAACAAATTCAATAAAGACTTTAATAAAAAATAAATAAAAGGAAAAATGATTGAAAAAAAAGAAGAAAGAAAGGCATGCTAGGTTGTCCAAAACCATAAGGCTGGGACCTGAACCCAAGTCCATTTGGACCATCACACCATAGTACCTCTCTGGGCCCCAGGCACCCTGTCTGCAGTATGAGGTGGGGAGTGTCAGTCTTATGACTCCCCAGTAGTGGGGTAGAAGGGAAGGAAGGGTCAGCCGTGAACTCAGTTCCAGACTCTCTGGAGATGTTCCCGGAGAGGCAGATGCTCGGAGGCTGGAGAGACAGGGATGTGGAAGGTGGGAGGGATGAGGGGGTAGAGTCAAGCAGCAGAAAAGATGCTAGCGCCTGACCTCTCAGAGCCACGTTCACTTAAGAAATGTTCATTGCCATCTACACCCAGTCAGGTTTATTGTAAAGCCTGAAATGAATCATATAGGACTTCCCCCACCCAAGAAATTAACAAGTATAACACAGAGGTGACATGATAGACAAGGTGATGACAATGCCCAGGGGTTTGGGGGAAACTCAAGATGGCTTTAGCAGAGCCCAAGTGGAGGGATCAGTGAAGACTTGGAGGAGGCGACAAGGTCAGGTGGCAGTGCACCAAGCAGAGAAAGCAGGATGTGTGTGCAAGCAACAGAGATGTGGGAACCTGTAGGCAGTCCAGGGTGGCCCATAGTTCTGGCAGGTAGGGGCCTAAAATGAAGGGATAGAGGACAAACCAGAGAGGGCCAGATCCAGGCACCCTCAGGCCCTATGAACGTGACCTGAAGGCAGTGGGGAACCACTGAAAAGGGTTTTGTTTTTTAAACACTTTCTTAAAAAAAAAAAAAAAGGATTTGTTTGTTTGGTTGGCTGTGCCAGGTCCTAGTTGTGGCATTTAGGATCTTTAGTTGGGTACTGGGACCTAGTTCCCTGATCAGGAACCAAACCTGGGTCCCCTGCATTGGAAGTGTGGAGTCTTAGCCACTGGACCACCAGGGAGGTCCCTGAAGAGTTTTAAGAGGGAATGATATGGTCTGATTTGTGTTTTAGGACCACCACTCAGGGGCAGTAGGCAGCACGGGTTACAAGAGGTGAGATTGATCAGGAAGAGCACGTAGGAAGCTCCTCAATCATTCAGGTAAGAGATGCTGGTGGCAGCATGTAAGTGGATGGACTAGAGACAGTAAGTAAGACTTGTTGATTAATTGGAAATGGGGACAATGAAAGAGAATGACTCATATTTCTGGTTTGGGGACTGGATGAATGAAGGTGCCATGACTGAACTGAGATAGGAGAGCCTCGTGGAGGAGTAGATATGGGGGTGATGAATTCTGTTTTAGACATGTTGAGATGGAGAAGGCTGGGTAAACACTCTAGGTATGAAGACAGAGACCTGAGCCAGAAATGTGGACTTGGAGTACATCAAGGGAGAGATGGTGACCAAAGACAAGAGGCAAGATTGAGACAGTCCAGAGGGCATAAGGAAAATGTACAGGAGGACCCAATGGATCCCCAGCAACTAAGAAGGAGGAGAGACCCTCCACCAGACTGGAAAGGAGCAGCCGGTCAAATGGAAGGGAAACCAGGAGACAGAGGTGTCAAGCCAAGAGAAGAAAGTGTTTCAAGGAGGGAGTGGACAACAGTGTCCAATGCTGCCAAAGAGGTCAAACAAGATAAGATCTGGAAAATGGCACTGGATTTGGTGACAAGTTGGTCACTGGGTACCTTGGCAAGGTCAGCCACAGACAGAGGGGAGGGCCAGAGCAGGTCTCAATGGGATAAGAAAGGGAGAGGAACAGTGACGAAGTAGAGACAGTGGAGGTTTAGCTATTTAAAGAAATTTAACTGCACAGTGTAGAAGCTGAAATCGGTAGCTGGAGAAAGACACAGAGCACAGGGAATAAGCCAGTGTTCTTTTCGCTGTTGTTGTTTTCAGATGAGAGAGTCAGAGTGGAAGGAGCCAGGAGAGGGAGAAGTTAAAGATGTGACAGAGACGGAGTGATCAATGGAATGATGTCTGCAGGGCAACTGGGAGGCTGGGATCCACAGCAGAAGCGCTGGTGCTGAGCAGAAAGGACCCAGCCAGTTCTAAGGTGACAGGCAAGAAGGGGGAGAGACCAGGTGGGAGAGGAGATTGGGGGTCAGATGGGGGAAGCCCAGAGATCCCTCATCAGGGGATTTTACTTTCTCTGGGAAGAGGAAGCCAGATCAACTTCTCAGAAGGGAGCAGTGTGGGTGGGGGTCTAAAGAGGTGGACGAGACTTGAAACCACAGGTGTGGAGGATGGAAAAGGGAGCTGACCAGACCCTGGAGAGTGGTCCAATGGGAGCACAGGACCATCATCCCCAAAGGTGAGGATGGGAGAAAAGATGCAGAAGATCATGGTGCTTTACACATGCATTTTTGGTTTGGGTTGGGTTGGGCCTTTTTTGTTTCTTAGGGCTTGATGATCCTGAGGGAAGAAGGAGCTTGCGTGGGATAAGGGACCCCCTCCTGCCCCCAGCCTCCCCACAAGGTCAAAATAAATGCAGTTCCAGGCCCCAGCCCTCCCTTCCCCTAGGGCCTCCTTCCTTCCTTTCCTCTCTCCAGTGTCCCTCCTCCCAGACTGAGCCCTGCCAGGGTCTGCTGCCTGCCTGGCCACCAGCTGGCTCTGTCATTTCTGCATCTGGCTTGGGGACTGTGTCTCCCTGTCCTTGCCCTCCAGACCAGGATCTCAGAGGCAAGGGTCTGTCCTTCCTGGACTGGGGGATTCTGGGGCCAGTGTGTCCCCATTTATGCAAGGTTCCTTATGCAAGGCAGAGGTCATGTCCCCCACCACCTTCCCGCAGAAAAGGGCTTCTTAAACCCCAAACCAGAGCTGATACTGCGGAAGGAACTTCAACTAGGCCTGAGAGGCACTTCCAGAAGGGGGTGCAGTGTGGTCCGGTGGCCCCAGCTCCTCTGGGGAGAACAGGCTCAATCTTTCTCTTGCAAGGGGATAAAGCAGAGGGGCAGTCAGCCAGGCCCCAGAGCGAGGCTCTTTCCAAGAATCCTCAGGGGCTGGGACGAGAAGTTTCCCTGATCCAGCGATTCTAAATATGGCAAAGGGAGCAAAAGCACGTGACCCACACCAGGGCTGCTGCTGTGGCCGCCGCTTCTCTGGGCCAGAGGCCTGCGCTGGGGTTCAGGGCTAGGGGTGAAGCCCCCACTGGGGCCTCAGTTTCCCCATCTGCACCAAGAAGATGGGGGACATCTCAGTGACAGCGAAAGTCCCTTCAGCCTTGTAACTCTCCAGCCGTGGGGCAGAAGGGAAAGGGCCGGTCTTCAGCTAGTTCCAGAGTCTCTGAGGCTGTCCCTGGAGGGAGAACAGCCGCCAGTGCATAGTACAAACTATGAAAAACATGCGCCCTCTTGGAGGATCAATTAGAAAAGGCATTCCCTTCAGCCTAAAAAAAATGATGAAAAGTTGACCCTTCCAAAATGACCTCATAAGAACCAGGCATCCCTTGCTCTGGGCTGATCCACCTTCGAGCACAGGCTGGATTCAGCACCACTGTCCCTCTCAGCCCAGCCCTTTGCATCGTACAGGATGCACAGAACATGGGGCAGCCTTGGAGATGGCCCTGACAGCTCTGGAAGAGCCAACCCCATGTGGCGCCACACAGCTCCATGCCCCTCTCCTGGCCACCAGGAGATGGACACTGGCCCAAGAGAGTCTTTCCCCCACCCCCCGCCCCTGTCTAGGTTGGGCTGAACCAATCAGATTGTTTCTCTCAGGAATGGAGTTAGGAATCACAGATGCACATTGGCAGAGATGCAGAGAGAAGTAGAGATGAGACTGCCCCTCCAGAGTCTCATCTCCCCGTCTCGACTCTGCAAAACCCACATCTGCTTCCTGCCATGAAGCCTCTACGGATTCTTCCCTCTCCTTCTAGTAGGTGTTCTCTACCTCCACATGCCAATTTTTCTTGAGCCAGTGTGAAAGGTCTTGGTCCACTATGATATGGAAGGTGGTGTCTTCTAGACAAGGTGTTTTAATGAGTCACAGCTTCATCCTCTCCCACCTGGACCGGCTCCAAATCTCCTGTGTGTGTATGTGTGTGCTCAATTGCGTCCGACTCTTCGCGACCCCATGGACTGTAGCCTGCCAGGCTCCTCTGTCTATAGGATCTTCCAGGTAAGAATACTGGAGTGGGTTGTCATTTCCTGCTCCAGGGGATCTCCCCAACCCATGGACTGAACCTGTGTCTCTTGCATCTCCTGCATTGGAGGGTGGATTCTGTACCACTGGGCCACCTGGGAATCTCCTACATGTTCTCATTGCTTCCCTCTGCCGTGCCAGCCAGACTACCTGGTGCCCCAGGTAAGTGTCCTGAGCAACACATCAAGCAAGGGTGGGAACAAGGAGGGAAGAGGGGCTATCCATCTGTTCACGGCTGACCAGGCAGTGCAGACAACACAGATAAACAGGAAGCATGGGCTCCCAAGCAGGAGGCCAGTGAGGTGAAAGCAAACTAAGGGGTGGAATTCAGGCAGCCTGAACTTTGGAAATGAAAACAAGGTGGTCAGTGGAAACTTTCCCCTGGTTCCACCTGAGCCACTTGTGTGAATCTGGGTGACTCAGTTTTATATGCTGAGCTTGGCATAAGATTTCGTTTGAACAAAGGGCTCTCGGCTTTTTTTAAAAGTATGAAATCCATCGACTTGCAGGCTCAGGCCCGAGCACCTTAGCATGGTTGCAAGGCAAGCCCTTCCCCACCTGACTCTCCACACTCAGTGCCCCACCTGGCACATGATATTCCATGGTTGCAGCTCAGTTCCCGCACATCAGCAAGCAGAGCTTTCTCCCTTCCTCACCTTTGCTCCTGTTGTATCTATCCCTCCTCCAACCTGGCTGGGTGAGTGGAAACCCCACCCTATGCTCCCTTAATCCCCCATTCCCATCTCTACACTCACCTCTATCATGGCATTTGCCTCAACATGTGAAAAGCACTCTTTGAGTCCCTGCCTCCTGCCACAGACCAAGAGCTGGTGGAAACCCTGTCCTTCTCACCTTGAATGCCATGCTCCCAACTCAGAATGAGAGCTGGGTGAAAGTCTCCTGAAAGAGGGGGCGAACCCCGCACTGGACCTCTGACTGGTACCACCCACCTCCCCTGTATAGCTGCTTCCATCTTCACACCTCAGCCCTCCCTGTAGCAGATGGGATTCAAAGGGAACTGGGGCAGGTAGCAACACCCAGGAACCACGAAGTCCAGAGTCACAGAACATTCCCTCACTCATTCACTCACTATTTACTGAGTGCTCGCCATGTGCCAGGCACAAAGATCAATAATGTCCTTACCTTCATGGAGCTTACATTCTCATGGGAAAGAGACATAATAGATAAACAAGACAGCGTTAAAAATGTCAGATGATGCTGGAGAAAAATGAAGCTGGAAAGGGGGACAAAGAACATTGGTATGGGAGTCGGGAGCTGTTCTACAGAGGGTGGTCAGGGAGAGCAGCATTGAGAAGGTGACATTAGGGCAGAGACCTGAAGGAAATGAGGCGGCGAGCCATGCAGGTAGGTGTCAGAGAAGAAGGTTCTGAGCAGAAGGAAAGGTAAGTGTAAAAGACCTGTCCAGAGGGTGCCTGGTGTGTTCCAGAACCATCAAGAAGGGAGTGCTCCCAGAGAGGAGTGAGGAAGGGGGGAGTGGTAGGTGGTGGAGTGGGGAAGCAGATCATCCACTAGCTATCATGAGGTTTGGGGATTTTAGTCCAAGTGAGATGGGGAATTATAAGCAGAAAATAAGACGATCTGACTTGCGTTTGCAAAAGACCACACAGGCTGTTGAGTGGAGAACAGACTATGGCAAGGTAAGGGAACGGGGGCGTGGGCTATGGCGTTTGCCCCTGCCTTGCATTGAGAAGTTAATGGTATATAATCCAAGTAAGAGATGATGGTGACTTGTACAAGGGGGAGTAGAAGTGACAAGGGGCAAGCAGATACTGACTATATTTTGTCACCAAAAGATCCCTTAGAGTCAATCAATCCTCTCTTTAGAAATGGGAAACTGGGTCATAAGGTAATGTTTTTTCTTCTCTTTCCATAGAAGGACCCAGGCACCCACCCCTCATCCCCACCTTAAAATTTCCTTCCTCTGGGCGGCAGGCTGGAGCCTGCCCCTGCCCTTCCCACTGTATGTGTCAGGGTGGCACTGGATTCAAGGATTACACAGGCCTCCAGCTGCTTGAGCCTGGCAGGGGTCAGGGTCACCTCTAAGACGATTCTGTCCTCTGAATCAGCAGGACTTGTGCAAAGGGGGAAGAAGGGAGGGAGGGAAGAGTCAAAAGAGGGGAGAGAGCTGAGTCCCCGCCACTTGGTTCTCAGCTCTCCCAGAGCAGAGGGCACCAAGAGCTGACAGAGTGGAACAGGAGCTTGGGGAGGGCTGGGCCCCCTGGGGAGGATGACCTGGGGAGTCCTGCAGACTCAGCCATTGAACATCTCATCCAGCGGGAGGCTGAGGGGAAATGATGGGAGAGGAGTGTTCGGATGCCTTTGCTGCTAACAAGCAAAGCAGCATGCAAACTCGCAGGCCACACCTGGGGCTGCTGGTTACAGATGCTGCTCTGAGAGCCATGCTCAGGGTGGGAACCCCAAATCCAGGACCAGCCAGACCAAATCCAGCAAGACTGGCTCCAATGGGCTCAGACAGCTGAGAAAGGCTGGCTGAGTGACACTGGCCTGTTCCACAGTCAAGATGGAGGGGCGGCGAGGAGGGTCTTAGGCTTTAGGCTGGAAATACGTCTGCAGACATCCCCTCAGTTTCCTTGGGTTTTAAGGGGAGAGGTTCTGACTGATTCAGAGTCCCCTAAAAGGCAAGGGCCTGTGCGGTGGCTCCAAGAAAGTGGTCAGGGTTGGGGGCAGCAGAAGGGGAGGCACAGGCTGTGGGCAAAGCTAGGAACCTGGATCAACAGGCTCTCCATCCTGGCTCTGCCCCACCCGGCTGAGGGGGTGGGAAGCTCTGTCTGAGTTTCAGTTACGCCTCAGGGAGAGGAGGGGGTTGAGGAAAGGTCTCCAAGAGCCCCCATTTTCTGCTGACCTATCTGGGACTGGTGATCTTGGCTTCCCAATGGGAAATGAATGAAGCTGCCCATCCTAAGGAACTTCTAGAGTCGCTGGAAGTGGAGGGTCTTTTACATTTCATTTGCAGGGCACTCCTGTGTGTGGAAAGTCTAGAGAGACCTCCTTCAACCTCCAAAGTGTGTTAGTCGTTCAGTGGTGTCTGACTCTTTGCAACTCCATGGACTGTAGCCCACCAGGTTCTTCTGTCCACGGAATTCTCCAGGCAAGAATACTGGAGTGGGTAGTCATTCCCCTCTCCAGAGCATCTTCCCAACCCAGGGATCTAACCTGGGTCTCCCATGTTACAGGCAGATTCTTTACCATCTGAGCCACCAGGGAAGCCCCTCAACCTCCAAAACTCCCCTATAATTGAATAATGATAGCAAGGAGTCAGGGTAGATCAAAGCAGGACTTCCAAAAGCGCATTAACCACAGAAAGAGGGAAGAGGTCAGGGGAAGGGGACAGATTGCACCTCTAGTCCCGGCGCCCCCTCCTCTCCTGAGGAAGACAGAACTCTACACGTTTGAGAACCAAAAGAAACAAACCCCTACCAGGTTCAAACACTCAGACTTAGTTGCATGACCTTGAGCAAGTGAACTGTCTCTCTCTGGGACTCAGTTTCTCCGTCTGTCTAATGGGGCCAATGATCCCTCTTGCGGCAGCTTGGAGGCAGGGATCTGGCTCGCTTGAATCCCGCCCAGAGGGGTTGCAGAAAGACTTGGGTTCACTTCGGGACACGGAGGAGGCTGACAGCAGGCGGGACTCCTCGGGAGAGGGAGGGGTTCCTGGCAAGGAGGGTTCAGAGGGACTCCTCCCTCGGCACGGCCTCTCTCCCTTCCTCCCCTGGGGCCCCTTCCCGCTCCGGGGTCCAGGAGGCTGACCCGGCCTTGTCGGCACGGGGCGGAGCTACTGGAAGGGGCGGGGCGCGGTGATGGGCGGGGCTCTGGGCGGTCCCTGGAAGGGGCGGAGCGTCGCCGACAACCAGCACCGCTCCCGGGAGGGGCGCGGGCGGCCAAGGCTCAGGTTACCTCCCTGCGGCCTCCCCAGCCCCGCCGGCTTCTTTTTCCGTTTCCAAATTAACAATTGAAAACGCTGCGGCCTGAAAGGCGAGCAGCGGGCCAAGCGGAAAGTGTGAAGGTGCCGCTGCGTCCCCGTGGACGGGGGCCGAAAAGGGGGCGCGACACCCCGTCCATAGCTAGCCCACCCACCAACGCCGCTTGCTGGGCACTGAGAGCCCCGGAACGCAGAGGTGCCAAGGCCCCTAAATCGGGTCCTGGACTGATCCGGCCCCTGGTACTGCTCTGGCCAGTGTTGTAGGACCCAGCGCCCAGACTCAGGGTGGTGCCAGTCCCCAGACTCAGGGTGGTGCCAGCCCCCGAGGAGGGTGGGGGGAGGAACTGGGGCTGGGTTACTACTCTCGAGGCTGAGTGCCCAGGAGGGGCAGCCCGGTGCCAAGCAGCACCCTCATCGCGCCGTCCTTAAGGGCTCCCAGAGTCAGGAAGGTTCGCGGGTGAACGGATCAAACCAGGCATGTCACCTTACAGAGACTCAGTTTCCTCATCTGGCAAATGGGGAGAGAAGATACACGGACCATAGGGAGCTGGTCGTGGGGACTAAATTAACTGAGAGGAACCATGAGGCTGGCCACAGTGAACACAGTAGACCGTAGCTATTATCTTGGTTGACAATGATGATGATATTGAGCCCTTGGCATTTCTCCACCTCTACCCACAGCCAGAGGAGCTGTCCACCAATGGGGAACACTGGAGCTGACAGGTCTTTCCCTCCCCTCGCTTCCTTGGGGCTTCCCAAAGCCCCACATGATAAAGAACTGAGGCCAGGAAGTTTCTTGTGAGGAGCTCAAAGTCACCGGTAGGTGAAAAAGACTAGGGCCTAAAAAAAAAAAAGAAAAAAAAAAAAAAAGAAAAAGACTAGGGCCTGAGCCCGGGTGCTGCCCCCAGGCCCCAAGTTCATCATGGAGATGGGTGGTCCCTGGGGTTGGGACCATGATCATTGAATACCCCTCCTCAATATTCTGAAGATGGGTGCTAATGCCAGGGCGGCTGGAATGAATGAGTGGGTAATGGAGAGAGGCCCCACTCCCGGGCATCCAACGGCATGGGCCAAAGAGCCAGAGGGGAAACATCAGGGAAAGATACAGTGTCAGGGCCCCAGCCCCCCATGATGTAAGCTCCATGAATGAAGCAACTTCTCTCGCCACTATCTTTCCCACACCTCAGACAGAGCTTGGTGCAAGAGCAGCTTATCAATATTATTTGAGTGAATGAGTGAATGAACAGGTTCCCTCCTACACAGCTGTGGGCTTCCACCTGCCACCTATATGGTGAGATGAGTGTGGAAAGAAGTGCTCCTCTCTCCAGCATGGAGATCCAGGGCAGTGGAATGGTGGGGGAAAGAAGCAGAAACCAAGACAGAGCAAAGGAGGACACTGGAGAGGAGGTTCCAGAAGGCAAAGTTGAGACCAACTCTTTCTTCCCAGCCCCTCACTCCTGTCCTGCCAAGCACTCACCCCATTCCTCCTCCCTTCTTCCTTCTTCACTGATCACCATGACTCCACTCCATCCCCAACCTCACCCCAGTTCACTTAACCTTGCAGTCTGAGCACCCCTCCCTGATTTATAATCCTACAATGACTCCTCATGATTCACCACCTGAGGTTCTCAGCCCAGAGTTTGAGGCTGTACACATGCTAGGCATTGGCCACACTCCACCCTTCCATACCCTGTCTATTTCCACCTTGGTGACTTTCGTGTTCTCTCCTCTCCTCAGGATGGTCCCCCTTCTTCCCCAAGAATCCCTGATCTGCTCTGAAGAGTGCTAGCCCAGGCCTTGGTTGGGATTCCTGGCCCCCTCTGGGGACCCCAGGACCACTTCGTGCAGGGACAGTTTCTTCCTCTGTCCACTCCCACCCCACCGCCACCAGTTGATTAGGATCCATCCATCAAGGGTAAAGCCTGTTCTGACTCCTCCACATCTCCCAGGCTGGTCAAGTAGAAGCTCAGACAGTATCTGGGAAGAAACAAGAAGACCCAGGTCTCCAGGGCCTTGAGCATCCGTGAATCAGGAATTTCCCACAGTCCTCTGCAGCCTGAGATTTCTGGGTAAGGGTACCTTGGGGTTCCTACAGAGGTGGGTGGATGGAGGGAGAGCCAATGCAAGTCCATCTTGAATACTGGTGAGACTGAGAAAGAGTACAAATGGAGACCCACACGCTATAAGCCAACAAGCTGTTAAATAAAAGATGTTCTATCCTTCCTGACATATTCACCTTCATGCCGATCTGGAGGGCTAGGTTCGAATTTAAAACCTTTGACTCCTTGGTGTCCTGTGCTAGAATCTGGCAGAGAGGGGACAGCCAGCCCCTGCTCCCCTCCAGTACCCAACCCCTGATGTGCCCTCTTCTCCTCCCACACTGGGCTCATTCCTCACTGGAAGGGCCTTGGGTACATTCCTGTGGCGGCTCCAGCCTGCTCTCATCTACACTGGCTGCAAACGTTTGCTCTTGATCCTAGGAGCACTCACACAACACTGGACCTTGGGCTGGGGAACCAGTCAAGAGGCCTGTGCCAGCCCTGAAACAGGAACTCCAGGGTTTCCTGGAGTGTGTTCTAGAATAAGGCAGGTCATGCAGAGGCTCCAGGTTGGTGGCATGCAGGGCCATAGAGGCAGAGTGGGCAGAAGTCTGGGGCCCCACCCTTGATTCCACCCAAAGCAGCTCGGCTTTAATGTATTTATGTATTGTACTCCTGTGTCACGTTTCCTTTAAAGAACCAGATTTACTGCTTAAAAGTTTGCACCATCAGGACCCTTTCCTCCTGCTGAACTGTGGGGAAGCTGAGGTTACAGGGACCACAGTCATATAGCACTTTAGAGCAACGGCAGAGCTCGATCCCACGACTCTGGCTTCCTCCCCAGGCCCTGACCTTCTTGAGCACATTTCTGATTAGTAAGACCCAGTGCCTCTAGCAGACATGCCACTGGGAGGTGGTGAGCGCCCAGTCCCTAGTGGGGTTTAAGCAGGCCTGCTGCTGGGGCCTCCTGCCTTGCCAGGGACTGGACCCTCCACTCAGGACGCTCAGCTCAGGAGTGGATTGAGAGGCCAGACCAGGCCTGAGAAGGAGAGGGAGTCCTGGTATAAATAACCGTGGGGGGCCGAGATGTTTGGGCCCGTCTCCTGGGAGACGGCTGTGTTTACTGCCCAGCGAGGGGGGGGCGGGCACGGCCCACACATTTGCCTCCCTGACTTGTAGCCAAATTTCTCCAGGAAGGGGTGGCCCAGCATTAGCCCCAAACACTCAGAACTCTGCATCCCTATTCTGGTCCTCTCCCTAACTCTGCCCCAGCCTGAGCCCCAAACCTCCCTGTCACTGCCCCCATCCTTGAGCCCCAAATGCTGCATGGCACTGCATCTCCACCAGTCACAGACGCCCCAGCATCTGCCCCCATAAGTCCCAGCTCGGCCTCAGTCAGTGTGGGGGTGGGGTAGGGAGCATGAGCAGGACAAGGGAAGGCCCCAAGCAGAGGTGCTGGGTGCTTGCCAGGGATTTGAGCTGGGGCCGCTGGGCATGGAGGGGTGGCCGGCCAGGGACAAACCTCTCCCACGGCCCTGGCCAAGACAGAAGAGGGCTGCAGCCCCCGGATTAGAGAAGTACAAATCCCTCTCCCCACCCTGCGCCCACCCCATGCCTGTCATGTGCAGGGCATTAGATGGCCAGACTCCAATGTGGGAGGGGCTGGCAGGTGCCCTGTTAGTCATGCCATGACCAGCTCTTCTCTCCAGCCAGCCAGGCCACAAGAAAAAAACCTTGAGGCAGGAGGGCAAGTGGAAAGGTCCCTTCTCCATGGGGCAGCAGCTGCAGCCTGGCCCAAGCACAGAAGCACAGGGGTTGATGTGAGCTGAGTTCCAGCCTGCCGGCCAGCCGAACCTCACACACACACACACTTTGGCCAACCAACGGATGGAGCTTGCTTGGGACACCAGCTGCTTTTCACTGAGAGCTCAAAATAGGAGCGTGTCCATCAGGGGTCCTAGACAGGTGCCCAGACACCTGGGCTCCAGCCCCATATCAGCCACTTCTCCACTGAATGCCCTTGGGCAAGTCACTCCTCCTTCCTGAGCCTCAGTATAAAAATAGTGTAATAAATATCTTCCTCCAGCATTGTGAGAATTCAGTGAGATTCACTGAGTAAACATTGATTAAGGCCCGTGATGGGTCAGGCATGCCTTAAAGCTTCAAATGGGAGAGGTGACGCTCTTCCCAGTATGAGGTAGCATTTTGGACCCCAAGGCCGAAACTCAGAGATGTGAAGAGACCTGCCCAAGACCACGTAGAGGGGACCTGAGCCAGGCCAGCGCTGCAGAGAGGTTTGCACTGTTCTTTATTGTTGATGGGGACAATCGGGACTCTTGGGCTGAGCCTGGGCTCTGCCACTAGTCTAAGTTTGTTCCATGCCCTCTTCCGGGCCTCAGTTTCTGCATCAGTAGACTGAGGGGGCTGGGAGGGGGTAGTGATTTCCACACCCTAACTGGCAGACGGAGAGTGAGCAAGGAGTTCAGCAGGCTAGGCCGTGTGGGCTCTACCCCTTTCCCCAGGGTGCCCCACCATCCACTGGGCCAAACCCGGGTGCTCTCGTGGGGCAGTTCTAAGATCACTGTTCTGGAGTCCCCCACAGACCCCCGACCCCCATCAGGACCTGCACCTACCCACTCTGCTTCCAAGGCCTCCCTCAGCTCATTCACACACACCTTCCCCCAGGCCAGGCTTTGCATAAGCAGCTGAACTTTCCATACAGGCAAAAACCCTAGGGCTTCAGGCCAGGTCCAGCCTGGCCCTGGCAGGGTTAGTGGGCAGCTCCAGAGGAGCCGCTCAGACGGCTGGGCCGTGAGGGGAAGGCAGAGGGAAAGACAGGCCCAGCGGGTAGCAGCCCCAGAGCTCCCCACGGGAGTCTGCCCCCCTTGCTAGACCCAGAGGGGCGTTTCTCAGTCACCAATTCGCCCACGGCACTCCTGTCCTCGGTTCCTTCCTGAACCCAGTCTCCTCCAGGAAGTCTCTGCTCCTCAGCCTGGAGTTCTCAGCCTGGTCTCGCTCATGCTCCAGCCTGTTGTCTGCACACCTCCCACCCCATCCAGGCTCCCACTCTCCTGCCCTCTCTCAGTTCTTCGCAAAGGTCACGTTCAGCCCCGCCTCAGGGCTTTGCCCATGCTAGTCCCTCGGCCCAGAATGCCATTCCCTCCTCCTCTTTGCCTGGTTGACTCTGACTCTTCACGTTTCAGGCCTCCGCTGAAACCTCTTCCTCTGGGAAGCCTTCCCAGTCACCGCCAGTTTGGGGCTGGGCTCGGCTCCTCGGAGCTGGGCCCCCACAGGATTCCACCCAGACAGCTGCCAGCCGCCTTGCACATCTCCCGCCAGGGAGCAGGGGAGAGTCTGATTCATTGCTCTGTCCCCAGCTCTTGGGATCGGGCCTGGCCCCTCAGGGACTGCCAGGCAAGGCTTCCCAAATGAAAGAGCAAGAAAGTGTAGAACTGGGGTAGAGAGGGAACCTGAACTTTAAGGCTTAGCTGGTTGTCGAAGCAGCCTCCCAGCAGGCAGGCCCATTGGGGCCAGTTAGGCATGCATGTGTGTGCTCAGTCGTGTTCAACTCTGTGACCCCAGGGACTGTGGCCCGCCATGGGATTCTCCAGGCAAGAATACTGGAGTGGGTTGCCGGAGCCAGCAGGGAAGCCCCCAGTTAGGCATAATCTGGTGGGAAAGATGACGGGCTCTAGAGCTAGATTCTGGGGTGTGACTGACTCCTGGCCCCACGACCTATACTCAGGCAAGTTACTCAACCTCTCTGTGCCTCAGCCTCCTCATCTGGAAAATGGGCATAACCACAGGACCTAACCTCCTCTGGTCACTGAGAGGAAAAAGTGAAAGAAAAAACGGCAAGTCCTCAGAGCAGTGTCAGCACACAGCAGGTCCTCCATAAGCATGGGCTGTTATTATCTTTATTATTACGAGAGGCCCCGCAACAAGGGAGGCTGAACCTCAGAGAAGGAGGTGACTGCCTGAAGTCGCCCAGCGAGAAGGTGTCTCTCGCTTTCCCAGCCCAAACCACGCTCCTCATGTACACTGCAAGTGTCCCCGATCCCGGCTCGCCCCCTGGAGCCCAGTGAACCCACTCCCACCCTCTCACATCACAGAGGCCCTCCCCCTCAGGCTTCAGCTCGGTCCTCCTGGCTACTCACGCTTAGTGGCAGCGTGACGGGCACCTGCTGACCATTTAAGCTACGGACTTCCCTGGTAGCTCAGCTGGTAAAGAATCTGCCTACAATGCAGGAGACCCTGGTTTGATTCCTGGGTTGGGAAAGATCCCCGGAGGAGGGCATGGCAACTCACTCTAGTATTCTTGCCTGGAGAATCCCCATGGACAGAGGAGCCTGGTGGGCTACAGTCCAGGGCTACAGTCCATGGGTCACAAAGAGTTGGACGCAACTGAGATCCTAAGCGCAGCACAGCACCCTCCTCTATACAGTAGAGTAATGACAGTGCCTACCTCCTAGGGCTCTGAAAAGGATTAAATGAAGTACAATAGCATGTGGAAAAGACCCCATATCTGGCACCACCATACCCCATACAGGTTATGCTATGAAACTCATTAGTATACGAAAACCGTTAGAACTCTGGGCCTCTCAGCCTGGCCCCAGTAAGGTTGTCACAGAGACCCCCTCACATCACCTTGCCCCCAGGCCTCCAGCTTACACTGCAGGGGCTCCTGAGGAAAGGAACTGCCAGTCTGAATACATGCTCTTCTAGAACCCATACTCTTCCCCCCACCCCCACAATGTCCCACCCTCGGGGCTGAAACCAGTGCAGGCCAGGGTGAGAAGAGGGAGCGTGCGCTGGGGAGCAGGGAGGATGGACGCGCAGGAGGCCCTCTGGTCCTCACAGCACTTTGTAGTCCAGGAGGCACCTGATGCTGGGGGCAGGCAGAGATGATAACTGTCCTTCTCCATGGAAGATGGGAAGCGGGAGCCTGAGCGAGGCTGAGTCACCTGCCTGAGGTTACACAGTCTTTAAGAAGCAGAGGTGGGCACCGACCCCCAGCCGGCTGACTCTGGGTTCAGTGTTCCTTTAACAGAGGGGTAGGTAAGCCCTGATCCTGGGTGACCTGCCCCATCCTCCATGCAGACCAGTCTTGGCAAGAGCCCTGGGCTGGTCCTCGCTGCACTCCAGAGCAGGCTGGCCCTGAGGCCCAGGAGAAATAGACAGGGCAGACTGAGGCTCCCCCAGCCCTCTAATCCTTCCATTCCTACCTGGACTCCTCCCACTTCTGGTCCCAAAGCTCAGGGGGGAGGAGGCAGGATGGTGCCCAGACTCAGGGATTTCACGCACGGGTAAAATTTTCAAAAACAATTTAGGGACAGCGTGAGGTTGTCAACTTTTTTATTTTGCCAAGTAAGGACATTCTTTAAAAAATTCCCAGGCCCATCATTTCATAAAAGAAAGGACATAATCTCAGACTAAATGACAGTCCTTTAAATGGAATAAATTTAGCTTTATGAAAAAGTCACCATGTTGTCCTTATTTCAGCTTTGCCTTAGGTCACTGAAAAAAGCCCGGGTCTGCTGACGCATGTGAGAATCCCTTGGAGCTTGGGCTTGGGAGTCGCACAAACATGGGTTTGAATCCTGACTCCACCATGGACAAATCTCTTGGTGCACATGATTCCCGCCTTCTGAGCCTCAGTTTCCTATCTGCAAAATGGGAACATGAATAGTGCTGCCAACAGCAGTACCTGGGGAGCTAAGTGGTCTAGTGTTTGCAGAGCCCTAGTTCTGAGAAGAGATCAATCAAGCCTGGGCTCCCAGCCAGTGGTGCCTCCCTGACCTGCCACTGCCTATGGCTCTCCATCATCCACAGGGTAAAGCCCACCTTTGTAGCCTGATCCTCGGGGCCTTGGACACACCAGACTCTGCAGATCCTGAGGCCAAGAGGGTAGAGGAGCAGAGTCCCACCTCAAAGCCCTTTCTCTAGCTGTTGCCGCCACCTGGAGCGCGCTCAGGACAAAAATGGCAAGCGTTTCCAGCTCACTGCCTGCACCCAGAGGACCTAGGGGTCCTTTTTCCACTGCTCTCTAATCAGCAAAACCCTTCTCATCCTTACAGCCTGCCTCAATGTCACCTTCATTCCCTGGCTCAGCAAACATTCACTGATTACCAACCAAGAACTGTGCTCGACCCCCACCACCGAGCGGAAACCAGAACACAAAAGGGCGGGTGCGTAGGGCTCAGGGGTCTCTGCAGGGCCCCCAGTCAGGCTTCGGGTGGGGCGCACAGGGAGTGATTCCAAGAAGAAGTGGTGGTTCAAACTGGGATTTGAAGGATAGATAGGAGTTCTCTAGATGATGGGGTGGGCGGGAGAGGAGAGGGAGTCTGAGGCAGAGGGAAAAGCATCTGGAGTATTAAAAGCCCACCTGGGCACACTCCAAGCTGTTTCTTAGGTGAGGAGCCAAGGATGCTTGAGAAAGGGCTTCCTGACTTGGGCCCTGGGGGTGGAGAAGTCACTGTTGGCGAGGGGAGGGTAGATCTGGAGACAAATGCCAAGCCTGAGGTTCCTTGGGGATGAAGACGTAAGGGGTCCACAGGAAGCTTAGGGATGAAACTGCAGAGCAGGAGGCTGTCATCACAGAGATGACCCGCCCCCAAGTCACAGGAGTATGTGAGACACACCCCCACCCACAAAGAAACTGTACATGGAGAGGCGGGCCCAGGAGCCCCAACATTCAAAGAGCAAAAGGAGGAGGCAGCTACAGAACCCTGGGAAGAGCCCAAGGCAAAGGGCCCGTGCGAGCAAGGAGGCAGCAGGGCAACATCCCAGGAGCCACATCCTGGGTTCAAATCCTGTTTCAACAACTTATTAGCTATGTTGACTTTGGGCCTTACTTTCCCTATCTGTAAAATGGGGCTAATTTATTTTTCAACCAAAAGGAAGACAAAGGGCATGGGGTTGGAGGGAGAGGCATGGTTCATATGTTCCTCCCCCATCCTGTGTCTCTCCCACGAGATGGATACCAGTCCCCAGAGGCTGGAAGATTAGATGAGTAAATGAAATCAGGGACTGCCCCCAACTCTCAGAGGACCAGGCGGAACTGGCAGGCAGCTTCCCTCTGTTCTCAGTGACTCTAGCACAACTCTCATCTATTGCAGAGCGGAGGTGGAGGAGGCCCCAGGTGTGCTGAATTCTTCCTCCGGGCCTCAGTTTCCCCAACTGTGAAGTGAAGCCATGACCTGCTTGACTTCAGCGGCCCTTCTTCTTCTGATGCTCTGCGACAGGACGACTGAAGGAAGGGTGAGTGAAGAAAGGCCTGTTCCAGACCTGCCAGTCTTGCCCCAGGGAAGGTGGTCCCACACAGGTCTGGGGCCTCATTGTCCCCAGGGCCGGGTCCTTCTGGAAGAGGGTGGCAGCCAGGCCAAGGAGGGCAGGAGCAGAGGCGCCGTGGTTGTGCTGACAGAGCAGTTCCTTCTCCCTTTTTCTCTCCCTACCCCTCCCCTCCCAGGGGAGAGCCGAGCCCAGCAAAAAATAAACCCAAAGACAGTGACCTGGACGGGCCTGAGGCTCCCAGGGAGGGGCAGCAGGGAAGCAAGGATGGAGGAGAGGTGGCCTGTGGCCACCCTCCCTAAAAGCTCAAGGGTGCCTGATCTGTTCCTCCCCTGCCCCCCACCAACACAGAGGCTCAAGCAGCTCTATCCACTCTCCTTCTTTCACACTATGAGGGGCAGCGCCACTTGCTCGATAGGGATAATGAGCAGGGTAAGTCTTGTCCAGCCCAGCTTGAGATGGGTTCCCCAGCGTTGGAAAGGGTACCCCAGGGAATCTCACTCTGCCTCCTGGTGTGGAGCAGTCAGTCCTTCCGCTGTCTGACCTCCGTCTCACCTGCTTCAGTGGGTCCATTTATCTCCAGCTCCCCCCCACTTCCCCAGTTTCGTGGCCTGGATGTCTGAGGAGTCTCAGGAGAAAGTGTTCTCCAGATTTCCCTGCAGGGATTAGGGAGGGCCCCTGGGCTGGAGACCCCACTCCACCCACTGCTCTCCAAATCTCAGAGAGGAAGGAATCGCTGAATCCCTGCTCCCTCGCCTCCCTCAGGCACAGCCCACGGATTCCCAGCCCAATTAGTCTTCTGCCTGGGGCTGCCCCTCCCATTCTCACCACCCCCCCAGGTGCTAACCCCCAGGGCAAACAGATCCTGCCCGACGGACAAGTTGCCCAGAAAACCTGGAGTCCTGCAGGGGGGCTTTATGGGGGCCTCAGAAGTCTGATCAGCACCCTCTCCCCAGCCCCCCAGAGTCCCTGCTAGAGGCAGGCAGTCTTTTGAATGCCCTTCTCAGTGCTGCCCAGTCCTTGGGGGGGCTCAGGGAGAAGGTGCTGGAGAAGAACTCCCACCACCCCGCACCCCACAAGAGTGAAGGTCTGAAACAGCGGCTCCTGCCATTCATCCAGAGGCCCACTGTGCCAGGCAGCCCTTACCAGCCCACTTTCCCGTTTAGCCCCATTTTACAGAGGGGGACAGGGAGGCTGAGGGGCTGGGGTGGAGTCGGGGGCAGGCACCTTCCCAGCAAGTGTTGGGACCGAGACCTCGCAGTCTCCTTGGGGATGCCCAGTGCCTATCCACTGAATAGCATGCTCAGGAGAGAGTGGGGGAGGCCCTCCCCTCCCTGCCTGTGCCCCTGGGTCCCACAGCTCCACTTCCACCTGCCCGGGGCTAGGCTAGCTGCAGGGACCTCAGCTCTGCAGCAACACCCGCATGGATGCCCTCCTCTTTGTACACACACGGACACGCACACACCTCCACCCTCTCTGGGAGCCCCTGAGAGAGGAGGCAGGAGAGCCCAGTGGTCCAGACAGACTCCACAGCCTCCTCACTGGACAGCCCCCACCACCACCGCCAGGCTGGGGCAGACATGCTCTGTCTCTCTGCCTCCCCAGACCTGGTACAGAGCTGATGCTCTTTAACTCTATTTGTCAAGTGAAGGGAGGAACCGTCAGTGAGGCGCTAGGCACCCTGCTTGGCGTCCTGGAGCCACCATCTCACTCTCTGTGTGATCCTGGGCAGGTGTGTGAGGTCCCCTCACCAGCCCCACTTTCCTCGAGTGGACATGAGCATAAGAACGGTGCCCAGCTGATGTAATGGCTGCGAGGGTTAACAGAGAGAGTGCCACGCAGCATTCCTCAGACGCCCACAGAGACGCATTCTCTGGCTCCCCATGCCCAGCCACTCACCCCGCAACCCAGGGGAACGAAGCTCCTGCTCTGTCCTGGGGAACACCCAGACACACTCACAGTGCTGACAAGGACATCCATCAAACCTCTCCCTGGGGAGGAGCACGATGACAACAACAACAATATAATAATAATGGTGATACTCAGGTGCTTTCCCTTACTTGGCCCTGACAGTTCTAGAGGCAGGTATTATGAGTCCTCTATTTTTTTCAGATGAGAAAACAAGCTCAGAGAGGTTAAGTAACTTGTCCAAGGACACATAACTGCCAAGAGAAGAACCAGAAATGAACCCGAATCTGGCAGATTTGGATCCCATACTCTTAACCTGCTGTGGGGCAACTTTTGGGGAAATGAAAAGTCCCCCCTATTCCTCCATTTCAGCCTGACAACTGTCAGATACTCAGAATACCCTCCTGGGCCCTGTAGCCCATAAGAAGTTTGGCCCTGGCCAAAGACCGACAGGTGTGCATGTTGGGAGAGGAAGGGAGCTGAGAAAACCTCCAGCTGGCTTCTCCAAGTCTGGGGAAGTTCCCCACATGACCTCCTCTGGGTCTGCAGAGCCTTCCTCTTTCCCTGTTCCCCAGGCCATTTCAGCTCCCTTGACTGGCTCTGAGAATTTATCACCCACTCAAAGTGCTGCCATCAGCCTAAGAATAATCACCTCTTGAAACTCTCCTGGCTCCAACATTCTGAAAATATAGATTTCTGCAGCAACAGACCCTGAAGTTAGACATCCAGCAGGGCTTCCTCAATGGAAGGAACGAATGTACCATGGAGCTGGGATGGGGTAGTAGACAATAAGTGATCCAACATGCTCCAGTGACCCCCATGGAGAATGTGGAAAGGAGGGAGCAAAGGAGTGGAAGGGGAAGGGAGAGAGATAGAAGAAGGGCTCGAGGGCTGGCAGGATAAACTCTCCACTTCCCCTCTTACAAAGACCAAACTAAAGGACTGGGACCGAAAAACAGCAGTACAAAAAATCTGGGTCACACCCCAAGACTTGCGCCATTGCAAGGCCAAGTTCTTGGAGCAATCTTCCTGATCAGCTGAAAATGAAAAATAGTATCTAAAGTCCTGATCTGAGACTCCCCTGGTGGTCCAGTGGCTAAGAATGTGTGCTCCCAATACAAGGGGTCTGGGTTCAATCCTTAGGCAGGGAACTAGATCCCATATACTGCAACTTAACTAAAGATCCCAAATGCTGCAGTGAAGATGCTGTGTGCGGTGCAGCCAAATAAGCAAAAACATTAAAGTCCTGATCTGAGAGGCAGAAGGCCTCGGTTCCAGGCACAGTTCTAGCGCCAACTCATCAGATGTGACCTTGGGCCAGTACCTGCTCCTTTCTGTGCCTCAGTGAACCCAGCAGTAGACCACAGGGCCCTTCAGGAGAAGCGAAGGCTGGCAAGGTGCTAGGAAGTCAGCCACCCGCTCCCACATGGGTCTGGGGCTGCCCAAGGCAGGTGAAGAAACACACACAGACCCATAGGGCACCCCTGCAGCTGTGGACAGGCAGGGGCAGCCAACTCGAGAGACGGGACCGACTCTGCCCTGTCCTAGGTCTAGGCTGGGGTGCAGACTCAAGTGTGCTTCTGTGAAGACAGAGAAAAGGTGGGAGCAGTTGTGCATCAGACTTCTTCGCCTTGGTTGTGTGCTAGGGGTGCCCTTATGACATGCACGGGCAGGTATGTCCCAGTTGCTGAGAGTGCATGCGTGAGACAGACCGATGGGCATATAGTAGGGATGTGTGTGTGCAGAACCGTTGCCATGCACAACCGAAGTGTGACTGCATGTGTGAGGCCGGGCAATTGACACCCAGCTCCCAGGGTTGCTGGGGTGCAGGCTGGAGCCGGGGTGCAGGAGGAAGACAGTGCCAGCTCTGGGCTGAGGCTCCTCCATGCTGATTGCGGGGCCTCTCCTGAGCCTCAGTTTCCCCAGCAGCACGAGGAGGACCCCAGCACCCACCTTGTCGGGCTGCTGAAGGACACAGCGACACTGGTTTATAGAGGGCGCTTAGCTCGGTGCTCGGCACACAGCTGATGATCCACACGTGATCAGCAATTTCAGTTCAAACTTCAAGAGCCAACCCAGGCAGCCTCGGGGAGCAGCGGGGAGACCCTGCACAGGGAGTCAGGCGTCTTCGGCTCCAGCCCTTGCACCTGCCACTAATCTACTGTGTGATGGGTCTCCAGAGCCTCAGTTTTCTCATAAACAAAATGGGGCTGTCAAAATGTGTGGCCCCACCTCCCAGGGAGGCCTGGGGGCTCTGGGCACCCCTTGCTGGCCATGTTCTTTCTCAGACAGGCAGGGTGGGAGGTGGGGGGACGCCGGGGCTGGGAGGCTGAGGGCTTCGGGAGCTGCCGCTGCCTCCTTCCCTCCCCATTCCCACAGCTTCTGACCCCAGGGACAAGGCTGCCGGAGGATGTTTACAGAGCATAAACCTTCACTTAGAGAAAGTTCGCGGGGCAGCTGGGGGCTGGGAGCTGCAAGAGTCCCAAAGCAGCGCAGCAGCGTGGGGAAGACGAGGGGAGATGCTGCTGTGCTCGGACTTGCCCCTTCCAGCCTCTGACTTCAAAAGGGAGGCGGCGTGGCCCTTGGCAGGGGGCAGCAAGGAGCAAATATCCCTTCCAGAGGCTCGGAAGCAGGACGGGCAGTGATGTGGTGTTTCTCAAAATTCAGAGAGCAGGGCCTGTGAAGAGTTGAGGGCTGAAATCAAGGACTGGGGCCCAGGGGAGGAGAGCGGGGGCTTGGTGACAGGACCAAGGGCCTGGAGGGAGGCGGGAGAACTCGCAGAGCCCGCTGCATCCTCCTTCTGGATCTCAATGAGAAGACAGGAGTCAGTGGTTCCCGCTTCCCAGCGGCTCTAGCCGCTGGCGCTGGAGGGAAAGGCGGAACCAGGGCTGGTCCTCTGGGCAATCTCCCACACCTCGGGGCCAGAGAAGGTGTGGGTTCTGGGTGGGGCCCAGAGGGACCTGGCTGGCAGGTGTGAGGAAGGTGTGCCCTGGGGTGAAAGGGCCAGCTCACCTCCATTCCCTCCCCCCTGAGTCCTTCACCCAGAGGCTTCCCTCCTGGAGCCTCTCCCACCAGGACCCACATCTCGGGCAAGGGGGTCCTAGCTACCTGAGCACCCTGGACTCCCCTTGTTTGGGCTGCCTGTGAGGGTCACTGGGGATGGGGGAAGGATTTTGACCAAAAGTGGAACAATCGGGCTCGAAGTCCAATGGTAGGAAGCACTTCCTGGCTTGCCCAAGACCCTGCAAGGAGTGACCCCGCATCTGGAGCTCCTCAAGAACAGGAGAGGCCTCCCAAGCAGCCCCCTCCCCCAAGCCCAATATACCATCCATCCCTCACGCTCTCACAGGCTCCCGCAGCTCACCAAAGTCCTTCCCACCCATTGTTCATCCAAGACGGAGGCCCACAAGGCTGGGGTTTCTCCCCACTCTGATGGCCCAGAGATCTAAAGCTCAGAGAGCTGTGGCGATTAGCCCAAGACTGCACAGTGCACAAAAGGTGGGGTTCCTGACCCCTCAGTCCTCCCTGACCTCTAAGAGAAACGACCAGTTCCCTGAGACCCCCAAACATCTGGACATTTTCATGCCCCGTTTTGTCTCCCAGAGCTCCCAAGAGATGCCTCTGCCTTGGGCTCCTGGGGACAAGTGGTCAGAACCAGTCTGGCCCTGGCCAGGGCATTCCTGGCATCCAGAAAGGGCAGGATGTGGGGCAAAGGTACCAGCAGATTTAGCTCCTGGAGAGGAAGAAGTGGCCCCTCCAGAGGAGGGGAAGACAGTGTTGGCCAGAGGACACGAGACGGGTCCTTCACCCCCAGTGACCCTTACAGGGGCTGAGAGGCCGGGCCTGGGGACTAAGGACCCCCACCGCAGGGCCCTAGTGCTTTCCCAGGCCCAGCCTTGCCTTGGAAAAGTCATGTCCCAAGCGGAACCCGCGGAGCGTCTCGGCTCCATGAGCACCTAAGCTGTAGGGTGGGCAAGGGCATCTCAACGCAGTGGCTCTTAATTAGCAGTCCCCTGCCCCTCATGCCTGATGCCACTATCCCTGCTACCCCAACACAGAATCTGCAGCACTCCAACAGCCCTCTCTGCAGCGGAAAATTCACCCAGGCCCTCCCAATGGGCACTGGGCATTGGGCTGCTCCTAACCACTGGCCCTGACCCTAAGTCTGACCTCATGTCTAGAGCAATCTCAACTCTCTGCCCCACCCCCACCTGGCCCACCTGAGGTCCCTGCCCCAAGTCATGGCTGTCATCACCTGCAGGCTGGCACCGAGGTGCAAAAAAGGGAACATGCAGGCTGAAAGAGCTCCCTTCTATCCTTCGAGTGGTCAGGGGGCTCCTTTGCCAGCATTTCCTCCCCTCCCCTCGGAAATTCTGTGGGCAGGCAAGCGGGCAGCAGCGGGTCAGGCAGAAAGACAGACCAAAGACAGGTGGAAACAGACAAGTAGAAGAGTGGAAGTCGGGTGGAGAGGCAGATGGACAGACAGGCACACAGATAACTGGACAGGTCAACAGAGGGGTGAAAGCAGACTAGCAGAAGAAGAGATGAAGACACAGGACAACTCACACACAGACAAAAACCCACTCTGGCAGAAGGACAGTCAGACAGGCAAAAGGACTATAAGACAGTCCAATGGACAGGCAAGGGGACCACCCAGGAGACCCTAAGACCGGAAAGCCCTCTCGGGGCAGCAATAAGGGATTCATATCAGCACAGTTTCCAGGGACCAGAGGTCTCTCTCTCGGGCACCTTCGAGCGTCCGAGCTCCAGGCCCAGTCTTTCAACTGATATCTGCCGGGCCTCTCATGTTCCCGGCTGGGCCAGGCCGTCCCCCAAGACAGAGCTCTGAGCTGCCAAAATTCACTCTTTACATCCAAGAAGGGTCAGTGTTTTTGAAAGTTGTAAGAGCCTGGTGAGGGGGAGGAGGGGGCCCGCAGCCTGAGTGTTTCCAAACCTACCCCTCTCCTCTTTCTTTTCCCCTGGGGGTGTGCAGAGCCAGGCCTGGTGCTCCCTGCTGCGGCCAGGGAGCTGGGCAGGCTAGCTGGCCGAGCCCACAGGGCGGGCGGCATGGCTCACTGCTGCCATGGGGAAGTTGAGGGTGGAAGGGAAGACTGTGTGAAGACTCACAGAAGTCAGCACACGCCAGTGTCAGAACTCTGGTGACTCAAGGCGACTCCCAAACACCTATAATTGGGGGCCAGTGCTGGGCTGGGGTGGAGGTTGTCCCGGGAGAGGGACATCTCTGGGGGGAGCCCAGGTGGGAACCTACTGCAGCTACAGAGCTGTGGAGAGGGTGACGGTGTGGGAGGGCGAAAGGGTCCTCTGTGTCTGGGACACAGGGAGACAGAAGTGAGGAAGAGAGAAAAGGGAGGCACACTTCAGTGACTCCAGATTGGAGAGAGACGGGGGACAAGAAGCAGGACGTGGGGAGTACCTGGAACAGAGGGGCAGGGGTTGGAGAAAGGATGGAAATAAGGAATTGAGGTGGGGGAGGTCAGAAGCCAGGTCAGGCAAGGGTCAGGACTTGGAGAGCG
The DNA here is from genome assembly GCF_023699985.2 of Odocoileus virginianus. Taxonomy (NCBI): domain Eukaryota; kingdom Metazoa; phylum Chordata; class Mammalia; order Artiodactyla; family Cervidae; genus Odocoileus; species Odocoileus virginianus. The sequence goes on from NC_069678.1 coordinate 85,699,569, forward strand.
GGGATTAGGGTCAGGCTGAGGGGGATCAGAAATCGGGCTCAGGTCTGGGGGCAGAGCGATGAGGGTCTGCCGGCCTCGGGGCTGGGGGGCAGGAGGCGGAGCCAGGGCGGGGCGGCCGTCCCCCCGGGGCCCAGGCTCCAGCAGGGGCCCCGCGGGGCGGCAGCGCGAGGGCGCGGCCGGGGACTCGGGGTCGCAAACTCACATGAAGACGTGGTAGACGAAGGCCCAGCCGCGGGGTCTCTCCAGCACGTTGTAGACCCAGTTCTGCAGGCGGCGGTAGCGCTTGTGCGCGGCGGAGGAGCGCTGGCCACAGGCGGAGCCCGAGCCCGAGCCTGGTCCTGGGAGGGGTGCGCCCGGCGGCAGGGGGCTGCCCAGGAGGCCCAGGCGACGCGGGGAGCCGCCCCCGCCCGCCTCGCCCCTCTCGCTCTGAACCGCCGTGAGCGCCACCAGCTCGGCGCGGGGGGCGTCCCCGGGCTGGGGGACCAGGCCGAGCCGGCGCGGGGGGGCCTCGGCCATGGGCGGCGCCGGGCGGGAGGGGCCCGGGGCCCGGGTCCGATCCGGGGCGGGGGCGCGCGCGGGGCGCTCAGCGGCGCATGGCTCGGACCCGGGGCCGGCGGGGCGGCCCGGGGCGGGCGCGGTCGGCGGGGGTTAGGGGTCGGGCCGGGGCCGCTCCGGGGCCGGGGGCGGGCGCTCGGAGTCGGGGGGCCGACGGAGCCCGCGCTGACCGCCCGCTTCCCCGGCGACTGGGGCGGCTCTTTCCGACTCCAACTCTCTTATTACGCGCTCCATGCCGCTCGCCTTTCCACCTGCCGCCGGCGCGCCGCTCACATGTCAGCCTCCCCCGCCCCGCCCCACCCCCGCCGCCCCCGCCCGCCCCGAGGCCGCCTTCCCAAATCGGGAGGGAGCGAGCGAGCCGGCGAGGCCGGGCGGAGGGAGGGGACGCGCGGGGAGGCGGCGGGAGGACGCCCCCGCCGCGCAGGCCGCCGAGTCGGGGCGGGGGCCGGACCGAGTGGCGGCGGCCCCCGGGGGCAGCGCCTGGGCCGGGCGGCCTGCGGGTGCGAGCCGCGCCCCGGGCTTCGCGGGGCGGCGTAGACCCGAAGGCTGGGCTGGGGGCAGGCGGGACGCCTCCGGCGTGGTCGCCGGAGCGAGGAGTCGCTGCCCGGCGGCGGAGGGGACGCGCGTCCCGCGGAGCTTAGGAGCGAGTGGGTGCAGACCGGCCCGCTGTGTGTCGAGTGGGTGGCTGTGGCTCCGCGAGGTGGTGGGGCTGAGTCAGGAGGGGCGGGGCGGGGGCACGCGGTGGACGGGTGTGCAGGGACCCGCCCGCTGAGGGTGGCGGTGGCCCCGAGGTGTGCCCCGTCGGCTTGTGCCCCGTGCACGTGGTGCGAGATGCGTTAAGTGTGCCCGCGCAGTGTGTGGCGGGGTGCGCTCCTGCCTGAACGGCCTGCGCGTGTAGCACTGTGGGGCTCAGGTGTGTCTGCTTGCCCTCCCACCCACCGCACCTCTGTCCTTCCCTTCTTTAGGATGCGGGAAGAGCCCCGCTTAGGCCACGCTGCCCCCAAAGCCTCCTCGGATCAGAGGGGCCTGCTCCGCGCCAAGCCGGTCTGAAGCGCAATCTTGCCTCACCTCCGAGTCAGGGCACGGTTCAGGGCACACGGGTGCTGGGAGGTGAGCTCTGAACCGGCACGGAGGCCAGACGGTTCTCCACCCACCCACCGACCCCCCCACCCACCCCCCGCGCCGCAGAGGTTCACAGAATCCCACCCCAAAACGGCGAGACTTTTCCCCGCTGGAAAGTTCTTGGTGCCTGACCTACTCTCTAGCTTTGGGGGAGGCCCTTTCATTCCCGTTTGCCCCCTTGGTCCCGCCCACGGTGGTCGTTTGTGCGTCCCCATCCTCCTCCCCTCTTCCCCCGGCCAAAGCTTGGGCCCCACCAGCCGCTCCCTCCGCAGGCCCTGCCCCAGGGTGAAGCGCTTCCGCGGCAGACTCTTCCCGGTTCCTCCGGGAGGATCTCGGGGGACTGAGCGGAGCGGGAGGGGCGGCGCAGGGGGCGGGAAGGAGAGCTCGATTCTCAGCTGTCAGCAGAGGCAGCATTGATCTGCTGAGCGCCAGTGGGGGAAGGAGAGAGAGGGAGAGAGGCAGAGCTGCTGGCGGGCAAGGAGGGGGCTGCAGGGGCCTGGGGTCCCTGACTGGGCTTGGCAGTCGGCTTGCAGCCCTTCCCCAACAGTGACCCTTTTCCCTCTGAAAGACAGGGGCTGCCTTGGGATCTAACCTGAATCTCTCTGGCTGTCCCTGGCTCCAGGTACACCTGGGGCCAGAGCCTGGTGCCACAGGGGCAGGTTATGCCTCTTCCTCCTTGGTAGCTGGGGAAGGTTTCTGGACCCCAGGGCCCAGCTATGGCTGCACTGCTAAAGCTGGGGTAACCCCTCCTCTCTCCATGAGCTGAAGCTAGCCTCCCTTAGATATGCAGCACTACTTTTGCAGTTGCTAGGGGTCCTCTTGACTGTGCTTCCCCAATCAGGGGCCCTGGGGGTAAGACTAAGGTCTGGGGACTTGAAATGTGGGAAGGAAAGCAGTTGGAAGGGATCTAGGGGTTTCCTGGGGTCTTTTTGAGGCTCTTCTTCTGTGGCAGAAGTGGCACTTGAACACACCCTCATCAACACCCCTTCCTCTGTGCGCTTCCCTTGAGGCTCAGCTGGTAAAGAATCCACCTGCAACGTGGGAGGCCTGGGTTTGATCCCTGGGTTGGGAAGATCCCCTGGAGAAGGGAAAAGACTACCCACTCCAGTATTTTGGCCTGGAGAATTCCATGGACTGTATAGTCCATAGGGTTGCAAAGAGTCGGACACAACTGAGCGACTTTCACTTCACTTCTTCAGCAACAGCCAGAAGAGCTGAAATTGAGTCTGTTTTGGGAACGCCGAGCATCAAGTGCGGCATCACCTCTGGATGCCACGGCTTTCTTCCAATGTGTGAGGAGCCCTCACTGTCGGGAGAGGGTCTCCCATCCTCTCCCAACTCCAGCTCCAGATGAGCCTCTCAGAGGCAGCAAGAGGAAGAAAGAGACTGTGAGTGTAGCTAAAGGGATGGAAGTTAGATCTCGGGAAGAAATTTCTTGGGTCCCAGAGGCCTGTGTCTCCTGCAGAAGCACGTGTAGTGGGACAGGCCCACCGCTTTTTAAAGTGCAGAGTCATGTGAGAGTTTCCTGGTGGCCTAGTGGTTAGGATTTTGGACTTTTACTGTCATGGCCCGGTTCAGTCCCTGGTTGGGGAAGTGAGATCCCACACGCAGTGTGGCAAGGACAAATAATAATATTGATAAATAAAGTGGAGAATCATGGAACTTTTCCTAAGGAGTGGAGGGATGGGGATGATGGTTCTGGGAGGGTGTAAGGAAAGCTTTGTGTGTGTATGTGTGTGTGCATGCGCGTGCTCACCCACACTTGGGAAAGTGAAGAAGGCAGAGGAGACAGTCCACTGCAGAGGGGACAGGTGGCCACTCTGAGGGTCACCCAGTGGCCTTCCTGCCCCATCCGGATTCCAGGACATGAGTATGACCGGAAGGAGGGCCTTTTCCCAGCGCAGCCTTTAGTGACTAAGACACTTTTCTGAGCCCACAGCTATCTTAGGCGCTCAGTCAGCCTCCCTGCTGGAGGTGAGGGAGGGGGGCAGGCTGTGGTTCCCCACCCTCCTCCCGCCCTCTCTCCCACCTGCTCCCTTCACTCCACCCTCAGCAGCTCCCTTCCAGCTCACCCCCCCTCCCAAGCCCCCACATCTCTTCCCGGTAACACTGCCCAGAAGACATCCCGCTCTGCCCTGACTTGCTCACTGTCCCACCTGGGCGAGTCCATGCCTGGCTCTGGGCTTCATGTTCCCCATCTGTCCACAAGAAGGGGCGGGGCTCCGGGATCTTCTGTAATTCATCATTGTCACTTTCGTCCATCAATGGAGCAAGTATTGATTGAGAGGAAGGGTGGGCAGAGAGAGAGCTCCCGTTTGCTGAGCGTCGACTGTGCCAGGCCCTGCCTCTGCTGGGACCAGAGCAGCCCTTTGCATGTGAGAAAGCTGAGGCTCAGAGAGGTGCGGGGACTCACCTAAGGATACGCAGCCAGTATCCAGAACTGCCTGTGACCTCTTCTCTCTCCTGGCCGGCGCCACCCACTGTACCCTGGGTACTGAGATCAGTGCTGAGGGGAACCACAGATGCCCCAATCTTTGTTCTTTAGGACTTATTTCTGCCAGGAGTTGAGACTCCCAGGTCTGAAAAGGTTGAGGTCTAGAAGTGGTAGGGATCTTCATTACGCGGCCAAGTTCAAGCCTGTCCTTGACTGACAACTTCAGGTGAACCCAAGGGTGCAGATTCCTTTCTGGAGCAGGAAGAGGGTTTTAAGCCAGTGGGCCTAAGGCTTTTTTAACAATAGAATCCTTTTTACAGACAGAATCTTAAGGTAGCACCCTAGTGTGTAAAGAGCATTCAAGCAGAGGTGTTTGGGTTGAGTCGGGGTGAAGGGGATCAAGGTCGCACCCACCAGACCTCCTCCTCTTCTCTCTCCACACCCCAGAAACTATTTGGGTTTTCTTATATATCTAAGTGTTGCTAGAAGTCAGATAAGGGATGGTCTCCACTAGCAATGGCAAAGTTGGAACCTTCTTGGGGATGGGGTTGGGAGGACCTGGAGAGGTGCTGAGAAGTGCAACAAGTAATGCCTGCAGGTCGCATGAAGGTGGCCCAGAACTTCGTGTAGGATGCCTTACCTGTATCGTCTATTTCAGCATCCCAGCAGCCCTCTGAGGTAATACTATTAACACCCCCATTTTACAGACAAGGAGACTGAGACTCAGTGAAGAGTCTTGCCTAGTAAATAGCTCTGTGCTGTAGTGAATGTGTGTGTGTGTGTGAGTGTGTGTAGGTGAGAGGTGGGGTGGGAAAGGGGAGGATTTACAGAGCATGGGGGAGGAAGAGCAAGCTTGATGAGGGGGACACAGGGGACCCTGGATGCAGGGCTGAAGGGTCCGATTCGGCCTGATAGGGAACAGGGAGCCTGGCACGGGCTGAGCCTGGGCATGCCGCGGAGCCTGGGGCTCTGTAGGAGAGAGCTCAGGACGGGAGTTAGAGGCATCTAACTTCTCTAGAGGAGTTAGAGAAGGTTGGCAGTGGGGGCGCTGTGGGGAGCAGTAGAAAGAGCCCTGAACAACAGGTCAAGCCTGGGCTTCCTGATTCTGCCCTTGGACTAGCTGGTACCCTTGGGCACTCCACCTCTGCCCCAATTTCTCTGGCTATCAGGAGGACTAAATGCAACAATACATGAAAAAGTCACACCTGTGCAGGGAGCTGTACAAATGTGAACCACCGATCTTACCGTTTTTCAGGTGTGTGTTCAGATGGGGCCAGGAGATGCTGTGAGAATTCCCCACTCCTAGCAGCCCTCCTCCTAGTGGGAAGTCTTTCTAGTAGGAATGGGGGGTTCTCACAGGGTGACACTGTTGACCTCCAGGGATCCACCTCCACTGACAGTGGGAGGAGGAAGTGAGAGAAAGATCAGGCCTGCTGGGCCAGTCAGCTCAGAGCCATGGGAAGTGGGGAGGGAGCAGTGTCGCTGAGCTCAGCGAAAGTGAACCCCCATTGATCCCCAGGGCTGGAGGGGGGCCCACCAGGAGGAGACGCTGAGGGAGAAAGGGGTGTGGGAATGAAGGTCAGAGCCATCCCTTCTTGTGCTACTTCTCCTCGGCCTTCAGGATCCTTCCTCCGTGACCCCAACTCCTGGAAGACAATGCAGAAGACAACACTCCCGAAGCCCTGTGGGCAGGCTCCGTGTTCTTACTGAGAGCCCCTGGGACGGTGGAGTTCATCGGAAAATGAGGTGGAAGGACCTTTCTGAGTTGCTGAGAATGCAGCGGGGAAAGCTTGCCTTCTCTCCTCTCCCATGATCAGGAAACTTGAAGGAGGATTCAGGGAGGAAGAGGACATGAATGGTAGGATGGCAGATGGAGTGTCAGGGAAGGGGGCTCTTAAAATGGATGAGACTGGGTGAGAGACGTAGAGGTTCAGAGAGGAGAACAGGGGCTCAGTGATGGGGGTGGGAGGCCTAGAGAGGACTCGATTGGTCAAACTTGATGGAACACCTTGTTAAAGTCCCTCCCCCTCAAAGAAGTAGATGTACAAGATTAATGCTGGATAACTAAAAAGGAAAACATATATCCACGTTTAAAAGCAAGAATGAGAAATCTCTAAGGCCAATAAGTGAGAGGAGATTCCAGTGGCGAGCAGGAGTTGAAGCTGTACCTCCGAGGAGGGATTCAGCATTCCAATGGGGTGGGAAGTACACCTGTAGACCCCACTAGTGTCAGACTCCCTGCTTAATGCTGGGCCTGGGGAAGTGCTGCCTGCCATAAACAGGACTAAATTATCTCTGCCTGTTAGCCACCTGACCTGGCTTTGGGTAGAAAGAATGCCCATAGGATTAGGATACCTTAAGCCCATGGACTTAGGATCTGATATTCATGCCATGCAAAAATCCAAAAAGACATGTATAAGAGCTAGTTTGGGGTTAGTGTACTTCTACAAGGCTTGGGCAGATACAGCTGAGCAGTAACATCATAGTGAAAGTGAGAGTGAAAGTGACTCAGTCCTATCTGAGTCTCTGCAACCCCGTGGACTATACAGTCCATGGAATACAGGCCAGAATACTGGAGTGGGTAGCTTTTCCCTTCTCCAGGGGATCTTCCTAACCCAGGGATTGAATCCAGGTCTCCTGCATTGCAGGCGGATTCTTTACCAGCTGAGCCACAAGGGATATCATACGGTGGCCTCCAAATCCCAAGATACAGTCAGGAAAATGTGCTAAAAATAAATATCTCAAGGATAAACCACAACATGTAAGAAATACACTATCTTGAGAGACACCTCTCTCATGGGAGGATTCATATTTAAAGACCTAGAGATAATGGAACAATCTGAAAGGAAGTTTACTGTAGTTAAGATCATTAAGAAGACAAAGGGAGAAATAACATCTATAAAATAACAGGAAGATATCAGACAGAAACACATAGCAGTTATGAATAGTTATCTAGAAATTTTATAAATGAATTAAATTCACCAACATTCAATAGATGGATTAGTCAATATGGCTGAAGAGAGAATAAGTGAATTAGAAGCTAGAACTGAAGAAATCCTCCAGAATGAAGCACAAAACAATAAAACAATTAGACATATGAAAGAAATGAGACAAAATTGAATGAGAAACTCTAGCATATATATTATTGCTTCCAGAAAAAGATACTGGAAAGAGTGACTTGGTTCTTTCCAGAAATAAGACATGAATTTCTAGATTTAAAAGGCCAAGACTGCCTCGTAAGATATCTTTAAAAACAAAACTACATCTAGACACCTTGTCACCAAAGTGTAGAATAACAAGAATACTAATGAAATTGTAAAGGCCACCAGAAAGAAAAGACAGCTTATCTACAAAGGTCCAATAATTGACTTGACAATAAGCATCTCATCAGCAACAACAGATGCCAAAAGACAATGGAATAGTACCTTCAGAGTGCTGAAGGCAAGTAATTGTGAACCTCGAATCCCACACACTGCCAAACGGTCATTTAAACAAAGGGCAAAATAAAGACATTTCGATACATTCAGTGTTTTAGAAAGCTTCTGTCCCGTAGACCTTCGCTGGAAGAGAAGGGCACAGGGCTTGGGAGCCGAAGAGCTGATGGGGCTGAGGTCCATTTCAGACCTCTGCTCAGCACCCACCCGCCTGAGGACCTCAGCCCAGCCTGGCGCAGCTGGGGCCCAGCTCAGGTTCTCCCCTCCTGAATGCCAGCCTGCTGTCCTCTTATCCCCTCGTGGTAGTGGCCCAGTACCCAAGCTGGGTACCACTGCCAGTCTGGCTCTGAGGGCCTTGCGGAGGCCAGGCCCAAGTTGCTCATGTGACCAGGTACTTGCCAGGCCTTCCACCCTGGGGTCCTCTCCTCCTGGGAGGTCAGCGCCACCTTACAGAGGCCTATAGATGGCTGGAGCAGTGGGATAAAGGTTAGGTCCCTACGCAGGAACTGGGAGGCAGCGACTCCCATTCTCTGTAGGAAAAGAATCCTTATCAGAGGGGATGACCGGTGGGGCTGAGCCCACTGAGGCGAGAGGCTTCATGGAGCATCTGGCTCCACTCAACCAGTTGGTGCCCTTGGGTAATTTCTTAACCTCTTTGAGCCTCAGTTTCTCACTAATGAGAATATCTTCCTAGTGAGGATGTGAAGATGAAATGAGATTTAATTCATCTAAATACCAAGCTTTAGATGTATTTTCCTACACAAAATTTTCTTAAAAGAATAATCTCCATCGAATACCTCTGCCTAGCATATCATCAGTGCTCAGCAGAAAACTGTCAGCAAGTGAAGTGATGGTGAGAGCCAGTGAGCAGAGGGAAAAATGTGTGCAGTGTTGGAGGCCCCATTTTCAGGGAAGGGTTTGTGTTCACTCGCTCACCCATCAGTTATTCTCTCGGTGCCAGGCCCTGAGCTGGGCTCTGGAGACACAGAGACCATCCTGAACTGGAGAAGGACCATCCGTGAAGAAGACAGCCCAAACGAGAAAGTTCTAACAGACTGTTCAGAGCCCAACTGGTCTTGTGTTTGTTGTCCCCTCCCCACTCCTTCCTCTCCCCCAGCCCCCAACCCAATATAAGCTCCATGATAGCACAAAGCTCATCTGGCTTGTTTTCAGATATCTTCACAATGTCCAAACTATGTCTGAAACACAGCAAGTGCCAAAGAAATATTTGTTGAACGACTGTGTGTATGAGCACTGATAATAGAGGCTGTAGAGTTTGCTATGAGAGCATCAAAGAGCTCTTTGCTAACTCTGCCCTATGAGTTAGAAGTTTCTCAGCAAGGGTTATTTAAATTGGGCCTTGATGGGTGTATAGGAGTTCAATAAGTGGAAAAAGAAGTAAAAGGACAACCAGGGGACGTCCCTGGTGGTCCAGTGGTTAGGAGTCCATCTGCCAATGCAAGGGTGTGATCCCTGGTCTGGAAAGATGCCATATGCTGAGGAGCAACTAAGCCCGTGCACACCTACTCAGCCCATGCACCCTAGAGCCCACACTCTGCAAAGAGAGAAGCCACCACAATGAGAAGCCCATGCGCTGCAACTAGAGCAGCCCCCAATCGCTGAACCAGAGACAGCCCGTGTGCAGCAAAAAAGACTCAGAGCAGCCAATAAACAAATAAATACATTTTTAAAAAAGGACAGCCACTGGGGTCAGTATTTCTGAAAACATGGAGGTGAGTTCAGGAAACATCAAGTAATTTGGGTGTGACAGGAATGTAGAGTGCAGGGGAGAAAAGAATGAGAAGATACAAGGATGGGGAGATGGAAAGGGCTGTCAAAAAGTCATTATTAAAATCTGACCATAAAGAAGGTTGAGCAATGAAGAATTGATGCTTTCGAATTATGGTGCTGGAGAACTCTTCAGAGTCCCTGGGACAGTGAGGAGATCAAACCAGTCAATCCTAAAGGAAATCAACCTTGAATATTTACTGGAAGGACTGATGCTGAAGCTCAAATACTTTGGCCACCTGATGCAAAGAGCTGACTCATTGGAAAAGACCCTGATGCTGGGAAAGACTGAGGGCAGAAGCGGGCGACAGAGGATGAGATGGTTGGATTGCATCACCGACTCAATGGACTTGAGTTTGAGAAAACTGTGGGAGATAGTGAAGGACAGGGAAGCCTGGCATGCTGCAGTGCATGGGGTCACAAAGAGTTGGATACAAGCAACTGAACAACAGAATCTAACCACCTGCCTGGATGTAATACTCTGGAGAGGATAGTGTTTCCAGCCCTCACTGTTGCCCTGGGAAGGTCCTTCCCTTCAAAAATTAAAGGTCTTATCCAAAAGGGAGTTAAGGGTCTAGTACCCCTTGAGAAAGGGGACAGTCATGCCTCATAGTTTCTGTAGTTGTCTCAAGTTGGGAAAAGTGTGGGACAAGACACCTGCTTGTCTTGGGTGAGTGCTACCTGCTGCCCCCTTGTGGCCTCAGTAGAATTGAGCAGCAAGGAGGCTGGCCAGGTGGTCTTTTTTTTTTTTTTTTTTCATAATCCCAGGAGTCCCTGGTCTCCAGCATCACCCCCTGGGAGTTATCCCAACTACCAGCTATCCACTGACCAGATCTAATTGCTGTTTATTCCATGCATACTCAAGGCTTCACCAATGGGTTTCGGGAGACAGAGCAAAATGAGACCATTCATATTTAGTAAAGTCTTGTTCTTTCTTACACACACACACACACACCCACCACCAGCACCCTTGGCCAGAAAGCAACCATGTATGCAGGGGGTCATGAGATCAGTGTTTTGGTTTCAGCTCCACCCTATTCCTTCAGTGACCTTGGGCAAGTCACTGCACTTCACTGGGCCTTCTAAGTCTTCATCTATAATACAGGGATCACCATCCCTCTTCCTGTCTCCCCTGCAGGGTCACTGTGAAGATCATTGGGAGGACAGATGCTGCAAGTGCTAGGAAAAATGTCTAAGAGTGCTCCGGATGTAAGGGGATCGTGCTGGGTATTAGATAGGGGCTCTCTTGGGCTGTACTGAAGTGTTTGTTTACACCCGCATGGGCCCTGCTGGCGGGGAAATTTAAAGGGAACGTGCTCAGTAAGGCAACTGATCAAAATATCTCCAAATTAAGAATGAAGTTTGTGGGAAAATGGGGCCTCACTCACTTGTCTGAGATTCCAATTATGCCTGGGTTTTGGGGAATGAGTTGAAGAGCAGCGAGGTGTGAGAGTGCAGTGGCCTCAATACAGAGGGGCTGGCCAGGAAATAAGAGCTGAGCTTCTGTCCTTCCTCTGAGCCCAGCATCCCTTCTGGGCGCACCTCGTCCTCAAGAGCCCTCTCCTGCAGCCTTTCCATGTGGGGCTGGGCACAGGCTCTCAGTCAGTTACCTGCATGACTCACGGAGACATGTTTGGGTACAGGACGGTGGGAAAGGGCACATAATCCCCTTCAGACAAGTCCAGGGCTAGAATGAAGGGGGCAGACCTGACTTACGGTGACAGAATCACCTGCTTCGTCTGCCTTGATGACACCGGACGGGGACCATGTATCCAAAACCTTACAGTGAGGAACATCTGCTTTTGCCAGAGAATGTTTTCTTTCTTTTATAGCATGAATCTCTCACCTGGTCGCATCTCTCTCTTGAAGCTCAGGATCAAATGTGAAACCTCATTTTTTTTTTTTGTTTTTTTGTTGTTTTTTTCCATTTATTTTTATTCGTTGGAGGCTAATTACTTTACAATATTGTAGTGGTTTTTGTCATACACTGACATGAATCAGCCATGGATTTACATGTGTTCCCCATCCCGATCCCCCCTCCCACCTCCCTCCCCATCCCATCCCTCTGGGTCTTCCCAGTGCACCAGCCCTGAGCACCTGTCTCATGCATCCAACCTGGGCTGGTGATGTTTCACCCTTGATAGTATACTTGTTTCAATGCTGTTCTCTCTGAACATCCCACCCTTGCCTTCTCCCACAGAGTCCAGAAGTCTGTTCTGTACATCTGTGTCTCTTTTTCTGTTTTGCATATAGGGTTATCGTTACCATCTTTTTAAATTCCATATATATGCGTTAGTATACTGTATTGGTCTTTATCTTTCTGGCTTACTTCACTCTGTATAATGGACTCCAGTTTCATCCATCTCATTAGAACTGATTCAAATGAATTCTTTTTAATGGCTGAGTAATATTCCATGGTGTATATGTACCACAGCTTCGTTATCCATTCGTCTGCTGATGGGCATCTAGGTTGCTTCCATGTCCTGGCTATTAACAGTGCTGCGATGAACATTGGGGTACACGTGTCTCTTTCAGATCTGGGTGGAAACCTCATTTTAAAAACTCTGTCTACATCATTGCAACCAGAACATTGGTTCTTGTTTTCAGTGATTCAGATTTCCTGCTCAATGATAAGTCCTCATAACTGTCATGATTTATTATTTCACTGTGTATGTTTTCAGTGTAAGACATACCATCTTTTCTTGTGGAGTAAGGTCAGGTCCATTTAGGTAAATAACTGAAAACGAAATAGATGTCTAAGAGCTTACCACAGTTGACAATGGGGGATATTGGTGAGGGAATTATACAGGCATTAGGGTCAGACTTGAAATCATCTATTAAAGCCTCTTCCTAGCCCGGCCTCTACCCCTTAAGAAAGTCCCAGAAAGAAGTTGCCCAAGGTTTTATGACATATTGCTGTCTGAGAAAACATGAGCTCCTTTCCTGGCACCCAGTCCTCTTCTCTTCCCATGACATCAGGCCTCATTCTAGCTGTAAATGGCAGGGTGAAGGTAAGGAAGATGGCTCACCACTGGCCTCTGTGGTCAGTGAAGAAGTAGGATGCTCCTTCTATGCTCCCTACTTCAATTAATAGGAAGCAAGTCCTGGCTGTAGATGCCTTCTGACCTGCTGGCTGACAAGGGGCCTGGGCTGCCCTCCATGGCAGATGCCAGGCCTTTGGTAATGGGCATGGCCATAGCAGGCAGCTCAGAGTGCCAGCATGTGCCAAAGCCGGAGTGGAGGGACTTACTCAAGGCCTTGCTTGAAGGATAGAGAACTTCCTCCATGAGCAATGCTCTCTTGACCCTCAGCCAAGAAGGACACAGGCTGAACCTAGACCATGTGCCACACATAGTCCAGGAGGCAGGCAGGCAGGCAACCCCAAGCAAAGGGTTCCATGAATGTCCTCAGACACAGAAACCCAGACTCCAAATTATCTAAAATGAGATTTATTGCATTTCATGCAGTTTGAAGTCCATGCAGCAAAGGAGACTAGCACAATTTTTAACGCATTTAAAAATAAAGTTGAAAATGGGGGCGGGGGGGGGGGGGGAGTGGTATGCACAAAGTTCTAGTCTCCTTGGGTCCCTGGAAGAGAAGGGTTTGGGAATGAAACCATCCACTCTCCACGGCAAATGAGTCTTGTAAATGCAGGGCATGGTCCCACGGCCTCTGGAGGCAAATCCACAGGGCTCTGGGGCAGGAGCAGGGCCCAGGGAGAACAGCACTAGTGGAAAGGAAGCTACACACATCACCCAACTTCACCTGAGGGCAGAACAAGGTGGCGAATCCTGGGGCAGCGGCTGTTCTGAGAGTCGGGAGACTACACACACCCCTGGGGAGATCTGCTCCTAAAAGTAGTGGCGGTAAGAGCCCAGAAAAGTAAAACAAAAGAAATACTTCTTAACCACACTCTTTGAGAAAATGCCATAAATATGTTATTTAATATTTTCATTTCATAGCATTGGACACACAGCTCAACATATTGAAATACTGATTCCTTGGAGAAAAAAAAATGAGAAAAAAGGAAATAAAAAATATTGCATCTTTCTGTTGGAGAATCTCGGCCCCCAGGCATGGGGCGTTGTGCACCAGTGTCCTAGCCTGCAGGAGGCGCGAAGGTCGGCGGGGTCCTCTGGGGAGGGAGGCGGTGCCCATTGCCTGGGGCTGTATGGCAAAAATTGTGTTGGGTGTCCTTGGCCTTGCCAGCTCAGGCCCTCAGTCGCCGGTCACCTGGGGGGCCTGCCCGTCGGAGGGCTGGTTGGCTGACTGGATGAACATGGGCTGGGCGAGGTCCTGGCCGGCAGGCATGGTGACTTGCTGGATCTGGTAGAGCTGCTGTGAGGAGTGGAGAGGAGAGAGTGAGGTCACCCCAGGGAGAGGGGCATGCAGCTCCCTATGGGCCTCGAGTTGGCTGGGGGCCCTGGATACCTCAACCACTACCCACTGCAAGGCGTCTGAGGGAGGAGAGGAAGTGGCAGTCTGCTGGGGCTGGGAGCAGCAGACCCAGGAGGCACCAGCCCAGTGGGAGGGGGGGCTGTGTGGTGGGCAGGGAGGAGGTGCGGGGGGTTGCATTTCCTGTGGCTTTCACTTCTCTGGGCTCTGCCTCTCCCGTTAGCTCAGAGCCTCGAGCTTGCTGCACGCTGTTCCTCTGTGACAAACACAAGCAACCTGAACCACTGTACCAGCAGCCTGGAAGTCATCATTTCCCCAACTCTTGGTAATCCTCACTGGCAGGGACAGTAGGGTTTATCCCCTCTTTTTCCTTAGAGTGTCTGGTTCAGGCTGAGGCCCCTGCACTGGCCCTGATGGGCAGGCAGGTCACCTGGGATTAGTCGCTTCCTACAGCTAAGACCTGCGAGGGGTGGAGAAGATGCTCACGGAGCCACCAAGAAAGGTTAGGGTCAACTGGACACAACTTCTCAGGTGTTTCCACAGAAACCCCAAAGCTAAGACCCCCCTGACACAGGAGACCTGGCGTGTGAGCCTAGCATCTGGTGCTGGCAGAAGCCAGAGCTGTGTCCTGATGCCAGCTCCTCCCCTTTCTGGGCAGCAGAGAACATAGGCTTACGCATGTCATCCTACCATGTCCTCAGGGGTCTCTGGGGCCAAAGCACGGAAGGAAAGGCAGAGGGAAAATGGAAGATTCCTTCCTCACATGGGTTTAGAATTACTGAATTCCAGGCACCGAGAGAGCTGAGAGGTCACACATTCTCTGCATTTCAACTAATCCATGAGATTAAAAAAAGCACAGCTTAGAGCAAAGCTATTCTTAAAGGAGACTGGAGACCTGCACGCTAGTTCTGGTTCTGCAATGAACAGCCAAGCAAGCACAGACAAGGCACTTCCCACTTCAAGGGCTCAGTTTACTCATCTGTAAAATGGGCACGGGGGCTATATAAAGTCTAGGGTTATTTTAAACTTCCACAAGTCTCTAAACCTAGAGGACAAGCAAGACTTGTTTTTAACAACTTCAGTCCACTGACTGTGAAAAGATGATGGGAAAGCTCCCCCACGCACCAAACCCACAGAAAGCACCTGTTACCCTCCAACAACTCCTCCTCCTCTGCGCCTGCCTTGGCTGGTGTCCTACCTGTCCATCCGTGAACTGGCTGAACTGCTGCTGTCCTTGCTGGACCTCTGTCTGTGTGATCTGTAGGAATCAAGAAGGCAAAGGAGGCAGATGAGCCGCAGGGTTTGGTCCATCAGTCCACCAGCCCACCAGCCCAGAGAGGGTCGTGAAGATCGAATGGACAGTGCATACGAGGTGCCTGAACAAGGCCTGGCATGGCACAGGGGCTGGACGAGTAGCAGGAAAGCAAGGCTCCCTCCCCCACCTCTGCCCCGAGCGCTGACGGCTACTCAGAGCTGGCACCACAGACATGCCCGCAACCATCTCTCTTAGCGTCCACACAAACCCCACCCCCACCCCAAACCACCCCTCACTATAAGGTCTTCCTGAGGCTCAAGTCTAAACAAAACCACCTAGCTCCTAGATGCTGACAGGACAGGGCACAACATTTACAGTTTAGGCAGAAACCCTAAGAGTCTGTCTTTCAACCTGTGATGGCAGACTGCAAAACACTGGGCAAAGTGGTGAGTGGTTGGTGGGCTCCAAACCAAACCCGTATCACCCAGGTTATCTCAGTGGAATATGAAACACCCTGGCAAGCAGGTGGCCTTGGCCCTGGAAGCCCTTGTGGCAAACCTATGAAGTACTTTTTCCGAGACAGGCCACACGCAACCCTCTGGGCCAAGGGTGGGGGTGGGGGGGCAGTAAGGAAACCATTTGTCACATGTACTTAAAATCTTATGTGGGCATTTTAAATACATTTTAAAAGAAATTTACTGATATGGAGAACTGCCTCATCTAATGCCAGCTGCTGGAGACAGCTTGGTAGACTAGAAAAAAGACTGAAGAATGTTTGTGTGTGTATGTTATCTATGGAACATTTGACTAGCTAATGCTTTCTGTGTACCTTCTCCTGGAATCATCACAGCCTCCCTGCAAGGTAAGGACTGTCTTCTCGAGTGTCCTCACAATGGCCAAAAACAACCCATCAGGCCTACCCATGGGGCTGCGAGAACAATAAGGGGACAGGTGTGAAAGGGTTTCCTAACTACTGTTCTTTGTTTTGGATCTTTCTCCTCCCACGAGGGCAGGAGTTAAGTTTTGTCTTTCCATCTCCCAGTGCAAAGTAAGTACTGAAGAAATACCTGCAGAATAAATGAGTGATCCTGAGACAAATGGAAAATATACCTCACAGATGAGGTTTTCATTGTTTCCTGTGGCCAGCAGGACTGCCCTTCACATCAGTTGAACAGAGTTCCATTTACTTTTAAATTCCATTTACATATAATTTATTCAACAGTCAGTCAGCAAACATTCACTGAGCACCTACTAAGTGTCAGACTGTTACAATTACAGTCTGTCAATCGGTTTGTTATGAAGACTCTTGACTGTCCTCAGGTGCCTCTTCCTGCTTCTTTCCTTCTCTCTGTAACACCCAACTCTCCCCACTTTCTGGCTTTAGTTCCTGGTCCCAAAATTGACCTCTGGGGAACCAAGAACTCTTCCTTCTCATTTCTTCCCATCCTGTGCCACAGAAAGTTTCTGGATCCTAGGCTAGAATCTTACAGGTTTAAAGGGGGCGGGTACACTAAAGAGTGGAGCAGTCTTGAGATCTGATTCCTTGTCAGTGAGCAAGCCAAGGAAGGATGGATTTGGAGTAGGCCCTTTAACCATCCCAGAGACATGGAACTCAGAAGCCCGGCACTCATTCCTCATATTTTCCCCAATGAGATCTTTGGAGACCTGCTCTACAAACTCAGCTCTGTCACCACTGTCAATAGATACATCGCTAGAAATGCAAGTGGGCCAGACGTGTCCAGCTCTTAAACGATCACTGCTTTTTTGAGTCTGAGGCAAAAGAATTGATTAACAATGCCTCCCCGTCCAGCATTCATGTTGCAAATAATGCCCACACCCCCAATCCCCACGCCCAGGGAGGTGGCCCCCTCAGCACCTGTGGCTCACAGCATTCAATATCTTGGGGCATGAGGGGAGAGGAGGGGGCAGTCTCTGGTTAGGGGTGCACAAGAAGGTGGGGAGAAAAAAATCTAAGTAGCTTCCCAAAGGGCACAGAAGATGCCAGGACACAACAGTCATTCAGGTTTAAAGATGGAAACTGAGCCTGATGGTGAGGCAGCCTGTGAAAATGCCTCCTTCAGTCAGACCTGCGCATTTATACACATCAGGCTTTCCTCAGGTATCCTGAGACTTCCTCAGCCTTGTGTTTCCTTGTCCGTCAAGAACAAGGCAGTAAGAGACACACTTTGAATCCAATCCTTTGATAAACCCCATCTGTCCCTTGGGATACAGAGCACACGTGCAGAATGTGGAGGTGGCTCTTGCTGAAGATGAGGTGGCCAGAGAGTTGTGTGCTGAGCCCTCCTTTCCAGTCAGAAGCCAGCTCCTGCTGGCCCCCAACTCAGCCCTGCATCTCTGGGGGACATACCTGTTGAGCATTGGTGGCAAGCGTCTGGATCTGTCCCTGTACAACTTGGGTGCCTGATACAGGCTGGGCTAAGCGGATATACTGCAGCTGGCCGGCATTCAGCTGCACCTATGGCAGGGGCAGAGACAAGCAGACCACAGGAGACTGAATGCAACCTTGAAGAGGCAAACTTTTCATGACAAGAAATAGTGATTGTCCCCTACCCACCACCCACCACCTCTCCAAAGAAGCCAACTCTGAAAAGCTCCTTTTTAACAGAGACCAAAACAAGCAAAACCATAACATCCCAACCCCGTAAGTCACACAAAAGAGCATGTTCCTTGAATGGATCTGGGGGAAATTCCCAGAGGATTCTGTCATACATGTGAGAACAGCACGGCTGGACCCTCAGTATTCACTGGCTCTTAGCTGTCTGCTCACAGTTCATGCTAGGAGTTTATGCCCAACTGTCTTGACATTATTGGAATGCTCGTACCTTAAGTGTGGGCCTCTCTCTCCTCCATCTCCACCCTTCGCTACCCCAGTTCCCAGCATGGCTGATCCGTCCACCAGGAACCCAGAGCAGATGGTCATCACTCAGGACCCCAGCCCGAGAACTACCCAGCCCCATGCTGCACACCTTGGAAGAGAAAGCTGGCCCGCTTTACTATCTCTGTCCCCAAGAGCCAGGACCAATGCAGGTCTGTGGGACTTTTAAGGATCCCTGGTATTCAGCACTAGCCTCTGGCCAAACACCTCCCAAGGGGAAGCTGAATCAATAAACCTTTCACAGAATACCCCATCATGGGAAACTAAAGTTACAAAAATGCCCTTAGAGTCCCTCAGGCTTACGATTAAGTCTCAGATAATACAATAATACCACATGCTGCATTTAATTGCATGCTAAAAGCCTTAACTCAGGCTCTTAATGCTCCAGCATACCATGACGGTATTAGTGCTTTGAGCATGAGAATGAGGAGAGGATCAAGGCAGCTACAGTGCGAGGGGAACTGTGGCTCAGCAGAGAAAACAGTCGGCAAAGGAAGACTATGGACAGTCACGCTTAGGATATGAGGGATGAAAGAGGCTCCAGGAAAACCGGCAGATATGGTTTCCCTCCATCTGGGGGCCTAGACACCACACTCCAGAAAAAAAGCTGCCTGACCTGCTTTTCTTTTAAGGGTGAGCTTCTTGAGGGTAATAGACAAGTCATGCCCCTTTGTCCTGGAGAAAATTTTCTTCTTGCCTTCAAGAGTTAACTTCATTTTACGGGCTTTTACTTACATGAGTAAAATGCTGATAGATGAAGCTCCTGCACAGTGTTAAATCAAACTGCTTCTCTGAAACTTCAGCTTCAAAGAGGATTTGAACCATCAAGAAAAGATAAACACTGAACCAAGAAAAGAGGAACATTTAACCAAGAAAAGAGGAACACTGAAGTTCCTGGTAGAACATTCCAGAATTGTCTAAAGCAAGATGGAGGGACACAAAATCTAAACCCACTAAGAGTCTGGTTTAAGGGAGACAGGGCAAGATATTGTGACCTGCCGTCATTTCTCTCCTGAGAACTTGCCGAGAAGAGTTGCCAGGAAGTTGTGATGCCAAGCCTAACCCCCCACCACATCCCACAGTGCAGCTTCCAGGCCAACGTTAAGTTGCTTATGAGGAGGAAGATAGCTGTGTGGAGGCTTGGGAAACCTCACATGCCGAGACTGGTGGTGGTCGGTCCCAGGAGTCTCCAGAACTCCCGCCAGGGACAAGGGATGGAAGACCGCAAGAAGTCTGGTCCCAGGAGTAGGGAAGTACACTGCCAGCCATGGGGATTTCACATTTCCCAGCTGGGAAGAGCACTTTGCAGAAACTCAAATGGGACTGCAAACTTGTGAGTCAAACAGTTCTGAGCAGTTCTTAGAAGCAAGCTCTTCTTTTAGGCTTGGGCTTAGATATCTGGGGATGCTCTGCTCTTCAGTCCTCTTCCACAGGGATAATCCTGGGGACCCTCACACCCTTTTAACATTAACTACAGCAAAGAAGCCCACCCCACTGGATGGAAATCAACCCTGAATATTCACTGGAAGGAATGATGCTGAAGCTGAAGCTCCAACACTCTGGCCACCTAATGAGAAGAGCCGACTCACTGGAAAAGACCCTGACGCTGGGAAAGACTGAGGGCAGAAGGGGGCAAGAGAAGATGAGATGGTTGGATGGCATCACTGACTCAATGGACATGAGTTTGAGCAAACTCTGGGAGATAGTGAAGAACAGGGAAGCCTGGTGTGCTACAGTTCATGAGATCACAAAGAGTTGGACATAACTTAGCAACTGAACAGTGACAAAGCAAAGAAGCCCACTCCCTGGGCTTTCTAAAGAGGAGCATAGTTTCCTTCCTGAAAGTTACCACTGATACTAGCACTCTGGTAAGTCTACAAATGTAGACTCCTATGGAAGCATACAGCGAAGACTAAGTCCTAAATTCTGCAACAAGTCTTCTGTGCCCCCAAGTCTTTAAAAGACTCAAGTTAAAGTTACCACAAAGTGGGAAGTCTACTCTGGCTTAGATGATCTTATTTTGGTGCTCTCACATGCAAAAATGAGAACCATTTATGAGAGAAGTCATGGGTTGGTGGCTGTAAGGAATCTGAAATCGATAGGTGCTTCTGGGTGTATGTGGTCACCCCGCCCCAACCCCACCCCATGTAAGAAGGAAGGGTCTGGGAGAAAGAGAGAGAGAGATGACAAAGAAAGAGATAGTGATGCACATACCCCCCTTTCCTCAGCTTTCTCTTGGCCTATTACTCTGTTAATTAAGAAGAGCAGTCCCCAAAACAGAGCTAAGGATACTTTTCAAGCTTCCTTCAAAGAGGAAGTGGTTAGCCAAGACCAAGTGAGGTTCTGTATCTGCCTACATTTCATTAACAATAGGAAAGGTGAGAGGCAGGAACAGACCTGCTCTATGTCATGCATTTTCCACATTTTTTGTGGCAAACTGACCAATGAATAGGTGGCACATGCTACGACAAGGACTTGTTTCATTTTTTTTCTTAAATAAAAAAACAAGTACAAGTGAAAAAGCCAACAAATATAAGAAATGAAATCCCTCAAGGCACATAGGAAGTAGCAGTCCACAGTGAAGCAATAGATAAATTAAATGAAAGCCAAAAATACACTTTGTTGCAGGCTCCACTGGGAACTGACTCATGAATATGCAACAAGTGTATTTATGGCCTTTTCTATACACCTCCCTCTTATTCTCTGCAAATCAAGACAGGACTGCCTCACAGGGCCTTTGGGCCTTGGCAGGGAATAGTGGCTACAATGACCTCTTTGCGGTGGGAGGGGAACTCTATAGAGGAGCTGCCCCATAGTGGTGAGTCTGAACCTGGATTAAAGGAAAGCAGGGAGTACACAGTGAAGCCAGCTGTGGTCTAGGGTAATGGAAATACAGGTTTACAACAAAGTGTGCGTGCGTGCGTGCGTGCGTGTGTGTGTGTGTGTATTAAAATCTTTAACTATTTCTGATTGTTACTGTTGATACTATTGATACTATTGATCAATCAGATTGTTCTGGTTGATACTGTTGCGCACAGCACCACACAGACCTGAAGGCAGGGCAGGGCTTACCGGGATCTGCTGGATCTCCCCTGTGTTCGTGATGATCTGCTGCATCACCTGCATGGTCTGTCCAGTGCCACTCTGGGCCTGCTGGGCTTGACCTTGTGGCTGGGCCTGGACAATCTGCACCTGCTGACCTTCTCCAACTTGCATGGTCACAGGTGTCGTCTGGAAGGAAGAGTCATGAAAAAGCTGACTGCGTTATAGCCCAGAGCCATCAGGCCTACCAAGGGGTTAATGCTGAGCAGTTAACCAGGAGCAAAGCCCTCCTGAATGCCTGACCTCATCTCAACACCAACAATACTCAGCCTACAGAGTCCCCTGGGACTACGCACACCACACGCAGAGCACTGATAAAATCATTCTCCAAAGTAAAAGACAGGAAAGCCGAATGGAATGTTTGGCTCAGGGTGCAAAGTATTTGCCTCAACCCCAATACCTCTTTCTATGCTTCAAATGTTGCAACTTTTCACAGCCCCACCAGTGACAGAAAGGCACGTGTGGTAAAAAAGAATTAAAAGCAACTATCATATGATAATTCGCCCGAGGCTTGGCTGAAGTCAAGCCTGGAGCAGGTGAGTTTGGAGGGCAAACCAAATGGGAAGTGGGGTCAGTTTAGGACCCTGGGCTGCTTCCTCGGCATGCAAGGCACTGGAAAAAACATAAAGGGCACACCGGCTGTCACCCCCACTTAGTCAGAGAGTGATTCCAGCCCACGTTGGCCAGCTGGCTGCTCCAGATCACAGCATGGCTTCCCACAGGAGAGGCAAACGCCCTTAAGACCTGGACACTGTTAAGACCTGGATCTTAATTGAGGCTATGCAAGTAACACTTTAACAGAATTTAGCAAGAATTTTAACTTTCTAGAAATAGGAATCTCAGATTTAAGGAATTTCTGTCTAATGTATACAAAGATTCTGTGTCTCACACACTTAGGGGATTATCCAACCCAACGAAACTTGCTCCTTTGAGAAACAGTGGATTCAAACTGTCGAGAGGGTCAGTTATTTCTTTAAATCTCCCCTTTACAGCAGTAAAGATGTGACCTTTACAGATCCCAGCGTAAGTTGCTCATCTGGTGGTGGTGCAAGTAGAGCCTTTAACTACACCTCCAGCCCAAGCCTTCACTCTGGGTATGATGTCTCCCCACTTGAAACCAAGAACCACCTCCTCAAGACGACTCTGAGAGTCTTAATGAATCCTGGTCTTTAATCGATGTTGCTATCCCTATTGCTCTTACATTCTGACCGCACAGGTCTACTCTGCAGTAATGTTACCAGGGAAGGGGAAGGTGTTCTGGGAACTGTAGATGGGACTCAAGGGATTCTAGGTAAGGAGAAATGACTACAAACTGTCGGAGGGTAGGGAGAAAGATGACAGAGGGTAATGCGTGCAGGCAGTGGGCCAGGTCAACAGGAAACATTTCCCATTCTGACACCACGATCTCCAACTCAGCCTGCTCCCCAAACCTCCAAAAATGTTTCCAATTTTATGACAGGAAACACAGGATTCACTTGACCAAAATGTACTTTCCTCCCAATTTTAATACGTTATCGGTCCTACAAAGGTATCTGAGCTCAACTTGAAAGAGCCACTCCTACAGGCCTAGGGAAGTGTGACAGAGCGCAGCCACAAGGCCTTCCTGAACCAGTCAGACAGCGGAACAAGAGCTGGGAGATGCTGGGAGGAACCAAGTCACCACCCTCACAAGCCTTATCAGCTCCAAGCTGAGCAAGTCCAGGGTGGCAGAGAAGAGGCAGATGAAATTCTCGCTGACTTAAAAAAAAAAGAAATGCATACTGCCAACTCATCACTGTCCTACCAGCTCAATTTTCCCAAGAGGATTTCCAAGGTACTTCTAAATCATTTCAGGAAAATGAGGGCTCATGTTAGCCTGGCAGATGTCAAATCACATACAGCGTGCCCTGCAGTCGGGGCACCATAGTCATGAGCTTTTCAGAATGATTAGCCAATCAGGGCCAGCTCTTGGCAGACTCCCTTGAAGCTAGCCTGTACCAGGATAAAGCCTTAGGCAGGCAAAGCGCTCACCACTGCGGAGGCACAAAGAAGGTCCCTGAGGCATCATGCTGCAGCGGATGCCTTGAGGCAGGGACTGAGATGTGGTCATCTTTAAACCCCTCCTGCCCAGCACTGTGCCTCGCAAAGAGCAAGCACTCCATAAACTTCCAAATTATGGATAAAAAAGTGAGCAGGGAATACATTCTAAAACCATAATAATTTAAACTTAGCTCTGTCCCAGTGTTTTTTCTTCAGGCAGACCCAGCTCCTTAACAGAACACACATGGCTGTTTAGGGTGTATCCTCTGCCTATCTTTTCAACCTGCCTAGACGCTCCCCTGTGCTGGCTGTACCCTCCCCTCCGACCACCCCCTATGCTGTTTCTCTCCACCTTTGCTCATGCTGTGCCCTCTCCTGGGAAAGCCCTCCTTCCCCCCTTTACTTGATTCATTCCCATTATTCCCTCTAAGACTCACATTATTCCTGTCAGAGAACTTTCCTCCGACATTCTCTGCTACCACCTCCCTCACATCTGTGTCAGGTACCCCTTGTGAAGCACTCCCATGACACCCTCTACACAATGCTAAGAATATCTTACACTTCCCACATGGCAAGTGGTGTAATCTGTAAGTATCTGTAGCCCCAACTAGATTCTTAATTCCTAAAAATAGGGCCTGGTTTATTCACGCTTGTATCCTCAACATAGCATTGGACTTTAGCTAAGAGGACACTCAACGTCTGATGGATAAACAAATTAATGACTGATAGGGAATGTGGAGTCGGGGCTCAGGAAACATAGCTCTCTTTAGCCTTTCATGATCCCCAACAATGTGGATATTAACTGCTTTCACAACAATATTATCAGAGAGAGAAGGAATCTTCTGATTACTGTTATAAAAAGAGAAGGTCACTGGACACATCCGGTGGGAGACAGAAATGATGAGGAAAAGGAGAGGAAATGTATGCAAGCTGGCAATGATGCCTGATTGCCCCCTTAAAGATACAAATTCCCATACTGGTGGGGAGACGCAGACAGCAGGCATGGAGTCCACTTGAAAGACCTTTTACGAAGATGTTACTATCTTCAAGAAGGCATCAAAGAGACTTTTTTCCTCCTAAAATGTTTTAGGGACCCCAGAGAATGTCCTGTTCACTGCACCTTCCTCATTTGACCCATGAGGATGCCAGGGTCCAGAGAGACTAGGTGACACATGACCTCAGCGGCCGAGTCTGGGGGCAAGTCTAGGTCTCAAGAATCCAAACCCAGTGCTCTACAATGATCTGACTGTCCATCTGCCCCAGCCCCACTTTGCCCATCCCAAACCTAAGGGGCGCTGTCTTGCTGGGACGGCACCCTTGGCCGCTCACAGACCTGGCCCTGCTGAGGCTGTGCAATGATGATCTGCCCAGGCTGGATGGTGGTTGTGGAGCTGGTGGTCTGCTGGCCTTGCTGCTGCCCCTGGACTTGAACGGCAGTAGGCTGCTGAGCCAGCGTGAAGTAGTACTGAACGGGCTCGGCAGGAGTCACAGACTGGCGCACCTCCTCCTGTGGGGCAGAAGGAGAGGCAGGTAAGAGGAAAAGAACCGACTCAGCAGCCGCCGCAGTGAATTTCCATTCTTCCCCCAAACGGGCTCTGCGCAGTTGCCTGCTGAATGCTGAGTTCTCCACATTTGAAGCCAAGGGAAAGTGGAATTTGAAGAGACCAGTTGTGCTAAATCAAACTAAAAATAACAGATTCCATAGGCTTCACAAAACAAACGTACAGCCAATTTTCTGAAGTACAGAGTAATCACCCATTGCGTGATGAGTTGCAAATGGGCAAATAATTACCGTAACTAAAAACCACGCGCTAGCTGTGCTTGTCAGTAAATGCTGTCAAGGCCTGTGATCTGAGAACAGTGCTAATTGCAAGCACCCCAAACACTCAGGCTGGCTCCCAATCTCCCAAATAGGCAGCACTCTCCTTATTTCATTCCCCCACCACCTCCGGAGGGAAAGCGCAGGGGAAAGGGACACAGGGCTTTTTCTGGGTTGGAATTTCAGAAGCAAATGTCAGGACTAAGAACGTTGGTAGGCAAGAGCCCAGCTTTTCACAGCATGTCGAGAGCTCGGTGGTCACTAAGGCCGTGTCTATCCAGAATTATATTTGGTTTGGTGGTACTTAGCCACGGAAGCGCAACCCAGGGAGCCTGAGGGACAGCTCTCCACTGGGGTGCTGCCTTGGCTGACTAGGGAGGTCGCATTCTGGCCGACCTGCTGGGTGAAGAGCCTGTTCCTTCTTCAGCAGACGTTTTCCATGGCAGAAGGAGTAAACAACCCTCTCCCAGCCACCTCGAGCTCACAGCTGAGAGTGTAGGATGTTTACACACACTACAGCATGGTTACAGTCTGAGGGTCCGGGGTTGGCTGGCCCCTGACCACTGACAGAGGTCGGCGTCTGCTCCGGAGGGGTGCGACTCACGGGACCCCTGCCTGGGACAACAGAAACAGTACAAACATACAACCACTCGGCTGGCTGAGCAAAAGTATCAGCTAAGTTTACTCGCTTCTGTGCTCTGGACTGTTTTTCAGGCTCAAGGAGAGAGGAAAAGACTTCTCCAAGGAACAAACCCCGTGGATTGCCTCAAAGCTCCCCAAAGAGACATACAGAGTTGGTATTGACCCTATCTCCAATCTGTTCTCCCACGGTCCTTTTCTCATGAAAGCTTTTTGTACTTGCTGATCAAATTCACTACCTTCCCTGCTAGAATGACAGGCCTATGAAGGCAAAGCCTCCATCTCTCTTGCCCCCTACTGTCCCTATTACTATTCTCCTTTCAGGCACTCAACAAGCAGGTGCTAAATGATAAACGAATTCATAGAGTTGGGCAGACAATTGGAGGTAGGCAAGTATTTTTTTTTTTAAACCCAAGCTGCATGCATGCATGTATGCTTAAGTCGCTTGGTCACGTCTGACTCTTTGTGATCTTATGATCTGCAGCTCACCAGGTTCCTCTGTCCATGGGATTTTCCAAGCAAGAACAG
The DNA here is from genome assembly GCF_023699985.2 of Odocoileus virginianus. Classification (NCBI taxonomy): domain Eukaryota; kingdom Metazoa; phylum Chordata; class Mammalia; order Artiodactyla; family Cervidae; genus Odocoileus; species Odocoileus virginianus. The sequence continues at coordinate 85,725,555 of NC_069678.1, forward strand.
TGGAGTGGGTTGCCCTTCTCTTCCCCACGGGATCTTCCTGACCACGGGATTGAGGCCAGGTCTCCTGCACTGCAGGTGGATTCCTTACTGGCTAGGCCACCAGGGGAGCCCTAACCCAAGTGGGAGTATGACAAACACTCTTGAACCCAACAGCTGTCAGCAACAGACAAGAACCCCTAAACTCTTGCTCCCTCTAGGATTCTGCAGCCACCGTGTGGGGATACACTCTTGTCCACTGTAGGATGGGGCTGGGTATTCTTTTGCTTCCCAGGGACTGAGGGCCCAGGATACTAAAACTAGGACTGCGGAGATCCAGCTTCTGAGAAACTTGGATCTCAGCATGCAAGGTTCCCTGACGTCCATTCACCCAGCCTAGGCAGACACTTTGAACACTCTGGGTTTCTAACCTAGCTCTTCAATAGGAACCAACTTTCTAAGTTAATGTATTCTGTGCTTCAGGCCCAAACAGTATGAACCCTGGACATGATCATGCTGAGGCAGAAGAAAAAGGAAGCCCCCTTTTATTTGCATCTAGGTCTCAGTTTCCAGAACAACTTAACTGTGACAACATTATCTCCATTTCAACTCGAACTTCTCACCCTTATAAATAAAGGTCCACCAGTCAACTAGATCTTGGCTATGATAGGGGTAATACTGATACCCTCCCCAGCCAAGAAACAGAGGTCAACTACTCTTTTCAAGGCTCCGGAAATAGGTTCAATGAATTTATTTTCCCACTCAGAACTTCCTTCCCATTTTATAAAAAACATTAACAATTAAAGTCCAAACCTAACTTGAAAAAGTTCTTGGGTGATGAACAAGTATAGAGGACTAAGAACTCCAAAACTAACTTGTAGAAGTCTTGGGGAGTAGGGAGCCCCATGCCTTCACCTGCCCTTGGCCTGTGACTGTTCTGCCTCCAGTTATCCTTGACTACAGCGAATCTGCAAGTGAATACTGTCTTTTTGCCAGAAAAATAGCAAACACTTTACCACTTTCAGAAGCTAAAATATCCTTTGCCAAAAGCTGTGAGAACATGTAAAGAGCTTCTCCTATGCTGCCTACAGTACCCTCTTAAGCTGTTTATAAATTAGGCAATGTCTGGGACACTCTGTGAGTATCAAATAGAGGCACCAAGGTTTGCATTTTGAGGACAGGCATGTCAGCTCTCAAATCACTGGAATGGAAGGAAGCATATCTAAGCTGCTTCTGCATTAGAAGACTCATTCTGCCAATGGAGGTCAAGCTAGAAAGGGAGTGATTATGCTTGGTTTAAAGAAAAGGGTGAAGAGGAAATGACGTTTAAATGAGCAGGAACTTTCAACTCATAGCTTTATGGGGTAAAAGTCAGGCCTCAACTCTCTCCTGCTTGAGTAGTCTTTACTTGCTTCACCAAAGAACAAGAGACATCCCCAAGCATCTCTGAGAAGTCAAGGACCTTAGATCAACAACTCAGTATTTCTGGCTCATTTCTTTTCCCAGCAGTGGGAAGCCACCCCCTGTGCTAGAACCATCTCTGAATGACTGGATCAATCAGGATGGGGCACCTGCCCAGCTCAGCAGTGGCCTCCCCAACCAGAGTGCTTGCTCTTGGAATCTCTTCAGCAGTGGAGTCTGATAAACACCACCAGAGAATGAGCAGCATCACCTCCTAGGGCCATCACCACAGTGTTGTGCAGCCAGCCCTCAAAAGCACATTTGCTTCAGTAGCAAGAATGAACTGCTGCTTCCTTCAGAAAGGGTGAGTTTTGGAGAGTAGGCGCTTCTAAAAGACTTAAGGAAGCTGCCAGCCAATTTGGAGCTTGGGAAAACTTCATGTCTACAGAGGATTAAAAGTGCTATCTTAGAACTTCAGGCCAGCTTTCAGCAATCTCAACCTTTCAAAAAAAGGCCAGGCAGCAGCTGTCCCAAACAGGATGCCAATCAATGGCCTGAACGCCTGCAAAGAACTGAACCCAGGCAGCAAGGAGCTGTCTCAGCTAGACACACTTTAAAGGAGATGGACCACAGTATTCAGAGTCAGGCTAGGATGTAACAAGGAGCTCTCTGACACCCTCAGAGAGTCAAGCACTGAGGACACTGGAGGAAGGGAGAGGACAGGACCATTCTCTCTGGCCAGCTGGCTCGGCAGGCAGCCCACAGGAAACAAGCAGGATTTGATGCAAGGAGCCTGAGCAAGGCCTGATTCTGTCACAGAGCTCACCACCTTGTTTTTAAAGGGGGCTTCTGAAACAAATTCCAACAGGGAGAGTGGGTGAGTGGTATCAACTGTTTTGAAGGAAGAGAAGTGGTCTGAGTTCTTCTTGTAGTGACTTCTCAGGGAGGAGGGAAGTACCCAGAGGAGGAACTGAGCCGTGGGCACAAACCTGCAATGTTTCAAAGGCCATGTGCAACGGGATGACCGTGGCAGCCTGCCGCTGTAAACATCCGACTGAAAGCTCCTTGCAACACCTTACAGCTTCCAGTCAAGGATGTTTACAGTAGCAAAGACTGCCCAGAAGAACGGAGACGCAGTGAGGGACCCCGTGCTAGGAAGGAGGTACAGGGGGCTTGCTAACCCAAAGGTCCCCAGGCAGGGTCACAATTACAAAGGTTGTTAAAGATGCCCACTTCTCCTACATTCTCTTACTGGTTATTAACATGAGACAGCACAGGAGAATGGTCATTACTGAATGACTCCTATTTCTAAGGATAATATACTATGAAATAATTCATTATAAACACTGAAAATTTTGTTAACAAGAACAAAGCAAGCAGATCAAGGCTCAGCTTTGCTCCTGCCAGACTTTGCCACTATTCCAAGTATCTCTACTATATCCAGTGAGTCATGAAATCTGCAAGCCTAAAATGATAAGCAACATAGGAGAAGGATCTATCAAAATTGCAGTTAAGAGCTTTATGCACCCAAAGTGCTGAAAAACAATGGTGTGACCTCTGGAGAGGAGCAGACAGAAGAGCAGGAAAGGCAGACACATTCCTTCTCGTCACTGCTTAGAAAAAGTTTAAGTAGAGGTTCTCAAATCTGGTTGCACATTAAAAGCATCTGGAGAGCTTTAAAAAGGACTGATGCCTGAGCCTCCCCCTCACAGATTCTGTTTCAGTCAGTGTTGGGGGCAGAGCATGGGCAGTGGTATTTTTAAAAACTCTAACAGGTGATTCTAATGTGCAGCCAGCACACTTCGTAGAGAACCACAATCCAGAGCAAGAGAAAACCAAGTCCACTCCCTTCAAACACAACTATGCACACACAGAAGCTGCTTCCCGGAAGTCTAAAATCTCTATAACCTATTCTCCCATCCCAGATTTAAGAATTCTGATAGACTTCCTAGGTTACTTCGAAATGAGCTACACTTTACTGTTTTAACTCGTCTTTTCTTTTCATTTTGTCTATTTTCATTGAGACACCACCTCAGAGGCACTGAGTTAAAAGTATCCCAAAATGAGTAACAGGAGATGTTAAGGATGGATCTGGTCTAGAGAAAGAGAAGCAAAAGAAGAGCAAATGACTTGTGCTGACAGAGGAAACGGAGATCGTCTGATACCAGGATGCAAGGGACCCTCTCGTCGGCAATGCCTTCCCAGCTCACCTGACGCTTCGGTGGTTTCAGCTCATCTCTTGGAACAATATCGATGAGAAAGTCAAACTGATCAAATTTTGTAATCGCCATGGCGATATCATTTCTCTGTAACAAAGAAAAGCAGGGTGAAAAATTAACTTGGGGAGAAACTAGTTTACCTGGCTTTCTACTCTCCAAGTTACAATTAAGGTTAAGATGATGACTTCTAAGTCAAACTAAAGACCCACGGCCAAGCCTGTAGCCAAAAAAAGCACACTCAAACTCTTACAAACTTCAAATGATCACACCTGATGGACAAACACTGACAAAAAAACAGATACATATAGCTCATGCTCTACAGACTAGATATTTGAGCCTCCAACTATTAACACCTCTGCTAGATCCTGCCTCAAGGTCTTCCCCACAACTGTTAAGATTATCATCCTCCAGATACATTTGTACAAATCTAGCCTTTCAACTGACAGGTTTCTGGTCATTCTGTGGTTAGCAAAGTTAGGCTATTACTCAACCTTATAACCTTTTAAGCCCCTAAATAATATTTTGACTCTTTGGTTCACATGTAGTTTATAATCTATTTTGAATTTCTTAGCTGAAATCCTATTTCAGTAACTTTTTACAATATTTCTCTAGTCATTGGATCTATATATGTTAGTTTCTACAAGATTACAATTTTTATTTTGAAATTCAAAATGACAATGTCAAATTCACAGTTTAAATACTGTGTAACATGACATGAATACTGGAAATCTGAAGCCACCAGGGTAGGGGCTGGGGGGAAGAGAACATGAGTCGGCTGACTAATGCTACTGAAACTAAGGCCTGCTCTGATGCGGTTCTTTCTAAGAGTGCCATTCCCTTTCTTTAAGTAATAAAATTAAAAGATTTTTAAATTAAGAACCAACACACTATGTACACTTAAGGTTTGTGTACTTCATTGTAGGACAATTATAAAGCAAAAGAAAAAAAAATAGAGAACACTAATAAGTGATACACATATTGAAGTATTCAGGGGAATGTAAAGTTTTAAATACATTTAAAACCAGATGATTTGGTGGACAGAGGGAAAGACAAATATGAGACTAAAACGAGTAAAGTGTTAATGGTAGGATCTAGGTGGTGAGTTACACAGATGTTCACTGTAAACTTTGCTCATGGTTAAATTTTTTCATAATAAAATGTTGGAGGGAAAAGTCAACATGCTAACAGAAATCCTGAGCATGCTCTATATATCACACTTAAAAGGTGACTCATTAGATAAAATTGGAGGGGATGGAAATTTTCTGGTTTTTTTTCCCCTTCCCTGTCTTTGTAATGGCCCCAAGCCACTGAAATGCAAAACTCCGGTCCGACCTTCTTGCCAACCACCAGCCTGATAAAAAACCCTCCCAACAGAGGCAGGGCACATATTAAGGGTGCCAGATCTCATTTAAGATTAGTACGACAGAGCATCACATTCATGATGATGTCACTTACTCAAGCCACCCAGACGGCTCATCTATGGATGGAATGAGGGGAAGAAAAAAATAAGTGATCGCTTTTAGACATATACTAAAGCATTCTACAGAATCTTGGAAACAGATATACTTACATGGGTCTTTTAAACATTTTTATTTTGCCTTTTTTAATGCTAATATTTTACCAATTATCATATTTAGTAAAAAAACAAAACAAAAAAGCCAGAGAAACTTTAAATACACAGCTTGATGAGTGTGAATAAATATACACACCCGGGCAGCTATCACCCATATAAGAACATACAAAGTTTCCTTCTATTCCTTTCTAGCCAACTTCCTTCCCTTACTAACCTGAGGCAACCACAACTCTGATTCCTATCTCCATGGATGATAATAGTGTATGATATCATGTGCTGTGTAATTTTTTCCCTGTTTCTTTTGCTTAAATATGATTGAGATTCATCCACATTGTTGCATGAACAGTTTGCTTCTCTGACTGTTGACTAGTCATCCATTTTAAGAATACATCAATTTGTTAATATATTTACATCTCAATGGATATTTGAGCTATTCCCAGGTTTTGGCTATTATAAACAAGGTTGTTACAGTCTTATATACAAGAATGTCCACACTTTTGGGAGTACATGTAAGAGTGGAATGGCTGGGTCTGAGATTAAGGAAATGCATTTTATTAGAAAGTGCTAAATAGTTTTCCAAGGTGATCACACCACTTTACATTCTAACCAGCAATAAATGAGTTTCAGTCATTTCACTTTCTTGTCAACACTCAGTATTGTCAGTCTTTTTTATTTTAGCCATTCTAGGGGGTACAAACCAGTATCTCACTGTGGTTTTAATTTGTATTTCCCAGATGACAAATGATGTTGCATATCTTTTCGTTGTTTACTGGTCATTTGGGTGTCTTCCTCTTTGAAGGGCCTGTTCAAGTGCTTTGCCCATTTTACTTTTCAATCTGAACTGATCCTGAAGGTAGCTTTAATTAGATCTCTCTAGATCCACAGACTTTCTCCAAGACAACATAAAGTAAGTTTTCAATATCTAGCTGCATGAGACTATAGAATTTCTAAGGGTAGGAATCTCTGTCTGTTTTGTGTATTAATTCCCAGGGCTTAGAACAGTGCTTGGCACACTGTGGGTATTCATTTAATATCTGCAGAATAAATGAACAAAAGCATGCATTTTCAAATTTGGAGATAACAGGAAACAAAGAAAACAATGTACTTCCTTGGCTTTGCTGTTAAAATACTGGCACTCCTGTATCTGCCATACTTTTCCTCTTATGTCTGGGAAATCTTTCCTCTAAGAAAGGGCCTGGGTGTTGAGTGGAGGGTCTGTACACCCAATGACTACGGGGTCTTCATACAATAAGAAAGTGATTTGCTGGATTAAAACAAACGAAAAAAAAGAAACAAGAAAGAAGGAAAGGATTCCCAGGAAAACAGAGAAGGAACAAAAATGCTAAAGAGGTTAGTTAGTAAGGCTATTCTTCCCGGGACTGTTCTTTCCTGGAGACTCTGAAGGCTTCCAACTGGAAGCTGTTTAGATCTGGAAATAGATAAATAATCACTTTAGCCTCTGTTTACAGTGAGAGCTCACCAAGTACAAAGTTCAGTCACTGAGCTGTGACAAACAGGGAAGTTGGAAATTAACATTCCTGGTAGGGAAATACATACTATCTTGGCCATAAGGTCTGCCTGTTTCCCACCAGTAGAGGAAGATGCCAGTTAAACACATCAGTTTGACAGAGGTCTAGGAAAGAACAATCTTTGGTCCAAAGCCATGCAAGGGAAGAAGGCAAAGGCAGCTGCTTGCCTAATTTTCTACAATATTACCTGAAGAGTCCGGCGCTTGTTATCCTCTGTATGGATCCAGGCTCGAAGAGTCAACTCTGTGATAAAAATCTGGGCTGCCTTGGCAAACAACACAGGGGCTTCTGCACTGATCATCTGCAACAGATGTAGGCCCTCCCTGTCAATCACCAGCAAGTCATTCAAACCAGTCAGTCTGTCCCTTATCTCATGTCCTGCCAATGGGCTATGGGGCAAGGACTAGAGAAGAAGCGGGTCGCCTCAAGAAATTCCAAGGTAAAATAAATCCATGACAAAGCAGGGACAAAGCAGGTAGCACACAGAAGGGACGAGGGAGAAAGGTTATGTATCCAGCACCTTCCATGTACTTTATTCATCTCATAAAAGCCTTTCAGAGAAACTAGGATTTAGGAGAGGTGAAGTGATTTGCCTATAGACACAGAGCCAGTAAGTGGAAGGATTTAGGTTCTAAGCCAAAGGGAGACAATGTGGGGAAAGATAATGAGTGCCAATGGATTTAGGGAAAATCTCCAGCTTCTCATCCTTCTTGGCTTTACTTTTTACATAGGGAAAAAAAGGTAACAACTTTCCAGGGTTGCTGTGGGACTCAAACGAGATAATGGATGTAAAAGTGCCTGGTACATAATAAGTTCTCAAGTAATGGAAGCTGCCTTGCCAAACCTGAATTCAAAGTTCAAATTCTTGGTCAAACAAAGCTCTGCACCCTGTGCAGCCTTCGTGAGGTGGTCTGTGGCAGTCTGTCTGTGTGGTCAGAGGTGGTCTGTCCTCCGTGAGGATAGAGTTAAGGAAGCAGGAGGTGAGAATTGGGATCTTGGCTCTCCAACTCTAGATGAGTCTCTTTTAACCTCTTTGTGTCTATCCGCGTATCTATGGGATGGTGAAACTAGTAACTCTTATCCTGTGAAATCTCACATGTTACTATGAGGAAGTAAGCTAATAAAAAGGAAAACTTCTGTGAACTGTTAGCTTTCTATACAAATACAGGAAACTATTAATTTGGAGTGGAGAGACTTGCTCTCTTCTTGAGAGAACTGTAATAGGAGGCGGACTCCTAGGAATACAAAAATGGTCAACCCAAGTAAATCTTCTCACAAGCATCAATTGTGTAAAACAACTCACAGCCTGAAAAGTTAGAACAAGTGCAAAATCATCATCAAACATTTCTCAGAGCACAGATCAACTAACTAGAGACCGCAATAAGATGCTAGGAAGACGTCACTGTCCTGCTGACATGATGATACACATTTACGCTACAGAGTGGAAAGAATCAGGCAATTCAAAAAACAAATACTCAGTATCTTGGATTTCAACAGCTAGCAAACAGGATATTCCCAATTTTCAGAAAAGTACCATACAATAATTAAAACTGTTCAATTTCAGCCCACTTAACAATTTTAGAGAGGAACCAAATACAAAACCAACAGACAGTAATACTTTTATTTTTGTTTAATTAAACTCTGAGCTCGAGAGAAATGAGCAATAATCTTCCCATTGTTTTACTTTCAGTATGATAATAAAAATAAACATGAATTCACCTTTACATCTTCATCCAGTTTCATAATCTTCTTAATACGAGCCAGTGGGAGTTCCTGGACTCGGAAATCTTTCTGAAATGAGGAACAAGAGGTGCATAAATGGTAGGAATAATTAATAGGATGTGACAGGCAGCATGAAACCCCCTGGTTGATTTAGTCCCTCCTTTCAGAAAACATGGCAGGAGAGAAATTACAAATGAAATTAAGAAAACACAAGCTCTAGAGCAAAATACTTCTTAACCAACGCAGAGCTTCCAACAAAGGGTTTCAGGATAAACTTGCAATGCCTTCTAACAGGGCCCTCATGAAAAGTAACTCCAAACAATACCAGGTTCTTTGCCGGAACAATATAGAGATGCATTATGAATGTATTTTTCCCCCCTAAGAAAGTTTACCAGTCTACAATATGCAGATTAAAATGAGATTTCTGGCCTTAAGGGTTTTTCTCCAAGTTGCCAGTTTTTCCTTCTAATCAAGGACTACAAGGGCAAGTGCCAGCAATACCTGACCACAGTGACCGCTCTCTTCAGGCAATGCGACACTGGCTATTTCTGACCTTTGCACTAACATGACACCAGAAACTGGGGGAGCTCCTTACCCATCACAGCATCGAAGGCTGTGGGTGGGGGTAGGAGTAGAAGAGTATGGCAAAAGGGTAACGGTGAATTTATCAGCTGCTGTGTAGGAGTAGTCCTGTCAATTTTTTCTTAACAAACAAGACTAAGTTGGGAAGAAACCACTTAACTTTACTGTGGAAAGGATTTAGGAAAGGAATTTTCGATCAGCACTACTCAATTACTTGTGATTTAAGTGCTTTTTCATTTTATTTTGATACTACTGGTATTTAAATACACAGCCAATGATGGATGGAATTCTAGAAATAAAAATCAATTTTGGGTTTCAAAGCTGCAAAGAAGAGAAAACTGAAAAGGCAGAGATTAGCTAAAATCAGCAAAATCCCCACTGGCACTAGGTGTCAAATGATTGATACTATAAGTGGTTTGAAATGTGATTCACCAAATCCAATATGCTCACCTGGGAATTTACATCATCACATTACGGAGGAAGCAGCTCTTACTTGAGATTTGGTGTAATTAACATGCATTAGTGAACTTTCTTTTCCAAGACCGATAAAAAACGTCAACTATACGTCAAAGAAGGCAGTGGATCATTTTGGAAAAATATCATCAGCCTTCCCAGAATCTATTTTATGAACACAGAAGAACAGGAACTATTGAGATGAAATGTCCACCAAGACATCTATTTTTTTTTCTTGGCCGCACCTTGTGGCATGCAGGATCTGGGTTCCCCAGCCACGGATGGAACCCATTGCCCCCTGCAGTGGAAGCGTGGAGTTCTAACCACTGGACCACCAGGGAAATCCCAAGACATCTAATTTCTCCACCCAAATCCAACAAGCTGCTTGGCTACCACTGACCTCTACAAAACCCCAACATCAATTTTTTATCTTTTCCTTTTCCAAATTAAGTATCAGCATTTTCCACAAAGCCTCTAAAAATCTAACTCTGGAGTGGTAGAGACTTAGAAGTCCAGTTTACTAAACTTTCACCAAAAGGAGATAGCCTAACACATTCTAATTTTTTCTCCTCCTCTTTCATCTGTTCCTTCATACAACTCAACTGATAGCAAATGTATGATACCTACTACTATATGGAAGATGCAAATACACAGCCGGGCTTCCCTGGTGGATGGTAAAGCATCTGCATGCAATGCCGGAGACCTGGGTTCAATCCCCGTGTTGGGAAGATCCCCTGGAGAAGGAAATGGCAACCCACTCCAGTATTCTTGCCTGGAGAACCCCATGGACAGAGGACCCTGGTAGGCTACAGTCCATGGGGTTGCAAAGAGTCGGACACAACTGAGTAACTTCCCTTTCTTTGAACAGACATATAGTTTAAAGACTACCACTTAAGAAATATTATAATCCCCTAAGCTATACTAGAATGGGGGTGTAAAATCCCACAGGGAAAAGAAAGAAATGACCAACTGGCAGTGGTGGGTTGGGGGGAGGTGTTGGAGTGAGCAAGAGGGGCTGACACCTATGTCTTGGGATCCTGAAAATCTGCTTGCTGGAAAAGTATATGTGAATGTTATTCAGACAAAGGACACAGCACACACAAAAGCACAGAGACAAAAAAAAAGTTTTAGATGTATGACCTCAGTACAGAGGGGAGAAGCAGGAAAGGGAATGCTGGATTGGGGCCAGACCCTAAAGGGATTTAAAAACAAAAAACATTTAACTACGAAACAATCACTGGTCCTCCTTCTTGTGTGGTGTATCACACAAAATGATGCTAAACAGAAATGCCAAAGAAAATGCTAGGGATGATAGTTCCTTTGGAAGGCCTCCCAGGATGATACACACAGCACAAGATTATGACCACAAGATTTAGGTCTCTTACAAGTATGCTCTCATTTGGCTTCGTCATTTAATGTAATTCCCACAACACTGTTCTAAGATTACTTAACTAAAGCTCAGAGCTGATAAAAAGACCTCCTTCCCCAACCTGAAAGAATAAAATATTACTTTCGGAATTTTTATGAGACTAAAATTAAAAAAAAAAAAAAAAAAAAAAAACAAGGAAAAGTCAAGATATAGTCCCACCTTGATGAAGAGTAAAATGAGGAAGAAACTTACAAAAAACTCTGTTCTAAGTCCCATACATCTTTTCTTTTGTGAGAAATTTTCTCATGATCTCTAAACCCTGAGATCTTAAAGGATCTTCAGTTGTGCTTGTGTGGCTCATTATCTCTGACAATAGCCCAGCTTTCTATAATCTCAGCCCAGCTTTCCAGTCACATGTAAGGCTTTATGACAAGCTTATTGGAGAGAAGCGCCCCTTCACGATCGGTAAACTGGCTTTCAATTCAATGCTCCCCTTGTCATTGGCAACCACGCAACTGACAGGAGTAACATTTAACTTCTTATCCTGATGTGAATCCAAGTGGAATAACAACTGACACGTTTTATTCTTGGGAGTGACATCAGAAAGGTGGGAGAGCGGATTCTCTCTTAGAACATCTTTGTGCTCCTGACCACAACCAAACAAGTATGTTTAAAAATGCTGCCATCTGAAACTGCTGAACTTCAAGAAGTCTGAATTCACTCAATGAGAGTTTAAAGCCAAATTACAGTCAATAAGTCTCAGGCTGAACTAAAGAACATCTGGAGTTTCGAATAATGATGAGGAATCTTTTGCAGGCCTACCTAGTCAGGCACTCAGTCTGCAAAATAAAGATTCTGTCTTCTCAAAAGCAGTGATTCTCAACATGGACAGCATGTTAGGATCACCTTGGGGAGCTTCTGAAACACAAGATACCTGGGCTCTACCTCAGACTAACTGAATCAGGAACTCTAGGGAGCGGAGTCCTGGCATCACATTTTCTGAAAACTACCCTGGTGAGTATAATCCACAGTGAGGTTTAAGGACCACTGCTTTAAAGCCTTGCTGCTCAAAGTGAGGTCCCTAGACCCACAATGGCATCATCTGGGAACATGAATGAAGTGCAGAATCTCAGGTTCCTCTCCAAACCTGCTAAATCAAAATCTGTATTTCAACATGACCCTCATGTGGTTCACATATAGACAATAAAGTCTGTGAAGCACTGTTCTACAGGAAGGGCTCAAACAGCATAGGACCTATTTTTTAGCAATCCACCAAACTTCACCTCCAAGTTCTTATTTAAATGGTTATCTGACTTGATTGTAATGGTGGAAATTTCATCTTCCTATCTGGGGACACTGAAGAATGAAAAGATATAACTGGCAATTAAAAGAAAGTGACCAAAGCATTAAATTATTTTGAAGGCTAAATGGGGTGTAGGGAGGGAGGTTGAAGGAGGATTAGATTTTTCTTTAAGATTCAGCATTACTACCTCCCCACCTGCCCCACAAAGGACAAAAGTGAGCTCTTTCTTCCCCACTTTCAAAGAGGTCTAGAGAGTAAGATTTAATGCCAAGAAGTCTATTAATTATTGCTCCCAGAGCTCTGCTAAGCAGGAATATAGTATTTTACACAATCATCCTGGTATATAATCATTTTGGTATGATTTTTAATCAACTTCAGTTTCAGGTGAGCACCACCTGGGTTTACGGACAATGCAGAGCTTTCAAGAATGAGGAGAGCATGACGGCCAAGCTGAGACAAAAGACAGATCGCTCCTGCAGAACAGAGACCGAGACAACTGTGGCCAGAGTCTCCAATATATCATGGACTATATCAGCTGTGCTGAGTTGCTCAGTTGTGTCCAGCTCTTTGCGACCCCATGGACTAGCAAACTCGAATGACTTATTTTTGGGACACCTCTGTCACAGTCTTAATGTGAGACATGTTGAGAGACCACAACACCTTATGAGTGTTCTCATAAACTTTATTTACATTTGGATAGTTTGAACATACAGATTTTTTTAAAAATCTGGTAGACGTTTTGAGGTATCAGCCTAAGAGGCTCTGCTATATCTGAGGAAGTCTCGTTGTTAAGTGCTGTTTGAGCCCTACACACTAAATATCAGCCAAGTCACACAGGCAGAGGTTAAGTCAGAGAAGCAGATGCCTTCATTTGCCATCAGCAGAGGGAAAATAAAAGTTTTGCAAAGGGACTTTACTGGACTGCATTCTCACTCAAACTTGGCACTATGCTGCTTCACACTAAATCTGAAGTGGAGGAGTCTATGATTCATTTAAACATTTACTGTGCACCTATTACACGCCAGGGCTTCCCTTGTGGCTCAGGTGGTTAAGAATCCACCTGCAATGAGGGAACCTGGGTTTGATCCCTGGGTTGGGAAGATTCCCCTGGAGAAGGGAAAAGCTACCCACTCCAGTATTCTGACCTGGAGAATTCCATGGACTGTAGAGTCCATGGGGTTGCAAAGAGTCAGACATGACTGAGCGATTTTCACTCACTCACTCGCTCACCATTACAAGCCAAACATTATTCTAAGCATCTGATTTAAGAGATACCATGGTAGCAGTCTAGGATTCTTTTGTTGAGAGTATGTGGAAGGAAAATTTTAGCCATCAACAGAATGATTAAAAATTACTTTCCTCCTTGGTCTTCTTTCTCCTTACTCATAAAACTTGAACTAAAAGTGAACCCCTCAAAGTAATCCACTTTAAACTCTGAAGGACTAGCTGTCTAGCTACAAAAAGTTGGTCAACATTACTATCTTCTCTGATGTCAATCAAACTTGAAAATTAAACCAAGCAGGATAAAATTAAAGCTCACATTCCTCTTCACTGCAGCATTATTCACTATAGGCAAGACAAAAGCAACCCAAATGCCCACTGACAGCTGACTGGATAAACAAAATGTGGTATATACACATATACAGGAAATACCATTCAGCCTAAACAAAGAAATCCTGCCATATGCTACAACATGGAGGAACCTTGTAAACATTATGCTAAGTAAGTGAAATAAGCCAGGCACAAAAAGACAAATACTGTATGAGTCTACTCATATGAGGTACTTAGAGCGGCCAAATTCATAGAAACAAAGCTGAACAGTGATTACCAAGGGCTGGAGAGTGGAGAAAGCGAAGAGTTGTTTCATGAGTGTAAAGCTCCAACTCTGTAGGATGAAAAAGTCCTGGAGAACTGTTTCACAACAATGTGAATATACCATGGAACTGTACATTTTAAATGGTCAAGATGGTAAATTTTGTTGTGTTGTTTTAACCACAATTAAAAAAAAAATTCAAAGTCCAACAAAATACAGGAAAGCTAGGTGCTGAATTTGAACTTCTAACAAGCTAGGTCATTTGTCTGATCCTGATTTGTTTCTGTACTCGAGCTGAAGCAAACCTGCTGCACTGCCTAGTCCCACCAGAACTCAGGAAGCACTAGTTTTACACCAGGCTGATCCCAGCACTAAAACCTGAAAGCTTAACCATGACACTATCCCCTCAAAACATACAAAATATCCCACTTCTCACTTTATAATTCCATTTTTTCCCTTCCTTCTGCTTTATATCTAAGATACTATTGATAACTACCACTTTTAGACTGCAGAAGAATGATTTTTCAGTGGAAATCCACCAGTGAACACAGGCCACTTAGAGAAAGCCCACACCAGGTCAAATGCTAAAAATCCCCCATATAAACAAACATGACCCACAGGAATATCCAGAATACAGGTGTTTTTTTTTGACCCCTGAAGTCAGTGAACATTCATCACAATGAGAAGTTATCGTTTATTTTATTTGTTCATTACCTGCTTCTGTCTCTCCCACCAGAATGCATGCTCTGTGAGTGTACTAGTTTTGTCTGTGTGGTTCACAATAACTAGCCTAGCCATAGTAGGTATCTAAGTATTCATCGAGTACATGAAAACTGATCAGGTATGTCAGAGGTTAAGGACCAGAAACTCTTAAGAAATTGCAACTTGAGTTCTACATCAGGAAAGAATTCAGTATTTGCTCTGCCAGGATGCTAAAACCTCTGGGGCAGAAATGACATATCTAACAGAGTGCTCCTTCAGCCATTTGCTGAAATGGCACCAAACAGAACATTCTTCATTATGGATATAACATCATACTCTCCCTTTTAATGCTTCAGATTCATCACTGTGCCTGACTCAGTAACTATTTAATAAATACTTATTTGTTGTCGAATTAATTGCCCAACAGTTTTCACCGGGTCCTAGAAACCTGGCAGGCCCACTAAATCAGGCCACAAAAAAGAACTACAGCTTCTGGGGGAAAGGAAGCCACGCTTTCCTGCATTCTCTAAAAGATCTGCCTCACACTAAACAGTCTCCAAGTCAAAGCATCCACAGGCCTAAAGAAAGCCATTTAAAAAAAAAAAATCCATGTAGTTACCTCACCTAAAGTAAATTAAATCTTCATCTTCCTACCCACAGGTCAGAAATGAACTATACCTTTGTAAATGTGCTTGAGATTAAAAATGCTTTAGCCTGTTTTGGTTATTCATCTCAAAGCTCGTTAAAAGTCTCTCACTCTTCCTTACCACTGTTAAATTTCGGATTTCTTCCATGACACGAGGCCAGAAGGACTGCAGGCTCTGCTGGGCATCACTGCTGCTAGCACCACCAAATCCTCCTTCTGTGGACATTCTGACAGCTAAAAACAAACACACACATGACACACGTTACACATGATAAAGTCAGGCTTTATATCTATTTTTATCTTTCCTTGTGGATGTTTTCACTAATTCATTCAGTTTTTCAGTCTGAGAAGATAATACAATTGTGCTGAAGAGGTTTTTCACACCAACTTAAGTCTTGGCAAAAAATTATGAATGTTTTCCCTTTCCTCCAGCTTATATCACAGAGACTAAGAAGAAGCTGAAATCAGAAAATCTAAAATTCCTAGGGGAAAAAATAAATAAATAAATGAATACACACACACACACACACACACACACACACACACACACACATATATAAAAAACTGCTAGAAACCCAAACTCAAATCCTAATGTGAATCAAGGACTTTTAATGTCTTATTCTGAAGAGAAGGGGAAAAAAATGTACTGTGTTGCAGTGGTGCTGTCCACAGTTTTCAGTGCCGTCCTCTCCAGTGTTTTCCAGTTCTATGTGGCTTCTCTGTGTTACAGCCTGCAGCACATACATTAAGAGTCCCAGGTGACTAACACTGTACATAAATGTAAACCAGAGTCTTAAGACTAAGAGCCAAGTTCATTCTGCTGTTTTAGTCACTGTGGTCCCATTTCTTTGGGGCCGACGATTATTATTCTTTCTAATCTCAAACTAATCTGCCTCAAAGGACACAAAATCTGTAAAGCCCAGGCCAGTAACTGAGTGGATGGCACAAAGTCTTGGAAGTCACTTCCAGTTCTTCCCTTACCTGAACCTTGTCGTCAGGCACAAAGTCAAACAAAGCCCACCAGCAATTGGAAGCTTTAAAGACGGTTGAAAAACAACGGGGAATTAAATTCAGTACAGAGAGAAGAGGACCAAAGTTTGGTCAACTGCTTCGTCATGAGGGAAGGAAGATGAATAAGGATCACTGCACCAGCTGTATCTACACCATAAATATAGATAATACAGTAATGTCGGAAAAGATTTACAGAGGGAAAGTAACAAACTGCAGATGGCTTAAATGTTTATCTGGCAAATACTTAAATCTAAAAAACACTTTAATTAAACACAAAGAACAATAAACTTTAGTGATATCCCAAGAATTTCTATTCTGGGAAATTACTCAAAAAGATTTAACATGCCAGTGACAGGATGCTGGCAGAGAGCTATGGAAGTCTTTAAGAACTAATTCTGAAGGGCTGAAAGAAAAGCAGCAAGGCCAGGTGTCACATGACCAAACTGCTACTTCCCTGGGTCCATGTGGATGCATGCTGGGCAGATCACTCTATCAGCAGAGTGGATGAAGGCTGATAAATCTAAGTTTAGACTGTGAGGATGTCTGATTCACTCCTAAATGTTTGCTTGGGATTGTCCTAGAAATCTGATTTTTTTTTTTCCTTTTTCTTCTAAAGGAAATGATGAGAGGAAAGAACAGAAGGAAAACAAGAGTACAATCTTCAAAGCAGATTTCACTCTGGTGTAATGACATTAGTGGGTGATGATGTAATGGGAAAAGGTTTGGAGCCAATTTCTGGTGCTGGAGGCCCACAAGCAGCTCTATACATCAGCAGGAACTCTTAAGTCCTAGGAAGCAATATGATCCTGGAGTTTCTGGAGGGAATTAAAGTGAAGAGTTTTGAATCGCTGGAAATGACTAGATTAAAATCTTGAGTCCTAAAAAACCAAGTAAGAACATTTCAGCTCAGCTCCCATGACATCTTCACTTATCACCATATGCACGTGACCTATACACTATTCTCTTAGATGTACTGAGAACAAAGAAGTCAAGGTAATCTAGAGAAGTTTAGTTATTTATTTTTATTAACAGATTCTTATGAGGTACTCATGACAATGATGAGAGCGAGAATCTAACCTTTTAAAAAGGGGCAAATAAAACTTTTCCAGAAATGAAATTAATTATCAAAAAACTTTAAAAACGAATCTAACCTTTTACTGTATGGACCCAAGGAGAGGCCTGATCTTACAGAATCTGCCATGTAAGCTGCTATGGTCAAAGAAGGAAGAGGCATAGTTGCCAGTGTGATACTCTGTATAACTTGCTAATGAGAAGCAGGATTCCTCTGAGTGCAAAGGTCTTTAAGATTTACAAAGCTGGTAACCAGTTTTGACTATCCTCTGATCTCCTCCCACAAATGTTATCAAGGTACATAATTCAAGAAGCATTTTTAAAACCATCTGCGCATAGTCTGCTTTTAAATCTTGAACGGCCCCAACTAAGCATGTGCTGGTGCAATCAGTTCCCAAACATCTGTGCAGTCAATAGTTTATGAATGAATCTTTGGCTGGCTCAGAGCCACACACTGTTGGAGTGGGGGTGCGCACAAAACAAAAGTTAAAAAAATCTTTCTGGAACTGACAAACGTATTAAAGGTTATTAAGTTTTTAACTTGAGAGACCCATTCTGAATTAGAAAACCATAAATGGATAATGGCAAAAAAATCCAAATCAATAATAATGTTCTTTACATTTAACTGCCTCATAGAACTTTAAAACGGAGCAAGGGGTGCTTTAAGAACCACCCAGGTTCAGCTGCTCTAAAAGATGCTCACAGCTCTACTTCAACCTCTGCCCAGCTCCCTCAATCCATGGAAACATGAGCTCCTCCCCCTACAGTTCTGAGAACCTGGCGCACTGGCTAGGCATTCTTTTCCATCTTTGGACAGCTCTCACTGCTCTTCTTTACATTAAGTTGAATTTACAAACAAAGGATCATTTCAGCTTTGGATGCAGTTACAACTTTTATGATTTTTCCATCCAGAAACCTCTTTTCATAAATTCCTGACTTCAAAAAAACAAAGGTACTGTACTCTCCTCATCAAGGACAGAAGATCTTTTCATAAGGAAAAAGAGAAAATGGTTTGGAGCATGTTTTCTAGCATCTTTGCACAGAAATAATTTGTAGATAATTCTCAGTATCTCTTGGAAGACCATAAATTGTTACTATAAATTCCTAGAAAAGGTGAGTATTTTTATTCAAAAGGCTTTCCTTAAAGCAGATCCAGTCTTCACATGGGGCTTTAAAAATTAGACCAAATCTCAAGCAACAGATTTTATGAAAATAAGCTAGTATTCTCAATATTTTCTGACCGTGGCACAACTTAAAATTAGAATAATAAAACCTAGTCATAAACAAATTTTGCTCACTAAACACCCATGTTGAAAAACATAAAGTAACTTATCACTTATTTTAATATTACATTAATTACAACTAAATTGATTTTGCTACAGAAGTAGCCTATTTGTAACATCTACAACCCATGGAAAAATGCCAGGTTCATCTTCTAGAATGATGAGAAAGGAATGGATTTAAAAGTAAGAAAGAGATTTATATTCCAGGATCCTTTTTACTCCATGTTAAATTGCTATTGCTATCATGAGATAAAGCTATTTACATACACTAAGACCAAGCCGCATTAGCTGACTCTTTTGAAAAATGGACAATAGTATTTTGCAGATTTAATTCATAATTAATATTAGATTTCTCATTCATGTTCATTAATTAGTTTATAAATACCCAAATAAGAGTGCCTGATTAATTATTTAATAAAGACTTAAGAATCAGATAAAGTATTGAATGGTTGTTGCTATAAGAAATCTCAACTCTCATTATCTTTTAATTTATCTGGTTTTAAACACAGCTTCCTTTCCAAAACTAAAATGGGAAGAATCAAAGGCCACCAGGAAAAGGCCATTTCTCCAATGCTCAAATCAACTGCCATCTCTCCCCAGGTCTCTAAATCACCACAAGTGATCACTCCTTCCGTGAACCTTCAGAGCTCTTAATTTATACTTCTTCCTGCCCTCACCGCATTACCGTGTATGATCATTATTTATGTATTTCTTACCACATTTCCCCTTCTGGTTTATAAGCTTCTTGTGGGTAGGACATGAGTATGAGTCATCTCTGGAATCCCTCACAGCACCTAGCACAAAGTCTGATAAATAATTACTTCTGAATTAAGGAGAGTTGTTGCATATGTACTTTCTGAGAAAAAAGAGGCCTCTTGGGAAGCCTGGCTCCGAAATAAGATTTATTGGGACTGCAAATTATTTTAGGAAGTTCAGAATATATGAGTTTCTCACTGGGCCTTTAAAGTGTTAGTAGGACTACAATCAGAAAGAAATCCACGTGACTTGCTGAAGTGAATTTAAGATAAAATGAAGGAAGAGGACAGACAGACACACACACACATGTCCTGGAAGTTACAAGGCAGACCAGAAGGCTGGAAACATCGGTGTGTACTATTCCACCACATAAAACTCTTGAAAGTCAGAATCTTCTCAGAAAGGTGACCAGGACAGATGAGCAAAGTTTGAAAAATTAATGACAAGTAAGTAGGAGGAGAAAGGGGGTGGGGAATACCTCTGTTTGGCCATCCACTGCCAGGAAGATAAGGAGAAAATCATGCAGAAAATGAGATGATTCAATCAGATTACTCAAGGGCACACAATCTAACTGTCATTCAAATATCCAGTTACTCTTTATCATTCTTGAAGAAAGAAGACTTAAGCAGTTTTCAAAACATCTCAAAAGCAGAGTGCTCCTCCTTTGAGATTCTCTTGGAAGTCTTTCAAGTTCTTGGTTTTGACCAGGGACCATTCTTACCAAATCCTCCCTGAATGACATGCTGGACATGGAACAGGATGCATCAAAATGATCAAGCTCACAAAATACAAAGA
Organism: Odocoileus virginianus; assembly: GCF_023699985.2. Lineage (NCBI taxonomy): Eukaryota > Metazoa > Chordata > Mammalia > Artiodactyla > Cervidae > Odocoileus > Odocoileus virginianus. The sequence continues at coordinate 85,745,759 of NC_069678.1, forward strand.
AACATAGGTTTTACTATAATATCCCCTAGTCTCTAAAACTCTGCACTTTTAGAGCTAAAGCCTATTTCTTGGCATATACCTCACTCTCTCTACAAAAATCCTTTGTAATATGTCTAAACCCACATATAGCTCTCTAAAGTAGTAAAACCAAACAAATGTTGTTGGGAGACAATACCTAAATCCCTATCATCACAACAACTATTCATGGAAAAAAGACCACAGGAAACTCCCCTAAAATGAAGACCAATCTTTGATCAATGCTGCTTCTTATTAAAATACTAGAGCTGCCCCATTCCAGGTAGTCAAATTTTTCTTAAAAATAATGTTCTCACTGTTAAATGTAAGCAAATATGCCTTAGCCCAGTTGTAACTGAAGAACAAATCTAAACACTGGTACCTTCTTTTACCTTAGTGCCCCTCACCATCCAACTTGCAGCCTTTATTTAGGCTGAATGCTGAGAATGTCCCTAATAGTTCCTATGTGTCTCCAACTTAACATACATGAGGCATCTCCCTATGTTCAAAGCACATTAACTTCTTCACTTCTTTTCTTGACTTGCATTTTGATCATGTTTTCCTGTCATTAGATGACATGATTTTCATTTTGCCCAGTTAGTAGCTCTATCGCACACATTTTATGTTCCAGTACTACTCAAGTATTTATTGAAGCTAGTTCCAAGCTTCTTTGAGTTGGCTAAAACTGTTGGGATACTATATTTCAAACGGGAAATGAGAGACAATGAGAGATAAAGAAAGAATATTAATATGAATGAATGAAGAGGAAAGCTAACTTGTGCTTGCTATTTTAGATATTCTCCCAAACTACAAAGAAAAGTGAAAACTAAATTTGAGAACTGAAATTTCTGCAACAAAACAATTCCACAAACATCAAGTTGGTTCTCATGTTTACATAGATGGGCCTAAAACCATTATCAATCACAATGGCTAAAAAGGATTTCAAGCGTTAAGGAGGCATATGCTTTCCACAATAAAACCAATCTTAAACTGACAACTTCAAAAGAAAAATAACACTGTTCTGGAAATAAAAAGACCTTTGTTTGTGAACTGGCCTGCTGCCGACTAGCTAGTGTCCTTGGGCCAGTCACTGTACTAAGCCACTGCAAATGCAGTGTATACTGAACACATACACCAAAGGGCAAAGAGGTGGTCTGGTATGGAAGGCCTACACTTCACTGCCTGAAGATGAAATAAGTGAATGAATACAAGGCAGGATGACTAGAGAGAAAAGAGGGTTCAAATGTCTTTATTTAAGCTCATCTAAGGTTTCTACCGAAGCAAGAAAGCACTAAACCTAGTGCCAGAAACTTTACTACTTAAGTTCTACACATAACTGGATACCAGATGGTCATACTTACTGACAGGTTACTATACAGTACCCCACTACTATAATAATGAATAATGTAGTCTTACTGGAGACCCCTTTCCCTAATCCTGAACAACGCCAAGTTCAGTGTTTGAAGGTGTGTCTGTCTTGAACTCCAAATGGCTAAGTAAGTCTGAAGCCCCTTTTCTAACTGCCTACAGAAGAAACTGTGCTTTCCAAAAGACTATAGGTTGGAACTGGCTGCACACTACTCTTCCTGAAGATCTGTTCACAAAGACACATTTTCAAACTGGCAGCAGAGACACTTCCTTCAGAAACAAAAACATGTTTCTGTTTGCTGTCTACTGCAACATAACCTTTCAAACAAGGGCTAGATCATAATACAGTGTGTCTGGAAAAAAAGGAAGATAGAGCAACTTATGGTATGAAACTTAACAGGAAGGAATGACCAGAACATTAAAAAAAAAAAAAAAAACCTATTTCTGTGGAATAGAAATGTATGTAAACATATTACTTCACACACTTGTTTCCTCATTCCTTCACTGATGTCCAACTTACATGATATATGTTATATACACAGGCCTATAAGACAGCAACAAAACACTATCAGTATTTTGTATTATGGAGAAAAAAGACCAACAGGTATTTTAGTGAAGTATTCTAAAGGCAAGGACCCACAAACTACAGCCCCCAAGCCAAATCTGGCCTGCAGCCTGTTTCTATAAATTCACTTTTACTGGAAGACTGCAGCCCCATTCATTTACGTTGTCTTTGGTTGTTTTCACACGGTAACAGTAGACTTCAAGTGTTACAAAATAAAGTGACCAACAAGCTAAAAATATTATCTAGCCCTTTACCAAAAAAGGGGATTTGTTAACATAACAATGGGGAAACTGAGTGCCAGAGACTGGAAAGCTTGCAGTAGATTACACAACCATTACATGGCTTCCTCACCCATTCAATCTCCAGCCCACTCCGTGCCACAATACCACCTATTAATCTCTCTTGACACTCCAACCTAATCAAAGTAAATAAATTTCTGAAGGAAGAACGACAAGTAACTGTTTTTTTTTCAGACTCTGAGCCTCAAAGAGAATTCTAACACAAGTTGGAGAAAGAACAGTGCTATGTGTGCTCAGTCATGTCCAACTCTTTGCGACCCCATGGACTGTAGGCTGCCAGGCTCCTCTTCCGTGAGGATACTCCAGGCAACAATACTGGAGTGGGTTGCCATGTCCTCCCCCAGGGGATCTTCCCAACCAATGGATGAAACCCAGGTCTCCAGCATTGCAGGTGGGCTCTTTACCTTCTGAGCCACCAGGGAAGTCCACAGTGCCTGTTGTCTAAGCTAAATCATATTCTAAAACAAAGAGTCATTCTGCTTCCTGGATCCCTTCTGAGACTCAGAAACTCTAAGAACAACCTTTCACCCAGTCTCTAGCAGGATCCTGAACTGACATATGCCCAGAAGTGAAAAGTGTGATTCTGAAGAATGTTTCAAAGATACCAACTTAAGAGCTTTAGAGTTTTACATAATACTTGTTTCATACATTATCCTCAGTTGATCTTCACTCAGCTCAGTGACAAAGATATCAGTATTATTTCAATTTTACAGATAAGAAAGCCAAGGGTTGGGTATCTTTGTGCTCAAGGTCACATGCAGTAAATGAAGAAGCTGGAAATACAAAAGCTCTAAAACTCTGTTCTTGATTTGGTACAGTATGTTCACTCTCACTTCATGTTGCTTTAAGGTGCGTGTATATGCAAACTATTCAGAGATATGAGCAATCTCAGCTGTGATCACTGACTCAAATCCTTAACCCAAAAGATCATTTTAATCCACTTGCTCCCAAAATCTCTGTGGCAAACATGGAAGAGAAGATGCTCATGGCACTGCTATCTCCTATCATACAAACATCCTTAATTCTCTGTGTCTCCTTCCTTGCTCCCTCACTCTCTTTTCTATTTTATCATTCCCTCTTGCTTGTCTCTAGGACAGTCAGTAGCACCTATGAATACTCAGCTGCAAACAGTGGGGGGCAGTAAAGTACAGGGTAAGTACATAAAGAAAATATTGGACCTGGAGGTTCTTGTTCTCTGGCTACTAACTTGTCACTTAACTTCTTGAGGCCTCTGGTCACCTCACAGGGCAGCTGCAGTACACAAATGGGAAACACATGTAAAAAGGCCTTGAAAAATACCAAGCATCATATAAATGTCATATGGCATATCAAAATCACTGCTCAGAGCTAGACAAGTCATCTGTCCTGGTCTGACCAGTCTCAAACACAGTACCACACCAAAAGACCAATCTCCCTTACATACAGTAACAAGTAACCCAATTTGCTTCTTTCTCTAATTTAGACTACTTAAGAGTTTCTGGAGTGCAAAGTCAGATGCACAGAAACAAATGCACTGAGAAATCTTCCACTTCTTTTATAAACATAAAATAACTTAAAGTCCTTTAAAGTTTTAAATTCAGAATGAATATATCCTAGTTCCAAATAAAGAAATCAAGATAGATATGATTAGGTACGCTCTTAACTTAAATCCTTGGGAATGTCAATGATCAGTAGCTATGCAGGCTCTCTCTCTATAGACAAATCCAAAAAAACTAAAATTCTTAGAATATGTCTCCTTGGACACCTCAGACTTCTGTAAGCAGGGAGTATGTGGCTGTTCTGTCCTGTAGAAGGAATCTTGTTTTTTATGTTAGAAGGTGGAGGAGACCTGGAATCTAGGCAGCTTCCCATCCCATCTGGCCCCACCAACCAAGAGAAAGATTATGTTTTAAGCTCTGAAAAGAGCCCTGGCTGCTTCTACCTCCATCTAAGATCTTGGAGTAAAGGGAACATGTTGTGAAAGTACTAATTTTTGAAACTATCTAATGGATTGAAACCAACTTTTTAAAGTTTTTTTGGGGACTAGCACTGCTAAGGAGCTTGCTTTCACACTATGTACAACTGTAAGAAATTAAACATACACAGTCACTGATCAGTGATCACTAAATTTTTTTCTCCCCGAGAAATCATTCCTGGCACCCAATAAAATCTATTTCTATCATCAGTGTATTCACTTTCTTCAGACACATTATTATTAGGCACATTATTTTTTAAGCCTAAAATTTTCATGCTCCTATTTTCTCCCCAGTTCTTATGTAATTATCTTTGTTTCTGGCACATCCTCAAGGAAAACATGGCTTGCACATAGTGGGGACTCCACACACATCTACTAATGAACAAACACAAGCTCCTCAAGAACTATTTTAAGATGCCAGGTACCTTTGACTTCACTCTGGGTTCTTTTCTTTGAAATGTGCATATGGGGAAATCCCTTCTCAAGTACCTAAGGTCCGCTGTGTAATAACTGTTGTGTAGTAATACAATGGAAAAGTAAAAAAAAAAAAAGTGGGGATGGGAAGAAACCTGTTCTACTTTAGAAAATGTTAACACAAATGTTCATAATTATCTAATCACAGACTCCAGTGAAAAACAGAAGATTGTGCTGGTGAATTAATCCATCTAAAAACTGGAGAATTCTCGATTAAAAACTTGGAGGGCATTAAAAGAGTGTCAATAAGAGCTTGGCTTTATTGATTTAGCTGCATGATTCTGCTGATTCACAGACACTAAATTCTGCCCTCTGCTTACTGTCTTTAGCACTGATTTGAAAGTTAAAAGCAAGCAAGCAAGAAAGAGCATGAGAATAAACAAACCCTCCAGGTCAACCAAACACTGAATCTCCCACCTCTGTGTATACAGCTGTCAGGAACAGAGAACGTAAAGACCACTTCAAAGAATGCAAAGCAATGGAGATGGTTATGCTAATCCTTTGCACTTGTACATGCTTTACACTTTGTAAAGTAGCTTTCCTCCTTTGCATTATCTAATTTATTCTTCACTACAAACACAAATACTAATATTCCCATCTGACAGATAAAGAATCCAGAAGACTGAGGGACATGTCTTAGGTTACAGGGCAAGCATATGCCAGAGCCAGAACCACGACCCATATGCCCTTATTCTCAGTTCTGTGCTCTTTCACAGCATGCTCTCCTACCTCTCTAGAACTGGTAACTCAGCAAAGGACCAAACACTTGAGAACCTATGGATCCTCTCAGCCTGGAACATAAACCCATCAAGCCTTTTATCTTTTAGTTTTCCTGATCATCCTCCTGGAGAATATACCCTAAAAAGCCAAGATGTCAGATTCTTATAATTTCAGAGTAGAAAGTTTAAGGTTTTCAAGCTTGTCAAAGCTGCAGTTGCTTCGGAATATCTGGTCACCAACCAAGAGTAGTCATAAAAAGGTCCAGTAGATCAAGTTCAGTCTCTGGGGGACTGATGATGAGAAGTCACTATCTTTTCACTATAGCTGAGAGGAATAGCCTTAGCCTGCTGCTGCTGCTGCTAAGTCGCTTCAGTCGTATCCGACTCTGTGCGACCTCACAGACGGCAGCCCACCAGGCTCCCCCGTCCCTGGGATTCTCCAGGCAAGAACACTGGAGTGGGTTGCCATTTCCTTCTCCAATGCATGAAAGTGAAAAGTGAAAGTGAGGTTGCTCAGTCGTGTCCGACTCTTAGTGACCCCATGAACTGCAGCCTACCAGGCTCCTCCATCCATGGGACTTTCCAGGCAAGGGTACTGGAGTGGGGTGCCATTGCCTTCTAGCCCTCACTTATTGGAGCTGCTTCCACTGCTGCACACTTTTAGGAGGAATCACCTGCCATAGCTACACGGGGAACATAGTGGCAATGTTATTTTAATTATGTGGCCATTCCTCTTAGAATCAAAAATCCCTGTTCTGACTACCTAACAGGGATAAAATGAAGATTATAAATCACAGCTAGGAAATACAAGCAGCTAATTATTTAAGAACACAATGACTCATCTAAAAACACTAATCTTTGTGGTTCAAGGTAAGAACTCAAATATAAGAGGTACCCAATACATACCACAAATGTACATTTGCGCATCTAAGGAACACCAGAGAACTAACACAATTCTAACCTTGTATCTATTTGGAAATCCTTCACCTATTTCTCTGATCTTAGTAAATTTAGATAATTCCCCAACATAATGGTAGTATTCATACTAGTATGCTATCTATTTGTACTATGTTTCATTATGAAAAGAAAGAGTTGTGTTCACCTATCTTGTTTGACAAAAACTTTGAAAATCACTCCATGAACTGTAAAGGACTATGTTTCACACAAACATATTACATTACTTAACTACCTTCAAGGGTAGCGTTATGAGCATCTGGCCTGTTAATTACCAGAAGAGAAATAATCATGGCGTTCAGGATATAAACAACAGAGTAAGGTGGCTGGAAACTTACCACAATTCCTCTAATGAAAAGGTTCTTATTGCCTATGTTAGACTCAGGATAGTTACAACATACCTAGCCTAGAAATCTGCTAAATCCTACAGATGAGGCCATCCTATTCCTGGTTATTTACTGTGTGTGCTGCTCTTCAGTGTTATCATGACCATGTGGATATAAATTACTTGCTAAGTAAACGTTGCCAAATTCCTACTGTGTATTTATGGTTGGCTTCATGTAGAACGCTGCCATTGGAGGCTTTACAAAGCTAACAGTGATAAGATTAGGTGGATGCAACTTAGGGGAAAAAGTCTTTGCACTGGATGGAGATGTGTGTGTATACTTAAGAAGTTAACCAAGAAGTCTGAGGTTATGCATCCACACACATATACATAAACATATATACAACTAATCTCAAAAAGCTACTGCATAACTTTTCAAGGAAATACTTGTACTTTTTCAGAAAAAGTGAAGGCCAGATCATAAGGCAGCATTTCTAATCTTCTTCATATCAAGGCACACACTGAAAATGTTAGTATTACCTTTCTGAATATTTAACCTATGGGCTAATACTGATGCCCTTGCTCACTTGAACCTGTGACAAGATTGTGTATCATGCATGGCACTCCACCATGCTCATTTCTAGATGTCTCAACCTCAGGGTCCAACCTTTCCTGTGTTTCCATCATGGACACGAAGCTTTATTCTTCTGGTCCTCTGTCCATCCTCTCCCTTGATTTCCTATCCATTCCCCAGGTTCAGTTATGATCTTGATGAGCTTAAATTCCAAACCTATTTTACCAATTCTGGTATATCTCCAAAGCTCCAGTCCTGCTTGCTGAACATCTCCAACTGGAAAGCCACCCAGAACTCTAACTCCTTTTGTCTAAAGTTACATCTATCTTCTTCTTTCCCCAAACCTGCTCCTTCTAACTTTTCTATTTCCATCCTCCAGTCTCCCAGGCTTGAAATCTGAGTCATCCTAGATTCTGTTCAATTCTAATCAACTGGTAAACTCTGTAATAACAGTGTCCATCTCCTGACCTTTCTTCATATCGCCACTATCTGTACTCAGGTTCTCATCTCTTCCATGTAATAATAAAAATGATGGATGACAGCTAACGCCACTCATTTAGGACTGTGTGCCAAGTATGGTTCTAAGCCTTTTACACTGTTCTTTTACCCTCACAATAATCCTATAGGTTGTGAACCTAGTATGTGAACTCACTGCATAATGTTTACTATTTCTAGGATCCTCTGGTCATTTCGACAATTATATTTAATGAATATTATAAAAGCATAGCTCTGACAATGTTACATCAACCTATCACCCAACATTTCCAATGGTTTACTATTATTAAGCAGAGACAGTTCAAATTTCTTAGCTTCGCAGTCAAGGCCCTCCAATATCTGACCCCAACTCACTTCTGAGACTTCTTTCTGTTGCTACTCCCTCGGGGCTTCCCAGGTGGCGTGAGTGGTAAAGAATATGCCTGCCAATGCAGGAGGCATAAGAGACATGAGTTTAATCCCTGGGTCGGGAAGATCCCCTGGAGTAGGGCACGGCAACCCACTCCAGGAGCTTGGCAGGCTACAGTCCATAGGGTCGCAAAAGAGTCGGACACGACTGAAGCAACTTGGGACCGACGGACCTATCCCTAACTCATCCTCATGTGCTCATGCCCATACCTCCAATCCAACACCCAGTTAAAATGCCTTCCCTCATTCCTAAGCCAGAGGGTCTCCCCTCCTCTGAATTCTGTGCCTTTTGCTTGTACTTTCCATATCAGTTTCATACACTTGATATATATACATCATCTGTCTCCCCTACCTGACTGTTAGATCCTGTAGTGTTACAAAAATTACAGTATACACCAATTTTATCTGTATATATTTTTTGAAATCTCCACATAAATGAGAGACATGCATGCAGGTGAATTAGTGAAAGAAGTATAAAGCATTCAACTTTAGTATTTTCTCACAGGGGCTTTCCCGATGGCTCAAGTGGTAAAGAATCCACCTGCAATGTGGGAGACACAGGAGATGCAGATTTGATCCCTGGGTTGGGAAGATCCCCTGGGGAAGGGAATGGCAACCCACATCAGTATTCTTGCCTGACGAATTCCCTGGACAGAGGGGCCTGGCGGGCTACAGGGTCACAAAGAGCCGGACATGACTGAACTACTAACACAAATACACACAAGAACTATATAGCATAGGTAGATAAAGGAAAAACTCTTTGTGTCTGGATATTTCCAGTTAAGCAGGTTTTCTCTTTAGTTTTCTGTATAACTGAAACTACGGAGACAGACCAAAATGATAGAACTTCCCAGAAAAAAGGATAACCAAGTGAATCAGCACTGCTGTTTGCTGTGGTTATTTTTATATATCCTTTCTTCCTCTGAACTAAGGAACACAAGGTCACAAGCTATGTCATGCCACTTTAAAGTTGAACATTTACAAGATTGTTTTTTCCTTTGTTCTGCCTTTACACTAGAATTTATCTTCATTTCTTCTCCTTCCATTGCGCTTCTCCACTGCAGAGCACAGAGCTGTGACTTGGTTCACAGTACATACTCTTACAGGAAAACTCCGGTCAGCTACCGAACAGTGGAGTCTGGCTGTTAGATGCCAAGGGGAGAGACAGGATGATACGGGTGATAATGCAAATGGAATCTAAGTTCTAAAGAGCCAAGCCCAACAGAGGTAGCAGAGAGAACCGATTAAAAAGAAAACTAAGCAGACATGAAGTAGATATCATCCAGCTGTGTCTACTATAATTTTTAGTCACAGTATACTTCAAGACTTAAATATAACATGAGTTACATTATTCAAGCTCTTGTTCTTCCAACAAACTATATCTTTTGTTCAAATATATGAAGGTAGTTAAAAGAAATCCAGCCACAAAAGGGAAAAATTAAAAATTTTCAAGTACATTATGGTCTACCGGAGAATATATAAAATAAAAACAAAAATCAAACCTACAACTACCCAAACACACATATGCAGGTATACCATACTAATTCTGCTGTAATTTTGTAATGATTAAAGTTGGCATTGTTAAAATGTTCCTTTGGAAGTATATACACAATGATTCCTATTCAGTCTTGGCAAATGCTTAAAAAGATCCTAGGATCTTTGTTTATTACATACTGGCTGGCTTTAAGGAACCACTTGAAGAACCAGGCCCAAACTTGTTTGGGAATTAGCATGTTCTTGAGGTGTGTTAACAATAACAACAAAACTAACTGGCATGCAGGCATTGTATTTGTGTACCTTTACTTCCTTGCAATGAAAGGAATGCATAGAAGAGACCCTGCTCTCTGGGACAGTTCAACCAGGTGGGTACCATTAGCTTCCCAGCTGACTCTCAGCTTTCTGAATAAGCAACTGACTGAGGCCAGAGATCTTCAGATCCCAAAAACGACAGTAAGTCTGCTGCCAGAGCAGACTTTCTTAACCGACAGACTCCACATGAAGACTTCTGAACGTCTTCCATGGTCCATTTTCTCTCTGTTCCTTCTGTATTCAAACAGCAACCCTGTACAGATGTTCCCAAAAGGAAGACAAATATGAAACATAGTAAGTAAAAACAACCTAGAGGAATAAAAGAAACATTGAATGAACTGAGCTGGAGTTCAATCTCTGACCACTTACTAAAAAGCTGAAAGACTGAGACAACTAACCTCCCTGGGCCTCAACTTTCCCACAAGAAGGGAATCAGGCTAGATCCCTAAATAATTTTCACTGGGCTAACTTAAGAGTATACACACTCTGTATGCATATTTCATTGGGAATAGGGACAGGCAAAAATAACATCTTTCATGAAGAAGACCATGTATAAGTGATTAGCTCTAAAAGTGCCTTTTGGGTTACTGAAGCCTCCATGAAAGTACACTGTTTCTTTAAAAGGAGATCCCGGTCTTCTTTTACAAACAAAAAGTTCCCAGTGAGCATGACTGCTATCTTCAAACATACACATCCCTGAAACTAGAATTTTATTTGTAGGGTCAATACCAATTTTGCCAAACCTTATTTCATAAAAATGACTCTTTCGGTGCACAGAAAGGAGGCAGACATCAATGCTGACTGACCATGCCTGAGAGGAAGTGACTTAACCCGACCGGAAATCAAATAGATTATAAACCATCCACCACCACCACCACCCCACCGGGGGCAGGGGGCCTAAAAATAGATGACACCAGGCATGTAAAATGGGTAAGAAAGAAAACCCCATGAGTTCCCACCATTTACCTTGGAAATGTATCTTACAATAGGTATTAACTGTGAGAAATTTATGCCCACATTTATATTTTGATGAGACCAAGTATATTTTTTTAAGTCTTCATCCGAACATTCACTAGCTTACAAGTTTGAAAACTGACATAAAAGAGATCATATGACCACTAAGCAAATGAAAAGTGGCTCTCGTTTACTTTATAAATATTTGGTGCACAAACTAAAAGTGTAACCCCTTCCTGTTAAACATCTGCAACTATTACAACTTACCTGCATTATACTCCAAATCTTAGTATACAATCAGAACAGGTTCCCAGTGTTTATTCTGAGAGATCCCTAAATCTAACAAGGGTTTTAAAAAATCAGCATTCTCATTTCATCGTGCTCTAAGAGATCCTTGATTTTTGACAAAAGAGTTAAAAATTCTTCCACAGGAATCTTGGTAAAGGAATGTTTGATGGTCTCAATGTCTGTATTACATGGGGTCCTATAAGCATAAACAGGAATATGCAGATGAAGGCATGTGAAGCCAGTTTACAAAGAGATGTGTCAGGTTTAAACAAACTGTTTTGTAAACATATTAAAATAATAGCATTTTCTTTGATGCCACATCTATCTCCATAAGCATTTAACCCATAGTTTGGATTAGTAACAACTAATGTTTATGCAGCACTTCACAGTTTACAAAGCACTCTGACATACATGATCTTATTTGAGACTCACCACTAACTAGGAAGGCGCTATTTTTAGGTCCCATTTTTACATGTGAGGAAGCCGACACTAAATGGCTGACTTGCCCAAGCTCACAAAGCTGGTGGCAGCAGGACACACCACCTCCTGCTAGTGCTACTGCACCATGCTGCCTCAAATACTGTGATCAGAGTTAATAAATATCCAAACCTCAGACCCCATTTAAGCCTCTCCTCTACACATGCACCCACCTCTCAACCTAAGTTACAGTTAGCTCTAGGTCTCTGTGCCTTATGGAAGTAGAGTTTTCTTCATTTCTCTGGGAAACATTTATCTGGCTAAAGTATTAAATGAGATCATATTAACACCATTCAACATATACTAGAAAATATCTTAGTCACCAGGGGCTCTGCATGGGCATGTCTATGTGCACTTTCTCAGGCAGCAGGTCAGATTCTCAGGGGCCATGACCCTAAAAAGGTTAAGGACCCAGGCTAGAGGTAGTATCTTTCCAAGAAGCTAAATCCACAAAGTTCTTAAGTTAAAAAAGGGTTTTACCTAGGCCTCACACTGTGAGTCACTTACCTTCTGCCTCCCCAGCTCCAGGCCTTCTCCCAGGACCAGTAGGGTCATTGAGTATCTACAACTGTTTTTTAAATCCCATATTATAAACTGGAGTAACTGGTAACATATAAATCAATGACTTGTAAAAAAAACAAATTTAAACTAAAATAACAATCTGTTAAAACATAATTTTTAACACGTACTCCTTTCTCTTAGGACTTAACTTCTCAGAATGACCGTTTGCCTTTTTTTTTCCCGTAAAGAAGGACTGTTTTCTTACCATAAGAATTCCAATTTCCCAAAAGAAGTTTCACAAACATAACTACTTTGAACTCCTGAAATACCATTCTTCACTAAGAATCCTCTAGATTACATAGAAGACAAGGTAGCATGCAAGGAATTCTGAATGTTAGGCAGTCCACTCAACCATCATACCAGAAGGATTTAAAATTTTTTTGCTGGGGGGAGGGAACGAAGAAGAGTGCGAGAGAAAAATGAACACAGCCTCACTGCTGTATTGCTTGAAAACTCCTAATCAGAATCTATAACATAACCCTACTAACCACTGGACTTGAACATCAGAAATACAGCTTCTTTTCATCTTAAATAGAAGCTTTTCGGTACAAAATCTGCATAAACAAACTTTGTCCTTCAATCTTTCAACTCCTCGGCAGTTTTTCAAGGTCACTTTTCCGAGCAACGACAGAGGCCTGTATCTAGCAACTTTGACTGCTATACCACTCCAATTCCAAGAGCCCAAAACCTAAACCCCCATCAATTCTCAGGTAAATCCTTTACTCAAGGGGAAGGCAAACTAGCAGCCTCCAAACTTCTCTAATAGGGTCTGCTCCTCTTCCCTACTCAGAGGCTAAGTGCTGCCGGTTCACTGCTCCATACTAAGTCTGCTGCAGAAATGTTCCAATGACCTTCATTCCATATTTGCAAATAAAGAAAACAAAGAATTGCTTTTTGGAATCAAGTGTCTTACAGATCTTAGTACATGAGATGGAAGATTTCACTAGTCACAAGAACAGGCTGGTTACCGATTAGCCAGCAACCTACATTAGTTTCATATCCCTGAAAGGGGTGGGGGGGGGGGGGGGCGGGAACCAAGGGCAAAAGACAGGGTGACTATACCCTTAACTTTCCTATTCACAAACTGTAGGTAAAATTAGTATTTTAAAGATTTCATATAGAAAATGAAAAGCATTCTGCTCACATCATTTTAAGGAACCAAATCAACACCTAACAAAATGTGTGAAACTGGTGGAAAAAGATTTGTTCTTGTCACTGCCAACATAGTGGAGTTGTTTCTAACCGGCATTCTAAGCTAAAATGTGCATGTTAAAACAAAGGCTGTTCATTAACTGGTACTTATTAGAACGCAGAAGCAGACAGGTAAATCAAGAAAGTTATGGGAGAATTTCACATTGGCATGTGGGCCTTTACCATGAGAACCTACATCCCAGTGCAAATCATATTTTCACACAAATTTAGAACAGCAATGGTGCTACTTCCACCTCTGAAAACACAAATGTCAACAAAGTGCAAGGAAACAGAAAAAGTCTCACAACAACTCAGCTTATTCTATAGGAAAGGTTCAGTGCACTTGAACAAAGGAAAATTATTTGGAAAACAGTTAAGTTTACCGAAAGCAAAGAGAAAGTGCTTTGCTTCTGTGCAGCCCTGAAAAATGAAGCCTTCCTCCATGTACCTGCTCCGGTCAGTCCTCAGCTAGGAAGAGAAACCCGAGTCGAGGGGCATGCAAAATCTAAACAGGGCAAGGCATTCTAGGTGCGCCAAAAGGCATGCAAGGAATGTAAAGTGGCCATTTTCTGAGACAGTGCAACTTGTCCACTCTCTCCGAAGCGAAACAGTTTCTACCATTTCAACACAAAACAAAGAATTAAACTTACCGGGAACTGCATTAATTTTACATGTAGTTATTTATATCTCCTCGGACAGGGAGAATTTAAGTCACTCCTATCCCTCCCCCCCCAAAAGGACGGAGGAAACAAAAGGCAGCAGGAGATGCAGAAACCTGAGTCTGGAATGTCCACTCCAGTGAAAGCCCGAACAGCTGTCCCCCCACCCCCCCCAGCAAACTATTCGCCATTTTTCTTTGTCTTTCAGCTGACCCCTGCCTCAGTGAAAAACTCCGAGGCTCCAATGAAGCCTTGCAGCCTCCTTCCACTTTAACAGTCAAAGGCATTCAATCTAGCATGCTATTTGACACCAAACCTTGCCTCCAGAGTGATCCCATTGGTTGAGCTGCTTTATCAGCTAAGAACACAAAGCCATGATTGGCTGCTCACGTCATCAGTTACCTCCTTTGCACACTTCCTGTTTTAAAGTTACCTTGAGAAGCAGAACAGGGGTCAGATCCAGACTTTAAACTACAAGGAACTTAAGGCTTCAAAATGCCTGGCAAATGCACACAGCAGATGCACTAGGGCCACATGTGCTTCCAAAACAGAAGATTCTGAAATTTTAGAAGTGTTCTTAAAATCACCCGAAAGGGTTGTTACAGTTCCCACCCAAAGGATTTCTTATTGGCTGTCAGAGTTCCATTTAAAAAAAAATGTAAGGTAATTTAGCTGCTTCTGATTGGCTATCAAAGATGTCTGTAAGATACTGCTACAGGATCCTATGGCAGTAAACCAGAAAAGCAATGTGCACAAGGTTGGAAAGTTGTGGCTTAACTATCTTCAGCTCTCTGTTGAGCATTAACAGAAGAAGAAAAAGAAAACTGGGTGGGCTAAATCCAATGGCTCCAAAGAAAATACAGCTTCTTTAAAGTAACAAAGAGTGATACCAAGTCATAGAACAGTCTGCAAGATTTCCAAAAAGGCATCTGTCATTATGTCCATGGTAATTTCAAAAGCACACATTAGTACCAGGACAAATCTCTTTATTTTGAAATACAAATGAATCTAAATAGAAAAATTCTGTGATAATGTGTGAAGTTAGTGACAGGGACAATGGTATTTTCAGAAAGTCCACCAGGAACCCAAGAGGAAAATATAATGACAAAGGGGGAGAAAACTGGCAAAGAGTGAACATTAGTGAATATGCTGTTTAAAACAATATAGTTTGATGGGTTAACTAATTTATTTAGGGTGGTTACAAAATATTGCTGATAAGCTTTCAATATAACAGAGTTTTGATATCAAGAGGATAAACTTTTCTATTTTTAAGAATAAGCAGCAGGGCTGATGAATTTTAAGTATAGTGGTTACTGAAGACATTCTGGGTACTAAAGTTTACCAGTGGTGGTCAAGGACTTGTTTAGGATTACGCGCCCAACTATTTATGTTTTAAGAGAAGCCTCCAAATATGGTGAAAATCAGTTACCATTTTTTTCAAGTATTCAAATAGAAACATCTCACTATTACCTGAGTCCTTTAACGATCTCCTTAGATCTGCTTCCTCTCATAAAAACAAAATATCTCAGGACTAAACAACAAAACTGTTTTGCCAGACAGATGAGATCCTTTCTAGAAATTCCTCTGTTTTACATAAGAGGTCATTATAGACATATGCAGAAATCCAGCAGTTTCCTGAAGATGAAGCAAGGCGGACAGTCCAATCACTTTGCCATGCTAACTTCTCTTAGAGAAAGAGTGAGGTGCAGAGATGTTAGGTGCAACTGGCCCCCAGCCATCCATCCAGGATTTAAATTCGGGTCCCAACCAGGGTGGTAGCCTTGCCATGGCACTACAGTGCTTACCAAGACTTGAAGCCACCCCAGGCCCGAGTCCAAGGAGATCCCCAGGGGTCACAGTTACAGTCTTTCATTGGTATCTACGGGAGACTGGTTCCAGGGTCCCCCGCATTTACTAAATATCAGCTGAGGATGATCGGGCCCTTTATATTAGATGGTGCAATACTGTTGACCCTCTGTATTTGTGAGTTCAGTATACACAGATAGAGGCTGACTGTATGCATAGACAGCATTAGTCATCACATCCAACTTCATTAATTTAAAAATTAGGAATCTGATTGATGTTTAATTTCATTTCTTGGTTAGAGATCCAGTTAAGTATCTGACAAACAGCACTCCATAATTTGATACAAATTTTATTGCTAAACCACTAGAAACATTTAACTAGTAGCAAACCACATGTACAATTTATAAGAACTAGAAACAACTAAATCATTAAAAACATTATACATTAAAATATTAAAGAACTGCATGGCAATTTCACTACAGCATCTAAATAAGAGCTTAGTTACGCTAACAGAGTGCACTGTGGGACAATTCCTAAAGCTACACAGAGTTAAGAGGTATTGCAGTTCCTTTCTGAAAAGTTTAAATCCTGAATAGTTACCAACTTTGGAAGAGAAGGCAGGCCAATAGGCCTGTTGTTTGCCTTATTCACACTAGAGCCTCGCTTAACCTCATAAGACTGGGGGTCAGGTCAGCTGCAAGGAAGCAAAGAAGCTGCTTTGAGGGGTGGGAAGCAGAGGAATATGCTTATTCACATCAAAACAACTAAACACCTGGGAATCAGGAAGAGCTAGTTTCAAATTCACATTCCTCTACTTAATAACTGTATGACACTAGACTAACTCCGAGCCTCAGTTTCCTTATCAGTAACATATGGATATCACCATCTGTATCACTCTAAGAATTAAATGAGCTAGCCTATGTAAGGTATACTGTACTGTGTCTGAACAAGCATTTAAAAAAAAGGGGGGGGGGGAATACTAAAGGTCACCCAATCTAAATTCCTTGTTTTATATAGGGGTTAAAGTTCAGAAAGGCCTAGCTCCTTAAGGCCCCAAAGCTACTATGAAGGGATGTCTTTTTTATCTCCTGCATACCCTGCAACCCTGCAGAAAGCAAATCCTGAGCCATAAAGGGCAGTGTAGGAGGACTACCAGCTGCTACTAAAAATCTTCCCCAGCTTTATGCTGGAAATCCATGCCTTTCACCACCAATCCCGGCTGAGGTCTGCTTATTGTTCCAAAAGTCTACCCTCTGACTCTGCTTTTGATGCACCAGATTAAACCAAACATGCCCCTTGATACTTTGTGACGGTCTTTAGCATAGTTTTTATTAGTTCTTGGCAGTTTGCAAGAAAAACACTTCAATCCCTATTTCGCATCAACAGTCACCTTAGTAGAATTCAAGCCACCAGTGGGGGTTTACCAGGTGGCTCAGTGGTAAAGAATCCACTTGTCAATGCAGGAGACATGGGTTCCATCCCTGGGTTGGGAATATCCACTGGAGAAGGAAATGGCAACCCACTCCAGTATTCTTGCCTGGGAAATCCCATGGACACAGGAGCTTGGCAGGCTACAGTCCATAGGGTCTCAAAAGAGCCAGACATGACTTAACAACAACAAGTGGGAAGAGAACTCAAATTACCCTAGAATTTCCATCTGGCAGTCTCACTCAGGATAGCTTTCTCTAGCTTATCATTACTGTGGACCAAGAGCCTCTGCAATTCTAACTCACATTCTTCCCCAGTGCTGCATCTCAGGAGCCTCTCACCAGACAATAGCATCATCTTGCCCTAAAAAACACCCTAAGATAAAAACCGGTGCATCTGGTTACATGGGTCAAGCTTTAATGCTTCCAAAGAAGGCAGGGTGGAAATTGATGCTCTTAGTCAGAAAACTGATTTTAAATCACAATTACCTACTTACCAGCTTTATAACCTTGGCCAAGTTACTTAACCATCTCTGAGCTCACTGCCTCAAGTGTAAAATGGAAATTAAAAAAGTAACACCAACTCACAGAAGTGCTGAGGCTTAAATGAGATGAGTTACAGCACTCAGCATTAATACCTGGCATGTGGTAGGTGCTCAGTTAATATTTAAATATACACTTGACTACAGAACCTATCACATACTGAATTACTTTTTACCACATCTCTATTACCAAAGACTTCTTGAAGGAAGCAACTGTGTCTCATTTATATCTATATATATCCTTGGTGCTCAGAACAGAGATATAAATCAAACCCTAACCTGGCCTAAGACTGGTTCCAAATAGGAAAAGGAGTACGTCAAGGCTGTATATTGTCACCCTGTTTATTTAACTTACATGCAGAGTACATCATGAGAAACGCTGGGCTGGATGAAGCACAAGCGGTAATCAAGACTGCTGGGAGAATTATCAATAACCTCAGATATGCAGATGACACCACCCTTATGGCAGAAAGTGAAGAAGAACTAAAGAGCCTCTTGAAAGTGAAAGAGCAGAGTGAAAAAGTTGGCTTAAAGCTCAACATTCAGAAAATAAGATCATGGCATCTGGTCCCATCACTTCATGGCAATTAGATAGGGAAACAGTGGCTGACTTTATTTTGGGGGGCTCCAAAATCACTGCAGATGGTGACTGCAGCCATGAAATTAAAAGACACTTGCTCCTTAGAAGAAAAGCTATGACCAACCTAGACAGCATATTAAAAAGCAGACATTACTTTGTCCACAAAGGTCCATCTAGTCAAGGCTATGTTTTTTCCAGTAGTCAAGTGTGGTTGTGAGAGATGGACTATAAAGAAAGCTGAGCGCCAAAGAATTGATGCTTTTGAACTGTGGTGTTGGGAGAAAACTCTTGAGAGTCCCTTGGACTGCAAGGAGATCCAACCAGTATCGTAAAGGAAATCAGTCCTGGGTGTTCACTGGAAAAACTGATGTTGAAGCTGAAACTGCAATATTTTGGCCACCTGATGCTAAGAGCTGACTCATTTGAAAAGACCCTGATGTTGGGAAAGATTGAAGGCAGGAGGAGAAGGGGATGACTGAGGATGAGATGGTTAGATGGCATCACTCACTCAATGGACATGAGTTTGGGTAGACTCCGGGAGTTGGTGATGGACAGGGAAGCCTGGCGTGCTGTGGTTCATGGGGTCACAAAGAGTCAGAGATGACTGAATGAATGAACTGAACTGAACCTGGCCATAGTGTCAATGAAATAATAAGGCGTAATTGGGATTGAGGGGAACTGGAGAATGCACACCTCATCCAAACGGGCAGCTCCTGGGGAAGTGCCTCACGGTTCAGTGGTTAGGACTTGGCACTTTCGCTGTGGGGGGGCCCTGGGTTCAATCCAGAGTTGGGGAACTAAGATCCCACAAGCCATGCAGCACAGCCAAAAAAGAGGGAGGGGAGCAGCTACTACTCAGCTCCAACTGATGAGGATCATGGGGGAATGCTGGCCCATCGCAGTGACAGCTTCAGATTCAATAAAAGAAGCAAAAGCCAGATCCTGGACACACACAAAGTTGAAGCTAGCACAACTCCTGATATAGCATCCTGAAGAATGACTAAAGAACCAGAGTCACGGCAGAAGCTGGTCTCAACCACCATGACAATTCCTGCTAAGGACAGGGTCTTGCTCAGTACCCCCAGATGACTTGATCTTGGAGGTTACATGGTATTCCAGCAGAAGTAAAAATAGCAGCAAAGAAACTGGGCTCTACAGCAGCCTGAACATTTTATTGATGGTGTCCTTAATTGACCCCTTTGGACTAGTAAGTAAACCCAGGGTCCCAGGAAATATCAGAGATGAGAACATCTAGAGAAAAATGAACTTTTCATATGCTGTGATGGGCAAACAAAGCCATTTTCATTTGACTATTAAATTTGTTGTGTGCCTTATTATACACAAAGCTGATGAAATGGATATATATAGCAGCTTTGCACTGATGCTGTTATAGGTTCGTGGGACTGAATTTTTTTTTTTTTTCAAAGAACACCTTTAATCCAAGTAGCCAGAATCAAGCAGCATTAGTATTTTGGGTTATATACTTTTAAAAGCTTTTCTTACGTAAATGAGATATGAGGTTAAGTTAGTTCCCCCAAATTAGATAATCCATACAAAAGTTTTGTAATCTTTTCATTTAAATAATGTGAATAATTTCCCCTATCAAATAAAGACCTATATCCCTTCTAATAATTGAATGACATTCCACTGAATGGATATAATTTTTATGAGTCCCATATTAATGAATAATTTCAATGTCTTCAATTTTACTCTTAACCACTGGACCACCAGGGATACCTTCAATTTTAAAATATTGTAACTAGCATCACAGAGAACATCCATTATGTCGATTCCTTGCATCACTACCCTCATTATCTCTTCCAGACCCTTGGAATGGCTTCTTAAGTAGTATTATTTTGTTTGGTTTAGAAAAACAGAAAAAGGAAACCAGATTGTTTTAAATGATAAATCTTCACATTTTCAAGTTTAATTTTTTTTTAAAAATTATAAGCAGATCAAAGAAAATTGAGGGCTGTCAGACTGTAACTTCTGACCCTTATTTTTCACCTGACGTGGTCCTGAAAAACTAGAAGCTATTTTCCAAATCAAAATCACCTTCAAGTAAAAAAAAAAACAAAACAGTATGTCAACACATTTTTCAAAAAATCTGACAGATATTCTGAAGATAATCTCCAAAGAAATCCCAGAAACATTCTGAGCAATGGTAACATCATTAGCATAAGGAACATTAGCATAAGGAACACCAACATAAGGTGCTGGTGCTCAGTAAAGGGCTGCTCAACAAACAAATGAATAAAATAAACCTCGTAGGTGAGACCACAGGTGGACCATAAATTCTCAATTATTTGTGTTTTAAAAATAAATTATATTCTCCAAAGCATAAATGAAGACCAATGGATGGTAAACTATTCTAGAGAGACCAATGGTTAATGATGCATGTAGAATAACACAGTGCCTGATGAACAGCAAGTGCTCCAAAAGATGGAGACTGCTTCTGTTAATACTGCTACTGGCAATGGGACTAGATGATCTTTGAAATCACATAATCCCTAAGAGTCTATGTTAGTTTGGAAACATGTATGTTCCCAGAGAAGTCCTTTCCCACTACTGGCCCAGCTAACCTATACAAAGGATTCATTTTTTATTCATAAACTCTTTACACCAGAACTGCTCAACTGGGCTCTACTCCACACCAATCATAACATGAAATGCTGATCAAGTGTTCTCACAAACAGGGTTTCACGGCCCAATAAGTTCGAGAAACGCTGCATACTGTATTCTTTCTCTTGAAGAGCTGTACATGAGCACAAACGTTCTCAATACTAATTATATAGAAAAGAAATGCCTTTGGCCATTATTTTGTCAAGGATCTTTTTTTCACCCCCAGAGGATACTTACTAGCATTGTGTAAGAACTAATGTTCAGTGAAACAGCTTGGGAAATGCTGCTCTAGGCCAACTTACAAATTTTAGTGGAATGAAAAGAAGACTACAGGCAAGTCTATTCCGAACATCTTCCAAAACGGTTGGGAGTTTTACACACGTTATGGCATTTCCTTTTTTCATGACAATGACACTAAATATCACCATAAATAGCAATCCTCTGCCTCTCAAATGATTGCCAACCAAGTATGCTTTGCTTTTAAATAGGCCCCAACTTTGTCATTTGATAATGAGCAAATTCTAAGCTACTTACCTTCAGGGTACAATAATAATTTTTGAGAGACTTAAGAAACACAAAAATGTTCAACTGTGCAGATAGCATGTACTTTCTTTTTTCTCTTTTAAATGGACAGATCATGCCACTGGTGACGGGATATGTTTTCTTAATACTGGGCAAAGAATCCCACTTCATACAGACACAGCAATGGAAAATTTGCAGCTCCCGAGGACAGGGTTAACAGTAACTAGGGACTCTGAAAACCCTCAGTAACTCTAACAAATGTAAGGCAATGATAAGATAGAAAATACTCTACACTCCAGTATAATTTCCTGTGAGTCACTGAAGCACTTATTGAAGCATTGCTCAAGATCACTATTTTAGCTTATATTCATGAATGTGTTTAAGAATAATTCTTGAATCTGATTTATAACAATATACTGTCGATTTTAAATGGAGGGTGTTCATTTAAATAGGCTATCTTATGTACCTTGAACATGGAGATTTGAACCTTAATTTAAACCTTTTCTACTGGAAACATTCAAATGCAAAGGTTAGACTAGTCCCTCTCTCTAAATTGTACCTTAAGTTTATCCATGAGAAAGCACTTACTGTATAAAAGAAAGTACAATGGATTTAAATGAAACCTGCAGACAAGTAAGAACTTAAACCAAAATGAAAAATGGAAAAATACAACTCCCATGCTAAAATGAGCACAGAGGTAGCCTCACGGCTATCAGGTGCCTCACAGCTAAAACACGGATAAGTGTGGAAAGGGTAAATGGAGAAGTAAAGAAAGCTGAGCGCCGAAGAATTGATGCTTCTGAACTGTGGTGTTGGAGAAGACTCTTCAGAGTCCCTTGGACTACAAGGAGATCCAACCAGGCCATTCTGAAGGAGATCAGTCCTGAATATTCATTGGAAGGACTGATCCTGAGGCTGAAACTCCACTACTTTGGCCAACTCATGCGAAGAGTTGACTCATTGGAAAAGACCCTGATGCTGGGAGGGATTGGGGGCAGGAGGAGAAGGGGACGCCGAAGGATAAAATGGTTGGATGGCATCACCGACTAGACGGACATGAGTTTGAACAAGCTCCGGGAGTTGGTGATGGACAGGGAAGCCTGGCGTGCTGCAGTCCATGGGGCCGCAGTGTCAGACACGACTGAGTGACTGAACTGTGGAAAGGGTGCAGCAAATTTTGCAACCTGGCAAAAATTTCTGCAGGCAGGGAGATTTTTTTTCCTGAACCATTCTACAATGTTGTCTTTCTGCTTACTTTAAAGAAAATGTTATCCAGGTGACTACAAATCAAGCTGACAGTCCCACTTCAACTATTTCTACAATTAGAAAAAATTTTAAATGAATATAATGCAAGTCTCTTTCTGGACATAATGATAAAGCTGGTTGTTCTGATTTTAACAACCATTACTCTTTGGCAAATGTGAAGACATTTTCTTCTCATAAGAACCATGACCACTCAGCACCTGGGGATTAACAGAGGGGACTGGGAGACAACCAAACACTGAAACAGGCTTCCCTGGTGGCTCAGAGGATAAAAGTGCCTGCCTGCAAGGCGGGAGACCTCGGTTCGATCCCTGGGTGGGGAAGATCCCCTGGAGAAGGAAATGGCATCCCACTCCAGTACTCTTGCCTGGAGAATCCTGTGGACTGAGTAGCCTGGTAGGCTACAGCCCACAGGGTCGCAAAGAGTCAGACACGACTGAGTGATTTCACTTTAACACTGAAACAAATGATCCTACAACTTTGTGCATTCTTAAGTAATACTGACCTCACAGCAGTCCACTAGAAATCAGCTCCTAAATCACAACAGCACAACTAAATCAGACTACTTCTTTCATGTCGAATGGTTGCCCCCCCCCCCCCCCCACCATGTAGAAATCCTACTGTACACAACAGGGCAGATAACATAACAAAGCCTCCTCATCAAGGAAGCTCTAATTGGCTGTCAGGCAGATTTTACGCTATTCTCAAAAAGAAGTTGCTGTGTTCTCTCACTTATTAAGGCCCATTCAGTGACAGGCACCTACCATATGCTGCTGTATTCATTTTTCATTAGTACTCTGTAAGACAGGTATTACTATTAACCACAACTTTACACAGGTTAAGAATCTGACCCCTAGCTCCACAGAGGGTAAACACCTTACAGAGAAGAACTCTTTCCTAGGTCTGACTCTAAGGTCAGCAGCGACAGCGGCCCCTCCCAAAGGCACTCTTTGGCCAAAGTATTTTGAAGCCATTTCCTCCTACAATTAACCTATTAATATTATATTAGGTGCTTTGAGCCTCTGTGGGAAAATACTAAAATGACCTTGTAGCCTTCCTAACTAGTCACAGCACGCATGCAAAACCAAATAAACAAAATGAAAAGAGAGACTGTAAGACATCAGATAACTCACAAACAGTTTGCTTTGGGCACAAGAAACGGAATGGAAAAGAACAATTTGCTGGCTAAGGAATGTTCTCAGGTTGTATGCCTGAGGCTGGAATGAACCTCAAGAAGGTCATCTGCGACCTTAATAATATTCTCTGCTACTCTCCCTCCTGTGACTGAGGCACACTTGTCAAAATACAATAGGTTCCTTAAAAGTCATCTCTGCCATCAAATCAGTGCTTCCACAGGCAAGGGAATGCTGTCCAGCAGAATAAGCACTGGCCTGGGAATCCAGTGACTGGGAGACTTGGCTCTACCCTGACACAGAAATGACCTTATCAAGGTCACCACACTTTTCAGGACTTTAGTACAAAGGGGTGTGCCCGAAAGAACCAAAGGCCACCTCCTGAGCTAAGATGCAAGAGTTTTTCTTTTTCCCCTAATATTCTAAGGAGTCACTAGAACACTTTCTAAGAGTAAGGGCACCACTAATTGTGTTAGAATTAAGAGTTACAGACTAGGACTTCCCTGGTGGTGCAGCGGTAAAGAGTCCGCCTGCCAGTGCAGGGGACATGGGTCTGATCCCTGGTCTAGGAAGATCCCACACGCCAGGGGTCACCTAAGCCCTGCACCACAACCACTGAAACTCCCGAGCCTGCACGCCGAGAGCCCGCACACCGCCACTAGAGAGAAGCCCTCCCACAGCAACAAAGATAAATAACTTTGAAAAAAAAGTTTCCGTTAAAAAAAAGTTACAGACTTATGCTTGAATCTGGTCTCTGCCACTTACTTGCTGTGTGATCTTGAGCAAATTATTCAACCTTTCAGTTTCCTTATGTAAAAATTAGGGTGATAGTAGTACCTATCTCACACCATGTGAGGATAAAATATATTATTTAGACCCTTGCTGGTTCAATGTAAGCAATGAATAAAAGGCAGCAAGGAAATGGCAACCCACTCCAGTATTCTTGCCTGGAGAATCCCACGGACAGAGGAGCCTGGTGGGCTGTACAGTCCACAGGGTCGCAAAGAGTCGGACACGACTAAATGACTTCACTTCACTTTTCATGACATTCTTGAATTTTATTCATATGGCTTTAGTGGCTCAGTACCTCTGAACTAAGAAATTTCAAAACTGCCTCAAAAAGACACCAATCATGGCTTATCTGGTGGCTCAGATGGTAAAGAATCTGCCTGCCGTGCAGGAGACCCAAGTTTGATCCCTGGGTTGGGAAGATCCCCTGGAGAAGAGAATAGCAACCCACTTCCATATTCTTGCCTGGAGAATCCCATGGACAAAGAAGTCTGGTGGGCTATAGTCCATGGGGTCGCAAAGAGTTGGACATGACTGAGCAACTAAGCATATACAGCACACACTATGGCCCTGAGGTAAGAGACAGGCTCCAGGTTGGACATTTACAATCATACAGCCTCCTCTTTCCCTGGAGAAGGAAATGGCAACCCACTCCAGTACTCTTGCCTGGAGAATTCCAATAACAGAGGGGCCTGGCAGGGTACAGTTCATGGGGTTGCAAAGAGTCGGATACGACTGAGCGACTAACACACATACACCAAGTATTAGTATGATTTCTGCTTAGAAGACAAAGCTGATGTTCACAGGTTTTAGTATAAACTCAGACCTCCTGGGAGTTCAAGATTTCTAGGGTAGTTAATTCCAAATGATAACAAGGCCCAGCAATTGGCCATGGGTTAATGTAGAATGTAGGGCTTCCCAGGTGGAGCTAGTGGTAAAGAACCGGCCTCCCAATATAGGAGACTTAAGAGAGGCAGGTTCGATCCCTTGTTCAGGAAGATCCCCTGGAGGGCATAGCAACCCACTCCCATATTCTTGCTGGAGAACCCCACAGACAGGAGCCTGGCGGGCTACAGTCCACAGATTCAAAGAGTCAAACACGACTGAAGTGACACAGTGTGCGCGCGCACACACACACACAATGTAGAAGGTATGGAGGCTAATGCAAAAAGATGTACTGGTGGTGAAGGGCTACCACCAAGAAATGCTTGCTGAATAAAAATGATAGACGTATATGCCTGTCTTTGTAAACTTGTCCAGATTTGCTAAAAAAAGACTAGGTTATGGATGTCTTAACAGTCTTCATATTTGATTCACTTGATGCCTCAGCCAAATGAAGCTGAGATGACCAATGTACAAATGCATGGCGTCCTATCTGCCCTCATACTTTCGACACTCACCTTCTACACTGCAATGTCATTACAAGCAGGAGGGAGGGGACCCTCACCTAATTATATAAGACTTCCAATTCATTTGAAACCTGAATTTAAATGTTTCCTTGAAAAATTGGAATTGCAAATATTCTGTTGTATCCAGTTTTAATTTACATGCCATTGAGGATAAGAATATCCTACAATCACCCCAGTCTGAAGGCACTAGATTTTTTGATAGGTCCCAATGTTTGGAGACAAATGTGCTCAAGAATGGTGATGTTGGAAAAAGTTCACCAGTGAGCTCTTTATGCTATGTACTTTGCAGTTCCTCACTGCTCGGCATTAATCATTTCCATATATAGAAAGTCGATAGCAACAATATTTTGAAGCCTGGTTTTAAAGAATGCAGATTCTTAAACTTTCTGCACATATTTCCCCTACTACCTACCTGGGTTCAGAAAAACTCCAGCAGTTTACTATGTAAATCTCTGCGTTCACAATAGAAACTAAGGGATACAATTTAAACACCTAGTTGAAGACACAATATTCTATATGGTTATCATCCTTTAACATTTAACATTTAATGTTAACAATGTCAACATTCTTTAACATTCAGACTGTTTTGGTCTGAACAGTACAACAAACTCTTACTGTAATTATTCAAATAAATACAAATTCTTATTCAAATTCTCCCACTCAATACATCCCTAACATCCAGAAGTCAAGGAAAAATGATCCACTGTGAAATGTAAAACTATCTGGGAGTTTTGACGTCAGGTTTATGCTGATAGCAAGACACAGCAGATTAAACTACAAGCTTTGACATCAGGTGACTTGAATTTTAATCCCAGCTCAGCCACTGAGTAACACTGGAGAAGCTACTTAACCTCTCTGATCTTCAATTTTCTCATCTGCAACATGAGGATGATAATGTCTACTTAACAGGAAATGTGTTAAATGTACTCCAAAATGTCAATCCCCTTCCTCTACTACTTTCCCCTTTTGTCTTTAAATTTTAGTTGCATTCACATAAAACTGAGAAATGTGAAAATCACAGGAGTTTCTTGAAAACAGAAATGTAATATCTATCTAAAGTTGAAAGAACCACCTAAATTAGACAAGGAAAAACAAGTTAGAAAAATAGAGGTTTAACAAACGTGTTTCCATGATCTCCAAACCTCAGGAGGAACAAACGTAATACAATCCAAGTTACTACAATTCAAAGAAGGAACATACCCTCAACAAGCTGACTCTTTTTAACAATTCTCAATTTAAAAAAGAGCTTTTTGATATATGAACCACACAGAGTTGACAAACCCTGTTACATAAGACAAGATGCAAGATGCTATGCACTAGCTTATTTTTGTTCCAGGCTGTTTATGAAAAAAAATTTTCTTTTAGTGTGTATGAGGGTGGGTGTGCTTTTTAGACATATATAAAAGGAAATAAATGCACCAAGATCCAGGATCCGTCAAGCGCTATTCCACTAAAGAGGAACCTAACAACATCCTTTCAAACAAACAATTGCCAAGTATCTGATATCTGCTATAAACAGTAGCTTTGGAAACTTGGAAACTGAACCAATCTGTAACTTTCCTAGAGCAGTAAAACTGCATGCGTGTGTTAGTCACTCAGTTGTGCAGGTCTCTTTGTGACCCCATGGACTGTAGCCCACCAAGCTCCTCTATCCATGGAATTCTCTAGGCTAGAATACTGGAGTGGGTTGCCATTCCGTTCTACAGGGGATCTTCCCAATCCAGGGATCGAACCTGGGTCTCCGTACTGCAGGCAGATTCTTTACTGTCTAAGCCACAAAACTTCGTATAGAACACCTAAAACTAGCAGCAAGGTCCTGAGACCCCATCATCTATAAATACTCTCTTAATATGATTCCCAAATCTGGAAATGTTTCCCCAAATGCTTCTACTTTTTCACTCCTACAGATCTGTCAATATTAAATGCTATGCCCCCTGGGCTGGGCATTCTGTTATTAAGAACAAGCACATCTATCCAATAGATTGCCTCCCTCTCAGCCTGGATTTGTTTACTTCCTCCTCAGACCATAACCACAGCCCTGATCTGTTAACTACGAACTCCAGGGTTTCACCAAAACCTGTATTTCAGCACTGGCACTCTCTAGCAAAATTCCTGATCTGATCCTATTGTTCATCGGATATGTCTCTAGGGCCCTGATGCCCTCTCTTTCTATACCATGCTCTCAGATTTGTCATCTGTGGACATCAGGGTCATTCCCTGTGTTATACTCCAAGTCTAGCATCCCTGGATCTCAAAGATCCTCTTAACCTGTAACTCAGGTTTCAGCGTTTCCAAGCATGGCACCCTTGTGGCTTTCACGCCCCTATCCCAGGCCATGCACGTTCCACGGAGGGCACCTCTGGAATTTGGAGTGCCTCCCACTCCCAGCCACGCATAGGATACTCCTTAAGTACTTGCCAGACATCACCCACTCTCCCGACTTAAGGCCTCTAGGCTCGCCCCCAACCTCCACCCCACGCCTGCGCTCTAAGTGGTCATCGCCCAGCAGCCCGAGACCAAGACGCCTGCTTCCCCACAGCCTCTGATTCCCTGACAACCCCTAGGCCGGAGCCAGCGCGACCAATAACGTGCCAGGTCCTCGGCCTCCCCGCCACCGACCAATCACGAGCGAGCCCCCCCGCCGTCGCCTTCCGCCAATGGGAGAAAGCCCGCGGGCCGGGCCGACAAGGCGCACGGACCCCACAAGCGCGACAGCGGCGAGCCCAGAGAGAACACAACATGGCGGTGGGCAGGCCGGACCGAACTACAGCAGTAGCCACGCGAGGGAAGTGAGGTCTCCGCCGAAGGCGGGAAGCGCCGCCCCTCCCCCCGCGGCCGCCGCTCACCTCTCCCCCTCCCTCCCGCGGACGCTCCCGCACACTCACACGCCTCGGCTCAGAAGTCCAGGGAAGAGCAGGAGCCGCCCCCGCGCTCCGGCGGAGTCGGGCAGTGCAGAGGCCTGGGCACGACGGAGGGGAGGGGGAAGCGTGCGTCACGGAGAACGGAGCGCGCGCTAAGCTGGGGTACAAACAAGATGGCGGCCACACCGTTTACACCGTCTCCCCCCGCTTCCCCTCCCCCTCCCTTGGCGCCTTGGCTCCTGGTGTTTTTAATGCGCAGAAGCTTAGTTGCTTGACGTCTCGCGAGAATTGAGAAGAGGCGACGACTTGGTGAGGCTTGAGCCATCTGACCCCGCCCCCTTTAGAGGATCCAAAGGCACCTAGCGGGGTCCTAGATAGCGTCTTCAGTCTTTGTGGACCTCTACTATGGTACGCATGCTTTTGAGTTCTAGGATCTAAAGGAATAGATAGTTTTTTGTGGGTTTTTTTTTTTTTTTTTTTAATTTAGGAGGTAACAGAGCTGGAGGATGGTGGGCGGCATGGGGAATGCCAGATTAAGTGCGCCGTTAAAGAAGACAGCTGCCAGTACCTTAAAAGGGGATTTAAAACTGTAAAGATATACTTCAAAAGAAAGAACAGCACTTTCCTAGAATGGTCACCTTGTAACTTCACGTCTATATGCACATTGTTTTTGTCACTTGAATGCAGAATTAAAACTTGTTTAAAAACAACTGGAAACTGAACTGTAACCAGAATTCGTTTTCATACTTCACCGCTTTCATCTCCACAACTACTAAGTCCGAAGGCATTAGCATTATTTCTATTTTACTGGTGATGAAGTTGAAGCGCCAAAATGTTAAGTAACTTAATGAAGGCTCCGCAGCTGGTTAGTGGCGAGACTCAGTTTGAATAGTTCCCAAATCTGTATATAAATACATCAAATATACATTGAGTAGAATCATCCACAATGAAACAGTGTGCACTAGGTTGCAAGCACAAATAAGACTGCTTTTGCTGGTGGTTACCTTGAAGTTTACAAATGACTTTTCTCAGACTTGTTTTGCAGAGGTCCTCAACAATAAAATCAATACACTATTATTTCCTTCCTTTGAGTTTATTACCCTGGTGATAAAGTTGTTGAGAATAGTGGAATATAAACCCTTGACTTGAATTCAGGAAAATTGTTCTCAAATCCAGCCTTAATAAATCTCACTTCATGCACTCAAAAAATATTTGATGAATAAATAAAACCTAACTAGTCACAAGACACTTGAGTTCACTGAGTCTTGTTGATTTCTTCATCTATAAAGTGATCTAATTCCTACCTCCTGGGAGTGTCAGGGATATTGAATGAAACAGTTTAAGGGAGAGTGCTTTGCAAAAGTATTTCAAAGTAGTGATAATGATATTTTCAGACATGAGAAATGGCATAAAAATTAAAAACAGACTTAGGAAATAGTGTGTTGAGATAAATAAGCTTAGCTAATGGAGAAAAGCTAGGTAAGTCTTTCTACAAATATTTATTGAGCAATTTTTACATATACTATGCTTATGAAAGAAGTAAAAATGTTCAGGGGGCAACACAGATTAGTATTGTTAGTGATCATTATTATATTTAAGTATTGACAGTAGATGGGCTTCCCGAGTGGCTCAGCAGTAAAGAATCCACCTGCCTATGCAGGAGTCATGGGTTTGATCCCTGGGTGGGGAAGATCCCCGGGAGAGGGCATGGCCACCCACTCCAGTATTCTTGCCTGGGAAATCCCATGGACACAGGAGCTTGGTGGGCCACTGTCCATGGGGTCACAAAGAGTTGGACACGACTTCGTGACTAAGCAAACATTGACAGTATATAGGGGCTGTAGTCAATTTCCCTCTGGGAGCATGGAAATCAGGTTGCCCTCAGAATTAAACTAATAAAAATCTACATAGTAGAAGAAATTATCTAAGGACGATAGTAAACATTAAACAACAGCAAGTGTTCAAGCGCTGATCTACCAGGTGTGAAGTCCAGGAAGGGTCCTGGAGATGCCTTCTCTGCTTGATGTTAAGTTTTCAGTTGCCGGTTTGTGAGTAATAGGTCCCAGGGGGACGAGTTATCAGGAGACTTGGAACTGCAGCTATTTACCAACTAGTATGAAAGTATTTCAGTATTTTAACAGTTAATATTTATAACAGGTAACAGTCACACTAATACATACAGCCTGAATATTAGTCCTTGCTATAGACTGTGGTTGTCAATATTCTCTGCCCCTCCTTTGCTGAAACTCTCCCTCAGGGGCTTCAATGGTGCTCCAGCAGTTGAGAATCTGCCTGCCAATGCAGGGGGCACAGATTCCATCCCTGGTCCGGGAAGATGCCACATGCCACGGAACAACTAAGCCCGGGGTGCCACAACTAAGGACCCCGAGCTTCACAAGAAGAGAAACCACCACATGCGAGGCTGGTGAACCGCAACCAGAGAGTAGCCCCAACTGAGGAGCCCTTGTGCAGCCATGAAGACCCAGCACAGCCAAGAAACAAACAAAACCCTCCCTATCTGGTCTGTCCCTAGAACTTCTCACCCTGACGTCATCAAGCTTGACTTTGTTTTGGTCAACGGAATGTGAGTAGAAATAGCTTGATCCACTCCTGAGCAGAAATGTATGAGCCATCTCATGATGCCACCATGTTTTTGTCTCAGTCATGAGAGGATCACGTTCCAAATAGGGCTTCTTTTCCAGGTGTGGTCCCAGAATGAAGATGTGCAGAGACACAGCTGACACACATGGCATGCAACATAAGAAATAAACCTTTGTCGTAAGCTACTGAGATTGTTTTAGTTGTTTGTTATTGCAGCGTAACTTAACTAGCCTAAACTGGCAAACAGAGCTCTGAAACACAGGTGACTCAGCTATAAGAATCTGCCTGCCAGTGCAGGAGATTGAAGAGACTTAGGTTCAACCCTGGAGTCTTAAAGATCCCCTGGAGGAGTAAATGGCAACCGCTCCAGTGTTCTTGACTGGGAAATGGTAGAGGAACCTGGCGGGTACAGTACACTGGTCACAAACAGTGGGACATGACTGAGCACACACACATATCACGTGCACACACACAGGGGTAAGCCAAGACCTTATCTACAAACATGATCAAAAATAAACCAAACGCTGAGCCAGTTCATATGAGAGGAATCTCAAAGCAGATATGACCACAATTTAATAGAAGCCTAATCAATCTTGTCAGCCAACCATTCTGTACCATATTTGGAGACTATTCAGTCAAACAATAGTTCTGTACCCTATTTGGAGAGAGATTCTGTGAACTAAAGGACTTACTCAGACATGACAACCGAGAACAAGGCAGAGACAAGCATTAATGTTGTCCCTCTAAGCCCTGTCTCAGTCAAACTGACCTGGGCATTAAGATTTTCTTGTCCATGTCATCCCTGCAGTGGGTGAATTATCTCTGGGTGCCTCAGCTAAGAAATGCTTCTTAAGATCAATATGCTTTCCTGGTGTGATTCTGTGCTCACCCAGCAAATGTCCTACCTCTGGGACAGAAGTTAGTGAGCTACCACCTAGAGGATCCCAGTTCTCTTGATAATTGCATTTTTCATTGTAAATTAATCTACTAGAACCTGGTGTATGTAATTATCCATTTTTGTGAACTGAGAGAATATAAGAGCCCTCCTGGGAGATGGTTCCACTCTGTGCTTACTATTAAAACCTGACTTCTGAGTTGGCAAGACTGAGGCCCAGTTCTGAGATGATGGTAGAGTACCTAAAGTGTTAAAACTATAGAGAGACCTCTCTAGAATACTTTAAGATACACCCCTCTATCTCATTAGATGCCATCTTTGATCTCAAAGAAGAGCAGTAAGTGCTAAAGATATAATTCACATGTTGTGGGAGTTCAAAAAGGAAGAGATTACTTCCACTTAGTATGAAACAATGGGAAGAATTCAGGAAAGATTTGTGAGGATGTGACATTTTAAAAATGTGTAGAATTATGAAAGAGCATGCCATGTATAGGTGGCCACTAGAGCATGTATAGGAAGCTCGATAGATGGAGGAAATATAGAAGATGATGAAAGGGAAGAAGCATCATCTGGAAAAATATGTTTTGATCAGATTAAGGCTCTTGGGTTTTATTTTCTGCTAGGGAGACTTAGTGGTGGAAGTCTTGTTGTTTTTATTTACTTTTACCATTTTAATCACTTTTAAGAGTACAGTTTATTGGCATTAAGTACATTCACATCATTGTGCAACCGTCACCACTATTTGTCTCCAGAATTTTTTCGTCATCCCATGCTGAAACTCTGTGCCCATTAAACAATAATTCCCCATCCTCCCCACCCTCAGCTCCTAGGAAACCCTGTTCTCTTTTCTTCTTTTGAATTGGACTATTCCATGTATACCATATAAGAGGAATTATATTGGACTGGCCAACAAATTCATTCAGGCTTTTCCACAAGACGTTATAGAGAAACCCAAACGAACTTTTTGGCCAACCCAATACAATATTTATCCTTTTGTGTCTGGCATGTTTCACTTAGCATTGTGTTCAAGTTTTATCC
Source organism: Odocoileus virginianus (assembly GCF_023699985.2). NCBI lineage: Eukaryota > Metazoa > Chordata > Mammalia > Artiodactyla > Cervidae > Odocoileus > Odocoileus virginianus. The sequence continues at coordinate 85,779,336 of NC_069678.1, forward strand.
ATGTCATATCAGTTCAGTTCAGTTCAGTCGCTCAGTCGTGTCCGACTCTTTGCGACCCCATGAATAGCAGCACGCCAGGCCTCCCTGTCCATCACCAACTCCCGGAGTTTACTCAAACTCATGCCCATCGAGTCGGTGATGCCATCCAGCCATCTCATCCTCTGTTGTCCCCTTCTCCTCCTGCCCCCAATCCCTCCCAGCATCAGGATCTTTTCCAATGAGTCAACTCTTCACATCAGGTGGCCAAAGTATTGGAGTTTCAGCTTCAACATCAGTCCTTCCAATGAACACCCAGGACTGATCTCCTTTAGGATGGACTGGTTGGATCCTCTTGCAGTCCAAGGGACTCTCAAGAGTCTTCTCCAACACCACAGTTCAAAAGCATCAATTCTTCGGCGCTCAGCTTTCTTCACAGTCCAACTCACATCCATACATGACCACTGGAAAAACCATAGCCTTGACTAGACGGACCTTTGTTGGCAAAGTAATGTCTCTGCTTTTTAATATACTATCTAGGTTGGTCACAACTTTCCTTCCAAGGAGTAAGCATCTTTTAATTTCATGGCTGCAATCACCATCTGCAGTGATTTTGGAGCCCCCAAAAATAAAGTCAGCCACTGTTTCCACTGTTTCCCCATTTATCTGCCATGAAGTGATGGGACCAGATGCCATGATCTTAGCCATGTCATATGGCACATATCAAACTTTCATTTCTTTCTTTTTTGGAGGGAGAAAGAGGAGGTTGGAGAAAACACACATGCTTGAGGAAGGTGCAAAGGCATACAGGGGACAAGAGCCTTGCCACCAGGGGCCCTGCGTTATGTCTTGCCTCTCAGTTTCATTTGCTCCCCTTGGCAGCCCAACATGAAGGCAGGGCAAGGACGGCTTCAGAACCAGCAGCCATCAGGCCAAAGAGCACCCCTGGTCTCAGGCCCTGTCATTCTGCTCATGAATGCTGTTCCTGCCCACACTGCTTAAAGATGTGGACCTGAACCCTGGAGAGACCTCTGGAGGACTGGGCCCTCTTGTCGAATAGCCTTTCAGGCAAACTTTCATCTCTAGTTATGGCTGAATATAGTATTCCATTGTGTGTATATAGCACATTTTGCTTATACATTCATCTGGCAATGGGATTTGGGTTGTTTCTGTCTTTTGACTATTGCAAATAATGCTGCTATGAAACTTGGTGTACAAATATCTGTTTGAGTTCCTGCTTTTTACTCTTTAGGGTACATATCCAGAAGTGAAATTGCTGGATCAGATGGTAATTCTATGTTTAATTTTTTGAGGAACCACCATACTGTTTTCCACAGCAGCTATACCATTTTACATTCCCAGTGATAGAAGCTTTTACCAATGGGAATGACATGGTCAAAACTGTGTTTAACCACTACATGGGGCTTCCCTAGTGGTGTCTGTGGATAGGAATCTGCCTGCCAATGCTGGGGACATGGGTTTGATCCCTGCTCCAGGAAGATTCCATATGTTGCAGAGCAACTAAGCTCATGTGCTACAACTACCAAAGCCCTGGCACCTAGAGCCTGTACTCTGCAATGAGAGAAGCTGTCTCAATGAGAAGCCCATGCGTTGCAACCAAGAGTTGCCCTGGCTCACCGCAACTAGAGAAAGCCCACGCTCCGCAACGAAGACCCAGTGCTACCAAAACAAACACACAAAATGGCTATCTGGCAGAAATAACAGGATGGAGTGGAGTTGCAGAATGACCAGTTGGAGACTCCCACATAGGACAAGGTCTAACAGGAGCCTGAGCACATCAGTAGCAGTGAGAATGGAGGGAGGAAGATACAAATGCACAGGTGACGTTGCCAATGGAGGACTGAAGGACTTGATTGTTGATCTGCTGTTGCGGAGGTGAGGAGCAAGAGACATGAAGGTGTATGGTGTGACTCCCTTCACCCCTGGGAGTAGGGTAGTCTCCAGATGAAGATTTCTGGACTTCTCCAGAGCGTGGCGAGTGGGACATTGTAAGCTCTGGGATGGACACTTGTCTTGCCTGCTCAGTACCCATGCCCTTTCAATTGGTAACGACACTGTACTTGCAGCCCAGCTGCCGAGCTCTGAAATCTATCAGCTACGCTCTGAGATCCATTGCCCTTCACCCCCAGGCCTCACTTCCCACAAGCTCACTTCCTGGCCACTGACTGAGCACAGCGGGGATTTTGGACAGGCCTAGGGTCAGTGACGCTCTTCTGATGGACGACTTTGGCTCAGGGACTCCTCAGTGACCTCACAAGCTTTCCTTGGAGCTGCACTGCAGTCTAAGGTGCTTCCACCTAGAACTCCTGCCTTCTCTCTTCTTCACTTAGCGTCAGACCTGTCTCACTGTTGGGTGGTCCTCTCCCAGTCTCTCTCAGGTCTGGTCCCCCATTGTCCCTCACAGGTGTTTTCCGTATTGAATTTCTTGCCTTTAACCCTGTCTTGGGGTCTGTTTTCTGAGGATCTGAACCGAAAAGAGGGGAGGGAGAATGAGCTCACAGCATCTCCTCCGTACCCCATCAGCCATAGGGGTAAGTGTGTGACCCACCCTGACCAGTCATCATGAGCCCCACACCTTGGTCCAGGGCCTCCTCAGAGTCTCTGCATCATTTGGCTCCCAGACCATTAGATGTTTGGTCCCTCTCAACCACAGACATGGCTGACCAGCTCTGAGTGAGGCCTCGCAGTTCCACTGACTAAAGCCAACTAGCTGCAAGCATGGACAGTCTGGCTTCTCCCGCACTTTGCAGACCCTGAGGACACACCACCTCGCAGAGCATGAGATCTGGCTTCCTAAGCAGCTGCTGAAGGGGTCGGTGATGTACAGGAGACATAACCCATACCAGAGATTTAACTGCCCATGGGGCCAACTATAGGCTTCCCTGGTGGCACAGCTGGTAAAGAATCCACCTGCAATGCAGGAGACCTGGGTTCGATTCCTGGGTTGGGAAGATCCCCTAGAGATGGGAACAGCTACCCGCTCCAGTATTCTGGCCTGGAGAATTCCATGGATTGTATAGTCCATGGGGTCACAAAGAGTCAGACACGACTGAGTAACTTTCATTTCAGGGCCAACTATGATTAATGGAGGAACAATTTACTCTCCCTCCCTTCCTCTGATGGACTGTTTGAAGGTATAGTTTCTCTATACAAGCAGTCTGTAGGCTCTCTGCACGTCTGAGTGGATAGACCCGTCCAGAGACTAGATGTGTCTCTTTACTGTTAATTGTAAAGATGTAGCAACAAACATTTCCTTGCATTGCTTGCCATCTTTTCCTGCTTCCCTATCCCCTCATCCTCACTGCCCTAGCATTGTGCATCCCATATAAAGCTTTAGCATTTAATCCCTTCTTCAGGTTTTGTTTTCTAGGAGCCCTTGTTAAGACAGATCACAGTTTCTAAACAGCTGAGCACTTGACTCAAACCAAGCTAAGCAAAGCCTTCCTAAAGATGTAGAACATAGAGAGACAAGACTTTTCTTCTGTAGGTCTTGAGTCATAAAGATCTGTGGGTGGCTACCACTTCTGCTTTACAGAAAAAGCCTGCCTGAGCACAAAGGCATCACAGAGGAAAGCAGATCTCAGAGAAAGAGAAGGACACAGAGGCCTGACATCCTTCGAGCTCCAAGATTCAACTCTCCCCAATACGTATAATTGTTTTGTTATTTACCTCCCTGAAGACCAGTTTTACCAATTCAAATCAAAGAAAATGTGATCACCCCTGGATCCCAGGGTACCTCCATTTAAGAGATCAGTCAGGTGATTAGATTTTAGTCTCAATTTCAAATTCCTGGGAGAATGAGCTGTTGCTTAGACTAGTTTTAGCCAGATGTCTACCCCTGAACCAATCAACATCATTGTGGGGCACAGGGTCACGTATAAATATGACTGTAGCCACTGTAAGGCTGTGTATATGGTGTGATAGCAAGTAGGGGTACAGAGTTGGGCAGACCAAACAAGGGCTGCCCACTCCTTGAGAATAAATAAGAGGAGGAAGGATAAAGAGAAGGGATCTGAGGACAGAACACCATCTAATCCAATGCCGTCTTGCTCTTTATCTAAACCAATACTATCCAGTAGAACTTTCTGCAGTGATGGAGGTGTTTTATATCTGTGCCGTTCAGTATAGTAACCATCAGCCACATGTGGCAGTTCAGCCCTTGAAGACAGTGAATGTAACCGAGCAACTGAATTCTTTGCTTCATTTTATTTTAAGTTTGAAAAACTATGTAGTTAATGGCTATATATTGGACAGGTCAGACCACACTGACGGTCTGTTTGGGAAGAAAGCATGGAGTATTGGATATTGCATGTGCTTTGGAGTCAGTCAGATCTAGGTTTAAGTCTTAATTCTACTTCTTAAAAATTGAACAGATTCCTTAACCCCTCTGAACTGTAGAAGTGAAAGATGCAAAGGATAATGAATAATACATGATACAAAAAAAGAGAGAAAGGGGCAAAAGATCTGCAAAGGGAAAAAAGTCAGCTGGGTTTAACAATTACAAGATGGAGTGAATTAAGACAGAAGTATTCAAAGTGTGATGGGGTTAGAGCCAGACCAGCAATTTTCCTGCCTTCTGGACATCTGTTAAATATCTTTCCTCTGGAAGGGAATCCCAGGAAGGGAAAGACAGGGAACAAAAAAATTTAATCTTAATTCTGATGGCCATGAGGGGAGCTGAGAACCCAAAGGTATGTCCTGAAGGTAGGGCTCCAAGATCAAGCCAGAAAAACACAATCAGAAACAGTCAGCCACGGTTTTGGAGCCAAAGACAGGGTTGCCTGGACCAAGAGACTAGAAGGAAAGAACAACTCATAAAATATCCTCATGATATAGCACCTACTGTGTAACTAGATTGTGAACCCTTCAGGGTTCAGAGCCAAGTTCATCTTGGTATTCCCAACACCTAGGAAGTTCCAGACACAATAGTATGTGTTTAATTAACATCTGCTAGAATGAATGAATGCAAGTAAGCCAGTCCACTCCTTGGTGCATGGTATTCACTCTAAAAAATGTTAATTAAATGATCAAAAAGAGAAAACTCTACAATGAGAAGGTGCCAGGGAATCCTTTACGGCTGGGAAGCCCAGTTTGTATGGTCCCTAGCATATCACCTGGCACAGGGGGATTGCTCAACAAGTGGTCACAAGGGTAATGATTATTAGTGGGGGAGTGAGGTTTTGCATAAAGATCAGGGAAAGTCTTGATGATAATAGGAGCTAACCTATATTGATTTCATTTAATCTTTATCCCACTCAATAAGATAGATCTTATTAGACTAATTTCACAGATGAGGAAACGTAAAGAGATGTGACTTATTCACGGTTAGCCAGTTCAGAAACAGCAGAGCTGGGGTTGTACCTGAGCTTCCCTGCTTACGGAGTCCAGGCTCCAACAGCAAACATTTGGGAGGCAGGAAGCAGAAGTGTCCAAAGAGGAAATTAAGGAAGGCAGTTCTGGGGTTGAAATTCACTTCTGATTTCTATATGCTTACATGAATTATGATGTTTTTCTCCCTGGAACACCCGCTGCTTGCCTTCTTGGCAAGGTCCTTACCCCTTCTACTGAGTTCACCTCTAGGCCACCCTTCTGTTTCATGTCCCATTCAACCACATCTACTCTGCTTTTACTCAAGGAAGTAGAAGTTGGAATGGGGTCAAGGGGAGTTTTTATTTGTTGGTTTGTTTTAGTTTTAAGAAGGAATCGGTTCAGTTCAGTTCAGTCACTCAGTCGTGTCCGACTCTTTGAGACCCCATGAATCTCAGCACGCCAGGCCTCCCTGTCCATCACCAACTCCAGAACAATTTTGTAAACTATGCATTTTCTAGGATACAGGCAGAAATTGGCAATGAAAAAGAGAGAAAAGATCTGCAGAGGTAAGTTTTTGGGGTCCTAGGCACAGATTGGCTAGAGCTTGGCCTCTGAGCTAGGGCACTGTGTACTTTTCTTCAGAGCAGAGAAAGAGAATATGGGTACAGAAGCAGGAAAGTTAGTAAAGGTTAGGGTGCTTAAAATGAAAAGTCAAATTTTGCAGCAACTGATGATGGCATAGTCTAGGACAGTGTTTTTCAAATTGCAGGTCCTAGCTTATTAGTAGATCATAAATCCACTTAGAAGTTTGCAACCAGCTTTATTAAAAAAAAAAATGGAATAGCATAGAATTGAAAATTTGAATTAATTGCACATAGCAAGGGTAAATACTGTGAAAACTATTGTGAAACTTATGTTTCAGTTATTTATTTGGCTAGTAATACATGTGTACTGTAAAATTTATTTCTTATTGAGGGTACAGTATAACATATTTTAAAGCCACTGTTCCAGGATGAGACCATGAGAAGAGTGGCTGATTCCTAGAACTTCCTTTCTCTTCCAGGGTTTTCCATGATGCTTGTAAATTGGTCTTTGTAACCAGCAGTTGGCACCCTAAGGTACAAGAGCTTGATCAAGTATGCCGGAGCTTCCTAACCATGTGGCTTCCATATGTGCCTGAACATTAGTCTCCTAATCTCCAGGGACACTCTTTCCTCCTGAGAAGAAAATCCTGAGATTCACTCTGATTGGACAGGCTGAGTTCATGCAACCACCCTGAACCAGTCATTCTGGCCAGTGGGATTGACCAGCTCAGCCCTCCTTTTCCCTGATAGAGTCAGCTTCCTGGAAATACTTGAATCCTGGAAAGGAAATCAGGAGCTGTTGGAAAGGGGGAAATGGAGAAATGAGATAATCAACTGATGTCCCATACATGTATCCCTTTAAGTTCAACAGCATTTGTGCTGGTCATTTGCCTGTTTGCTCTGAGCTCTGGTCTAGACTTTTTCATGTTCTGCTCTGTACTGAAGAGTGCCAGGCCCTAAAGGGCCCTGAAAACTACATTTCTCAGGCTCCTCTTGCTAGCTGACTTCCTGTCAGATTCAATCAATGGGAAGTACAGGTGGGAAACCATATGGCTGGAGATGGGGTGACTGGAGGAGAAGTGAAAGCATTTTCTTTCTGCGTCTGCTGGAGACTCTGGCAGCAGCTGGTGATTCTGGGTTCAGAGACCTTCAGTATTTCCAAAAGTGTCAGTGGTACTGAAGAGGTGTTTCTAGGCTCCAGTGACCACTGGCAGTTCTGCCCAGCAGCATCATTTCCAAAGCAATATCCCAGTAGCATCAGTAGCACTTCTGGATCTAGTAGTACCCTTCCACTTGATCCTCCAGGTCTAGGGATGGTAGAAGCTTCCTGCAGCTACTAATCTCTAGTCTTTTCCACCTTACCCTTTTGCTCCCTCAAGCCAAGCAGTTCTCTGAAATAAACTACCTCTGTTTGAAATTCCAAGCAGCCTTTCTGTTTTCTTGTCCTCACCCAGACTGGCGTGAGATTGCCCTGGCCATTGAGCTGACTGCCATGATTAACTTCCCAGGTGTGCTGCTTGCAGGTGTTGAGCTGGGTGATGCCACAGAGCAGCAATTAAGCCCCCTGCTGGGGCACTGGGACGGGAGCAAGTGGGACCCTGGAGAGAGCACAGAGAAAGTCTCACGCTCCTTTTGCTTCCTCGTCCTTACCTATTAGAACCACGTGATGGAGAACTTACTGCCTGCCTCCCAAGATAACGACTCCATGCTGTGGCTAGAAGGGATGGGCTCTGGAATGATGAGGTGGGAATAGAAAAACGAACGCAGGGGCCCAACACGGACAGGTGGGGAACGGGTGTGCCCTGGCTGCCAATGAGGTTTAGGAAGGGAGCAGGGGTGGGAACTATCACCTCTGCATCCTCTTTTTCAGGGGAGATAAACCCGCAGTTCTCAACGTTTCCTGTGTTACCCTTCCCCAAGTGCTCTTCAATCAAAACAAGAAAACAGACTCTTCCAATGGCATTTATCCTGACTGATGCCAGAGGAACTGTTACTGAATCCTTATGTCTTACCTTTACTACTGTGGGTTCCTGTTGCTATCCAGGCCACCGGGGGTTAGTCAAGTCTCTTGAGGGCCTGGAGAAGTGAGATTGTGGATGACTCCTGGAAGCCTCAAAGGAGCAGCCGTGCCCAAAACACCACTTTTCTCAGAGGCACCTTGCCACGGCCAGTAGCATCTTGCAAGATGGTGTTAGGCAAGTCCCACTCAAGTATGATCCATGATTGGAAACCTCCTAAACCCAGTCAGCCACTAACTTGCTCTGTGATCTTGGGCAAATCACTTAATCAAGTTCAATCTCAACATTTCCATCTGTTTGTTAAAGAGCAGAAAGGACCGTCCACTGGTTAGGATTCCGAGCTTCCCCTGCAGGGGGCATGGGTTTGATCCCTGGTCCCACAAGCTGGGTGGCGTGGCAGAAACAAAATTAAAAAGAGCAAATAATTTTTCTAAATTTATTTTAAAATACATTGTTTTAAGGGGATAGATGGCATGGGAGAAATGATAGATGTTACCTTCTATCCCTCCTTCTTGCCCATCCTCCCTGGGTTTCTGTATCAAATAAGACAAAAGCATGAAAAGGCCCTGAAAAGCACAAGGCCCCATAAAAAGGCAAGAAAGTGTTATTATCAACCTAGTCGTTAGCGTCGAGGGATGAAGGCAGGGCACAGGCTGAAAGCCAAACAGCTGGAAGGCAGGAGATCTTAACACCAAAAAAGGAAACTTTCTTTGTTCAAATTCTTCCTGGAGTGGTACTTTCTTTGGCACAGACCTGGCACTGAAATCCTCTGAAGGCTGAGACAGGTCCAGGAAAGTGTTCCGGGGACAGGTAGGGCATCCAGCAGCCAAAAGACACTGGAGAAACACCCAGCCTGGTTCCTCGCTTCTGTGATCCAACGAAGGATGCAGCGGAAGGGAGAGGTTCGGATTCAAAGCCAGCTGTGTGCTGGGCTCCTCCTCCAGGCTCCTCAGCCCACCACTAAGCTCTCTAGGGACCCAGGGTATCGTGGGCATGCTTAACTAATGCTGAACTCAGTGGTCCACAACCTAAAATCCACTGCATGTTATGTTCAAAGGGAACATCCATCTGGGGAGGACCTTAAAGATGGTCCAGGCCAACTGAGGCCCAGTGAGGAGCAGAGACTTGCCAAGATAAGTGGAGTCAGACTCATCAGGCGGCCAGGAACGGTAAACCAACCCCTCCGGCTCACATGTAAAGGCGCTTCTCTCAAGGACTGGCATCCAAGCGCCAGAGGCAGCTCTAGAACTCAGGGCATGCAGCCTCCCGGTCTCTGCACAGGCCTGCTCCTCCCTCCCTCCAGCCGGGCCGCTGCTCACTGCTGGTCCCTGCTCTTCATCTCCGCTCAGGGCTCCGCTGGAGCCTGACCTCTGTACCTCACCTCCCTCTGTCACCTGACAATTTCTTTCTGTTCCTTGGTTCAAGAGAGCCTCTAACTGGCCTGTCTCAGATGACTGTGCTGGGCTATTATTAAAGGTCACCAGCTAATCATGAGATGGTAACCCTTGACTCAGGGCTGGCCCCCATCTGCTACACCTAGAGGTCGGAGGGGCCATATGGGTGTTTTTTTTTTCCATTTATTTTTATTATTTGGAGGCTAATTACTTTACATCATTGCAGTGGTTTTTGTCATACATTGAAATGAATTAGCCATGGATTTACATGTATTCCCCATCCTGGTCCCCCCTCCCACCTCCCTCTAGGCCATATGGTCTTAACCTGAGCCCCACCAGGTTTGTGGTCTCGGCAGCCTTTCCTCAAAGTGGACGTGAGTCTGGCAGGTACTGTGCCATCCCTGGAGCCATGTGACTCGAGCCCAAGGCTCCAGATTTCCTCCCCAGAACTTTTCCCAGACGATTTGTCATTTCTCTCCTTGAGTTACATCACAGACAAGACTTCATTCCTGCTAAATGTCATCCAGGAAGGTCTTCTTCCTCCTCCTTCATCTCTCCCTCCTACTCCTCTTCCCTGCCCAGAGGAACTTATGATATAGTGAAGACAGAGACAGGAAAATAATTAGATTGCATCTCTAGGTGTAGGAGTGCTTTAGAAGGAAATATAAACAAAGTCACAATAGCGAACACTTACTGAGTTCCCTGTACCAATCACTCCTGATCACTTTACAAACATTTTTCTCATTTAATCTTTACAGCTCTCCTGTGAAGTTGGTGCCACATTTGACACACAGGAAAACAGGCTCAGAGAGTGGTTCGCAGATAATAAACAGCACGGCAGGACTCCGATGCCAAGGCCTGCTCTGGCAACCATTGTGTTGTGCAGTCTTCACCATGCTGTTTGAGCACAGAGGACTGCCTTGGACTCGGGAGGAGGCAGGGGGAGGACTGTGGAGAGCAGGAGACGTCCAGGAGGAGTTGCTATCTGAACTGAGCCTTGGAGTAGGATGCGGTGGGGAGGTTGCTGTTGTTCAGTCACTAAGCTGTGTCTGACTCTTTGCAGCCCCATGGACTGCATGCCAGGCTTCCCTGTCCTTCACTGTCTCCTGGATGTTGCTCAAATTCATGTCCATAGGGTCAGTGATGCTATCTAACCATCTCGTCCTCTGTTGTCCCCTTCTCCTCCTGCCTTCAATCTTTCTCAGCATCAGGGTCTTTTCCAATGAGTCAGCTCTTGGCATCAGGTGGCCAAAGTATTGGAGCTTCAACTTCAGCATCAGTCCTTCCAATGAATATTCAGGGGGTGGGGGGAGGGTCACTGTAAACAGAAGGATCCACATGTGTGAACAGCACCTGTGTGATCAGGGAAGCAGTTTGCATGCACCTAAGAGTGAGTGCCTCCCTAAATCTGCACCCTGGGCACCTCTCTTGCCCCACCCTCATCCAAGACCTGGCAGGGAGGGTGGAGTTTGCTGAAAGAGTTTTGAGGAGAAGGATCCAGGAGAAGAAGGTGAATTCAACACAGCCTGAGAGATGCAAGTAGTAGTGTCTCTTTTTCAGCATCTGAAATGGACTCTCAGGGCACATCGGTAGAGTCCAAAGTGGAAAACCCAAGAGGAATGAGAACCTCTAAAATAACCACGCGAACAACCCTCTCTGCCCAGATTCTCCACACACCTTTCTTCTGCTCACCTTCCACTCTTGTCTTGGATACCACTTCCTCCAGGAAGCATCCCTAGGTCTCCCAGGCTTGCCTTAGGGCACTTGAGTTCCTATTTTGGAATTGCTCTTGCCCTTTCGGTTTCCACACTAGGCTGTGAATTCCCCGAGGACAGGGGTTGGGTCTTTTGACCCTTCCGTCTCCAGCAGAGCAAGTGGGTCATAGTAGCTGCTCAGTAACAGAAAGTCAGATGAAAGAATAACAAACAGCCTCCCAGGGGCCTCTGCCAAGTTCAGGCCATGCGGGGTTTTTTCTTTGTCTCTGGAGTACTACCAACCTCAGCATTAGGAATCCTACATGTGTTGGAACCAGGAGAAACCTTAAAAATCATTTATTTATCTCCTTCCTCCCACCTTTTCCAGATGGATTGATTGTGTCACAATATTCATGTATTTGCCAACAATTTCAATCTTATGTCTCCCAACACAATTTCTTCTCTGAACTCTAGACCTAACCAGATGCTTCTACAGCTCCTCTTCCAGGATACTCCAATGTACCTGAATCTGAACATGTCCAGAATTGGACTCAGCATCTCCCCAGCCTGGCCCCGCTCTAGCCTCCCCTACCTAGTAAAGAATATCACCACCATCCCCTGCTGCCAGGGTCACAATATGGGGAGGTCGCTTGCCACCCCTTATAGCATCCCATCACCCATCAAATTTCAAGGTTAGTAGTTTCTACCGCCTGAATCATAGAATCTCCCCAAGTCCCCTCTGCTGCCTTAGTTTAAATGTCCCATAGCTCTCAATGAAGCCCTGTTAAAGTCTCCTTATTAACCCCTCCAAATCTATTATTTCCTTGTTCCAACCCATGATTCCTACAGCCAGAATGATCTTTAAAAAGTGCTGCTGCTGCTGCTAAGTCACTTCAGTCGTGTCCGACTCTGTGTGACCCCACAGACGGCAGCCCACCAGGCTCCCCCATCCCTGGGATTCTCCAGGCAAGAACACGAGTGGGTTGCCATTTCTTTCTCCAATGCATAAAAGTGAACAGTGAAAGTGAAGTCGCTCAGTCGTGCTAGTCTCATGTAATTCTTTGCTGATATACTTCCAATGGCTCTCCATTTAAACAATAATAAGTCTTATTGTTATTATAGTTAATACTTATGGAAAATTTATTATATCCTAGGACCTGTTCTGAGGACTTTACACACAGTGACTCAGTTAATCTTCTTACACAGATAAGAAAACTAAGGCTCAGAGGAGCACCTTCAGAGTTTTTGCATCAACTCTTACCCCATCCTTGACTCTTTGATCTGGTTGACTGCTATTCAAACTTTGGATGGATACCGTGGGGGAACATTCTAGGACCTCCGTTTCTAGGTCAGGCCCTCCTCTGACACATATCCCAGCTTGTAATCATTGGCCTGATGTCTGGCACCCAAATTGGCTTTAAATTCTATGTCCTTTCCATTGTTGTGTCCTCAGTACTCGACATGGAACAAATGCTTGCTCAATATTTGTTAAATGAATTGACTAAAAGGGTTTTCTTTTTTCAAATTTTATTGACGTTTTGTTGACTTATGATATTGTGTTAATTTCTGATATACAGCCAAGTGGTTCAGTTGTACATACATACTTTTTCATATTCTTTTCCATTATGAATTTATTAGAGGATACCGAATATAGTTCCCTAAGTAGGACCTCATTATTTACCCATTTGCATATGTAATAGTGAAAAGGGTTTTCCATAGGAGGGGGAAGGGGGTCAGATTTGCTGTAGACGGATTTCACGAATGTGAAAGTCTGGAGGTGGTGAGACCCAGTCAGTGGATTCAACAGCTGGACTCAGGAGTGAGGATGGCCCTCTGGAGGAGGGGGGTGGCCATGGTGGGGGAGAGCAGACAGGGAACCTAGGGAGCATTAGGAGGTAGGCAGGGCAGGCCCTGAAATTAACTGGATGGAGATGAGGAAAACATTAGAATGGGAAAGACTAGAGACCTCTTCAAGAAAACTAGAGATGCCAAGGGAACATTTCATGCAAAGATGGGCTCAATAAAGGACAGAAATGGTATGGACCTAACAGAAGATATTAGGAAGAGGTGGCAAGAATACACAGGAGAACTGTACAAAAAAAGATCCTCATGACCCAGATAATCATGATGGTGTGATCACTCATATAGAGCCAGACATCCTGGAATGTGAAGTCAAGTGGGCCTTAGGCAGCATCACTACAAACAAAAGCTAGTGGAGGTGATGGAATTCCAGTTGAGCCATTTCAAATCCTGAAAGATGATGCTGTGAAAGTGCTGCACTCAATATGCCAGCAAATATGGAAAACTCAGCAGTGGCCACAGGACTGGAAAACGTCAGTTTTCATTCCAACCACAAAGAAAGGCAATGCCAAAGAATGCTCAAACTACTGCACAATTGCACTCATCTCACACGCTAGTAAAGTAATGCTTAAAATTCTCCAAGCCAGGCTTCAGCAATATGTGAAACATGAACTTCCAGATGTTCAAGCTGGTTTTTAAAAAGGCAGAGGAACCAGAGATCAAATTGCCAACATCCGCTGGCTGGATTATAGAAAAAGCAAGAGAGTTCCAGAAAAGCATCTATTTCTGCTTTATTGACTATGCCAAAGCCTTTGACTGTGTGGATCACAATAAACTGTGGAAAATTATGAAAGAGATGGACATACCAGACCATCTGACCTGCCTCTTGAGAAATCTGTATGCAGGTCAGGAAGAAACAGTTAGAACTGGACATGGAACAACAGACTGGTTCCAAATAGGAAAAGGAGTACGTCAAGGCTGTATATTGTCACCCTGCTTATTTAACTTCTATGCAGAGTACATCATGAGAAACATGGGGCTGGAAGAAGCACAAGCTGGAATCAAGATTGCTGGGAGAAATATCAATAACCTCAGATATGCAGATGACACCACCCTTATGGCAGAAAGTGAAGAGGAACTAAAGAGCCTCTTGATGAAAGTGAAAGAGGAGAGTGAAAAAGTTGGCTTAAAGCTCAACATTCAGACATTCAGAAAAGATCATGGCATCCAGTCCCATCACTTCATGGCAGATAGATGGGGAAACAGTGGAAACAGTGGCTGACTTTATTTTTCTGGGCTCCAAAATCACTGCAGATGGTGACTGCAGCCATGAAATTAAAAGATGCTTATTCCTGGGAAGGAAAGTTATAACCAACCTAGATAGCATATTAAAAAGCAGAGACATTACTTTGCCAATAAATGTCCATCTAGTCAAGGCTATGGTTTTTCCAGTGGTCATGTATGTATGTGACAGTTGGACTATAAAGAAAGCTGAGCACCAAAGAATTGATGCTTTTGAACTATGGTGTTGGAGAAGACTCTTGAGAGTCCCTTGGACTGCAAGAGGATCCAACCAGTCCATCCTAAAGATCAGTCCTGGGTGTTCATTGGAAGGACTGATGTTGAAGCTGAAACTCCAATACTTTGGCCACCTGATGTGAAGAGCTGACTCATTGGAAAAGACCCTGATGCTGGGAAAGACTGAGGGCAGGAGGAGAAGGGGACGACAAAGGATAAGATGGTTGGATGGCATCATCGACTCAATGGACATGGGTTTGGGTGGACTCCAGGAGTTGGTGATAGACAGGGAGGCCTGGCGTGCTGCGGTTCATGGGGTTGCAAAGAGTTGGACACGACTGAGCGACTGAACTGAACTGAGGACAAGGGTGAGTCAACACTGACTCCCACATTTCTGGTTTAGGCAACCTGCACCTTGACCCCAGATGGGGAACATCTGGGAGGAACCAGGCAAGCTGGATTGGCAGAGTAGGTGGTCCCTAGACCAAATCAACAGAAATATGGAAGAGTTCTCACTATCTTTGTGCCCTGACTCCTCTGTGCTCAAACTCTAGCTTGGTCAAGTATACTTGTCCAACCTCATCTCCAGCTATCCCAACAGCTCCTCCCCAAAGCCCCAGTCTTCCTTCTCAAAGGATACTTGTAAGTTCTATTCCACTCCTTCACCCCTCCTTGAAACTCGACAAGATTCAGCTTCAAGGACATCTCTGGGATACCTCCCCATTCCCTCCACCCCTTCCTGGTGTTAACATGTTCTCTGCTGTTTTCCAGGGTTCATTGGGTCAGAAATGTTTCTCTGCCTGTCTCTCCTAATGGCTGTTTTTCTCAATTCTAAATCGCCAGCACCTGGGATAAGGCCAGGATCAAGGTTAATTTAAAAAACAACAACGTTGTTTTATTGGTTTCTCCAAGGACTTGTCTTTCTTGCATTAAATATAGGGCCAAGAGTCAGACCTTGAATCCTGATGGCACCACTTAACAGACTGGACAGGTCACTTCTTTCAAATTCTGTTTCCTCATCTGTCAAATGGAGATGATAATACAGTGGACCCACCTAGAAGAGCTGTTTAAGGGTCAAAGGAAATAGTCTATGTTAAGTGTTTAGCACAAAGCCTGGAACATTATTAGCTTCCTCAAAAGATTTAACTCTTATTTACATTAAGAAAAAGTCTTCCTGCCTTAACTCCGGCAAACGGTATAAGCGGAATCGAAGGTTGCAGTTCCTACTATGGCCACACGAGGGAAGTGGTGAGCAGCCTTGGCACAGACTGGCTCCGCTGTGCGAAGGCACCTGCTGCGGACCCAGATGGCCGGGCTGGGATTTCCGGGGCTTCCCGGCCCCTGAACAGGTGGGCTCTGGCCAGGGTGCCGTGGGAGGAGCCTTCGCGATGTACTCTGCCTTGACTGTCACAGTCACATCCGTCCCTTCTGCTCATGCCCTTCGCAGCTTGGGGGAGGGGCTGGCAGGCCAGAGGGGCAAGAGGGCCTGGAATGTAGGCCTTCCAGTTTGTCTTTCAAACTTGAATATGATCACACTTCTCTATACAAATTTTTACAGTTTTATAATTTTTATAGTCAAATTTACCAATGTTTTCCCTTTGGCGTACAGGTTTCACCATGCTTAGAAAATCTTTTCCATTCCATCCAGATTGTGAAAACATTCACTTATTTTTCTTCTGGTACATTATGGCATTATTATTTAAATATGGGAGCCACCTGGAATTTATATTACCTGTGTAGGGTAAGAACACAGCTTTCTTGTATTTTCCCAAATAACTTGCTTGATAGTCCACCTATTTGTTAAAAGGCCTATACTGAATTTCCTCTCATTTACCTGAAGTTCTACCTTCATCCAACACCAAATTCCCCTGTGTGGTTGTCCATTTCTGCTCTCCATTTTGTTTCACTGATTCCTCTAGGTCTGCTTCAATACCATACTGCGTTGAATACACTGGCTTTAGAATATGGTTTTTGTTTTATTTATTTTTGGCTCTGCTGGGTCTTTGTGGTTGCTTGGGCTTTTCTCTAGTTGCGGCGAGCAGCAACTACTCTCTAGCTGCAGTGCAAAGGCCTCTCATTGTGGTGGCTTCTCTGGTTTCAGAGCATGGGCTCCAGGATAAGCGAGCTCCAGAAGTTTCGGCACATGGGCTCAGCAGTTGTGGCTCCTTTGCTCTAGAGCTCAGGCTTAATAGTTGCTGTGCATGGGCCTAGCATGTGGGATCTTCCCGGACCTGGGATTGAACCCATGTCTCCTGCAGAGGAAGGTGGATTCTTGACCACTGAGCCACCAGGGAAGCCCCTTGGCTATGTTTTAGTATCAGGTAAGGTGCGTCCAGTGGTTAGGACTGGGCACGTTCACTGCTGAGCACGGCTTCAATCCCCAGTCGGGGGAGTAAGATCCTACAAGCTGCGCAATGCGGAGGGTGGGGGGGAAATCAGGTAAGGCAAATGCCTTTTCATTCCTTCTTTCTAGCTTTTTTTTTTTTTTTTTGTCCCTGCTTGTTTATTCTCCTGCGTGCACTTAAGGATCAACCTCTATCCCTCCCTCTACCCCCTGCCCAATCTTCTAGAAGCCATTATGGAGCTTTGGAGTCCCTGAAATTATGTAGAAGTGTACATATGCACATTTCTCCAGAAGGAGTGTCCAAGTTTTCATCAGATGTGCAAAGGGACCTCAATTCCCAAGGGAGCCACTGGTTTGCACGGCTTTGTGATGGGACACATGGGAGGAGCACAGAGCAATCTGGATTCCTCCCATCTCTTCCACATCGTCACAGACTCTGCTCTCCCTGTCCTTCACCTCCACCGGCCCCAGGAGGGTTGTTTTTATTAAATAATCCCAGTCATTTTCCTTCCCCCTCCCCCTCGCCTTTCCATTCCCCGGTCACTTTGTAATCCATGCCCTCAGCTGGGAGACTACTTGCTTTGCCTGCCTTCAGGGAACAGTTAGGAAGGCAAATAGTAATAATACTGGCGCCTCTGTAAATCAGTGAATTTAGAACACTGGAGCCCTCCAAAACACTGGAGCAACACTGGAATTGACCAGCTGAGCAACATGAGGCACAGGAAGATGGGACAGGCACGACTCTAGGAGGGACTGTATACAGTGTCCTTGAGTCCCAGTGCTCGGGGAGCCCACTTGGAAGCTCCAGTTAGGCAGAGGCAAAGTCCTAGGGCAGGACTTTTCAGCTTTGGCGTTAGTGACATTTGGGGGCGTCCTGTGCATTGGTAGATGTCTTGCAGCAGCCTTCATTTCTTCTCACTAGATGCCAGTAGCAATCTCAGATGTGAACACCAAAGATGTCTCCAGACACTCTGGAGTTAGGGCAAGCAGAATTACCCTAAGTTGAAAACCACTGCTCTAGAATCAGAGGAGGGTGGAGGGGAGGGGGTTAACTTGGGTCTCAGGGCAGGACGCTACTCTCTTACCCTCTGTCTGAAAGGGACACCGTAGTCTTTTTCTTTATAGCAGGCACTTGGGCAAGCCTTCTCTCCTCTCTGGACTTCAGGTTTTGCATCTGTAAACTGGATTTGAAGTCTGTAGATCATTTCCCCCTTCTCTCACCACCTGACATTCCTGGATCTGGTCCACGGTGTGACAGGGGTCTCGTGGTGCCAGTAAAGTCCTGGGAGATTCCCCAGAGAGAAGAAAGATGAGAAAGAACAGAAGGACGTAGAGGTGAGAGCGGAGGAGGGGCCGGGAGACAAGCATTAGCAGGAGCTTTCTGGAGAAAAGTTGAGACTTGGGGTGTCCTCTGACCACGCCCCTTCGAGGCCTTATTAGCGTGGGTCGCCCCCAACCAGGCAAACCGAGACTCTCCAGATTCCCTTAGGCCCCGCCCACCACCATAGGCCCTGCCCCCACCGGCCCCGCCCCTTTCGATGGCCCCACCCGCCCGCCCGAGGCCCCGCCCCCACCAGGCCCCGCCTCCCTCTTTGCCTCCCGCCAGCCGGGGCTTGGGCTTTGCACCCGGCGGCGGCTGAGAACAGTGGCGGCTGCGGAGCCGGCAGCGCAGGCGGGCGGAGCGGAGGTGCCCGGCCCAGTGGCGGGCGATGCCCCCGTGAGCCTCTCTCGTCGCCCCTCCCGCCCCGCGCCCCTGCCCCTCGGAGTCCGCCGCGCGCCTGGGACCGGGCCGCGCCTACCGCCGGGTCCGCGGGGCGGGGTCCCGGGGCAGCACCTGCCCCGCCTTGCTGAGTCTCCTGGGCCCGCCGAGACCCCTCCCTGTCTGGACCCCGGCCCCACCTCCGGGTAAGTCGATAGGCCTTGCTTGCCTAGGAATGGATGTGGGGAGGGGATGGCGGAGGTCCGCGGGACCACGGGGCGGGGGAAGGGTCTCTGATGGTGAGGCGCCACGTAGGGACCTAAGTGTTCAGGGTCTAGGGCGGGGGTTTCGGGAAGGATGACAGTGTGTGTAATGACTCGGGGGGGTGGGGGCTAAGGTTTGGGAAGGGAACATTAGGTGTTTGGAGAAGCCCGGAAAATGGAGTAGAGGGCCCCAGAGTCTTGAGTTCTTTGCTGATGCTCAGAGCACCTGGGCCCCTGCTCCTCAACAGCATTGCCTTCCATGGCATTTTTGGAAAGTGCTTAAAATCTATCCTGGAAAGGGAGCTGGCAGGCAGCCTGCCTTTCTTTTTGCTGTCTGTGCCCTGGTTGAGAAGCTGGCCACTCTTTCCTCCAATGAGACATCATGGTGGTGCCTAGAGGACCCCCCCCACCCCACCCCCACCCCATATAAAGAAAAGGGGTAATGCCCACTCCAGCCCTAGCGTGGGGAGAGGGGACTCCTGGGAAGCCAGGAAAGGCAGTTGGTTAATCCATGGTGGGGAATCCAGGGTTCAAGGAGGCTTGGCAAGACCCTTGGTGCACGAACTGGGCATCCTCTCATTCAAGAGGAGGGTGTTTTCACCTCCTGGCCCCAGGATGCCTGGACTCATGCCCATATCACCTTCTCTGGACAACCCATCCTGAGGAGGGGTTTCTTCCCAGCACCCTGGGCCTGGAAACCCAGGGAAGGCCCATAGCCCCCGTGGTCCTGGCTGGGGAGAGCAATGCCATCCCAAGGCCAGAGAACAGGGTGCTGGCTGCCCTGCCACCTGGGGGCTCTCTGAACGTGGCCCTTTGCAGCTGGGGAGCCTGGATGAAGATCACTGTCCAATTCCAGCCCCAGGGGTGTGGTCTGGATGGAGAGAGGAAGGCTGCCACCCCTTTGGTCCAGTCTTCTGCACATGATGACTTAAGTCTGGGGTCCTTGAATTTGGGGCCTGAAGTGATGGGGCAAGGGCCTTTTGGGGCCAGGCCTGGTCACCAAGGGGTTAACTAACCAGCTCCACCGTTGCTGCCAGCCACCAATTAGTCTGCCATCAGGCAGCTGCCAACTATCCCTGGGGGCATGTGGGCAGCCTAATGGGGCATTCTCTTGTGGAGGTGAGGCAGGGGGAAGGAAGGGGTCTGTGAAATCTGTGCGCAGCCCAAGCTCTGTGTCCTTCAGAGCCTGTTTAGGGCCCACAGACCCCTTCCCCGCCCTCTGTCCGGATGCCTGGCTTAGAGACCTCCAGCCCTGAGGTTCCATACCTACCCTACCCTCTGCAGGGAACAAAGCCCAGAGTCAGGCAAACTTGGCTTCCAACCCAGGCTCTGCCACTTTCTGGCTATGCGCTATTGAGGAAATCACTTCTCTCTGAGCCTCCTTCAGTAAAACATACCCACCTTCTAGATCTGCTGGGAGGAGAAAATGAAATGGTGGATTTGAGCTGCTTAGCACAGAGGCTGGCACTCAGGGGAGCTCAGTAGGTAACTGCTGAACTCCTGAGCAAGCCCAGGGCCAAGGACCCGACGGGACAGGCAGATAGGAGCCCAGGGCTGAGGACTCAGCAGGGACCAAGATCCCATCCCTTGGGGCGTGAGGTCTCAGTGGGCCAGGCACTGTCTCTGCCTGAACTCTCCCTCCCTCCTCGCCCACAGACTCTTCTGGCTCTCTGTACATAATTGGATTTTACTGTGCGGAGCCCGGGGCTGAGCTGCTCCTTTCTGGGCGTGCCCTGTCCCTAACCAGGTGCTAAGCTCTGTGGGGTCTGTCAGGGGTCTGGGTGATGCCTGCAGCTGGAATAGCAGCTGGCCCTTTAAGGAGGGAAGAAAACAATTATCTGGCCCGGGCATTGCATCAGCTGGAGGCTGGAGGGTCCCTGGGGAGAAGGGGGCAGGCTGGTGGTTGATTTCATTAGTGCCATGTGAGAACTCTCACCCGGGTCTATCCCACTCCCAGGCTGCAGTCTTGTCTGCCCTGGGCAGCAGCTGAAACCCAGCCCCACTGACTCTCCTACCCCACCCCACCCCACCCCACCCCCCACCTCGGGAGCATCACCTTGGAGGACTTTGTATACACCCAAGACATGCAGCAGGAGATAGGGAAGTGTCTCCCACACTGGCCTTTTTGCCGACTTGGGGTACGAGAATGCTTCCTGTATCTGCATTGTGCTGACAGTTAGGGGTGTCTCCCCTTCTACTGTTTGGCTGACCCGGGGCATGATTCTCCCCCACTGGCATCTTGTTAACTCAGGGGAGGGGTGCCTTCTGCTCTGGCTTCTCAGTGACGGTGAAGCTGTCTCCTGCCCTGGTGTTTTGCTGACCTGACAAAGGAGCTATGCTGCCCGGGCTGTGTGTGAACTGAGGCCATGAGTTAGAAACAGTTGCTCTCTGGCTGGAGGTGAGCTGCCTGGGAATAGTGAGTGAGTCACAGAGGCAGAGAGGACTCCAGGTTCTTGGGCACCAGAGGGACCTGGGTTCAGGACCCACATCCTCCACTTCAGCCTCTGTTATACTTCAGGACTCAGACGTCTCTGGAAAATAGGAATCATTTACACCCATACTGCCCCACCCCATCTGGAAGATGCTTGGTGAATTCAATGTAACTGGACGAACAGCCCTTAGCCCAGGACTGATGGATGGAGGGTGCCGGCTATGTGAAGATTCTCTTGTCTTTGTAAATTTGGGCTCCTCACACCTTGAGTTCAGGATGCCTGGACAAGAAAAGAAGGGTTGGGGAGGCGAGGGGGGAAGGGGAGAAAGAGTACAGGGCCCTTCTGCGTCTGTCTCAGGACACCTGATGCACTAACCTCTGTGTGTCGGGCAGCTCCTAACTCCATGGAGTGGGCATTCTAGCCGGAGATGGCCCAGAGCAGGTAATAACACATGTGACATGTGTTGGAAAAAAGAGATGCAGGTAGGCTAGCATGACAAGGAGTTGAGGAGGCAGAGGAGGAGGGAACTGCGTGTGCTAAGGCCTTGATGTTGCAGAAACAGGCCTGGCATGGTGGGGAGGGCAGGAGAGGGGAGGGAGGGGACAGGAGTCAGCACAGTCAGGCCAGACCTCCTGGTCTGTCTAGCAGGACACTAAAGACTTGGGAATTATCCTGAAGCTGATGGCAGCCTCTAAAGATTCTGAAGCAGAAAGAGCAAGGGCTAATTTCCAGAGCGTGCAGGCTGGGGCCTGTGGCCCTCAGGCAGAGCCTTCTTGGGGGTGACCTTCTGCCCTCTCATACCCCTTCCTTGCACAGCAGCCTGGGTGCCCAGGGAGCAAGTTGTTTATGTGATTCATTCTGGGGGGAAGGAGGCCAGTCCCAGTCCCTTCAGCTCCCTCTCTCTGGGCCTTGTTGACGAAGTTTATCTCTTGGGCCCATGTTCTCCCAACCTCCCTGGGGAACCAGAGCATAAGAGGCAGGGCTTTGGCACCAGGCAGGCGTATATTCACATCCCAGCTCTGCAGTTCATGGGGGTGGGGAACCTCTGGCAAGGCACACCTGTCTCTGATCTTCAGTATCCTCGGCTGTGTTGATGTTATGTGTCCATTGGAAGGATAAAATGAAATTCCAGATGGAAATCACAAAACCCTTTTGCAATGTCAGTTGGCATTTTAACTCTTGCGTTGAGGCTGACCTTGACTCCAGGCCAGGCCCTGGGCTGGCAGGGGGTGGGGGCAAGGCTGGATTCACCAGTCTGTGGTTGCACCAGGCAACCTGTGCTTGGAAGGACCCCACACTTCATTTAAATATTTAGCTGTCACCATCTTGCAATTCTTAATAATTTTGAACAAGGGGTCTTGCTTTTTCATTTAGCACTGGGCCCTGCGTATTATATGACCCCACAAACGAAGTTGGAATAGGAAGAGGCGGGGAGCAATACAGACTGCAAATAGTCCCCAAATGGAGGAGGTGTGAGGTGGAGGGCATGACTAACTGTCCCAAGGTGGGTGGGATGTTAATAATAGTAACATTTATTTAGTGCTTACTGTGTGCTGGGTTCTCTGCTAAGCACTTGACATCTTCAAACAGCCCTATGAAACAGTTAGGGAGATTGTATAGATGGTGAGAGTGAGAGTCAGTTTCTTGGCCAAAGTCACACAACCATCAAGTGACAGAGCTGGGGTTCCAACCCCAGGATGTCAGATGGAAGAGCACATGCTTGGACCAGGGAAGTCTTCACCAGGATGAGCTGGGTCTGCAGGGTAACTTGAAGTTTGCCGAGAAGGAAGGAGGTGTGTGGGGGAGGGAGGGCTATCTCAGCCGGGAAGTGCCTGTGCCCAGAAGTAATACTTGGCCAGGAGAGATGGAGCTGAAGCCAGATGCCTCCCAGGGTTGAGAGGTGGCCTTTGGATTTCACGGTTCTGATTCTCCAAGCTCAGAGCTTCTGGTCCCTCTGCTCCCAGGCCCTGCTGTGACCACGATTCCTCATAGCTGTCCTGTACTGCCCACTCTTCCCCCACTCCCGGGTAATCTCCTTGACTCGACTTTAATCTCTTCTGGGCTCAAGACCTGTCTGACTACTTCATGGACCACATTTAGATGTCTCACTGTCAGTCTCAGGTGGAAACTCGGGCCCCAGCTCCGCCCGCTGGCACCTGCTCTGCCTCGTGTCCCCAGCTTGTCTCTGCCACCACCAGCCACCCACTTGCTCAAGCTGGAAAGCTGGAAGTCCTCCTGGACACCTCCCTCTCCTTCACCCCCACATTCCACAGCCGGTCCTCAGCAAGTGCTGTTGGTTCTCCTGACTCCCTCCCCATTCCGTCATCTTTCTCTCTGTCCACTGCCCTGCTCCAGCCCAGCCTCAGCTCTCAACCTGGACCACAGTGACGGCCTCCTAAACTGGTCTCCTGACGTTTCTGTTCTTGCCCAGCTTCATTTCATGTTTCACACTGTAGTCAGAGTGATCTTCTAAAGATAAATGTTTGATTCTGTCATTTCCCTGCTTAAGACCCTTCCAAGATTTCTTGGAATAAAAGCCAGACTGACGTAGTCTGCAAGGCTGTAATGAGATCTGGTCCTTGCCTACCTTTTTGGATCATCTGTACCGTTCGCTCTCTCCCTCGGCTGTTGTCCCCTCATTCTGGAATGCCCTCCCCCTCCTTATCTATCTCCTTCAGATAGGTACCAGCTCGAACATCATTTCTGCAGAGAAGCCTAAACCGGAAACTAAACATCAGCCCCCTCCAAAGGACCCTGTATTTCTTCACGACACTCGTCACACCTGACCTGCTTTTCCTCGTCCCTCTTTCTCACTAGACTGTGGGCTCTGTGGGATCAGGAATCTAGTTTTGCCTGGTCCTTGCGCATAGTAGGTAAACAGTGAGTTGTTCTATGAATGAAAGGATTAGATGAATCATTGCTGCAGCATCCTAACTGGCCTCTCTGCCTCCAGGCTTGTCTTCTCCAGTCCTTTCCCTGTCCAACCCCAGAGCGATCTTCCCAAAACACAGAACTGACCCTGTCACCCCCTGCTACTTAAAATACTTCAATAGCTCCCCATTGAGGGCAGGAAGTGCCTCAGCTTTTTAGCATGGGATTCAAAGCCCTTTATGATCTGTACCCCCTCCAGCCTCGTCTCCCCTCTTACCCCCTCCCCGCACTTTGAACTCCTGGTCCTCTAATGCATCAGGCTGTTTTGTGCCTCTGTGCCTCTGCCCTTCTAGTTCCCCCTGCCCAGAATGCCTCCCCACCTCTGCTTTGTCTCCCTGGAGAACATCCTTCATTCTTCAAAATCAAGCTTAGCTGCCTCTTTTGCTGTGAAGCCTCCGAGGAACCCTCCCGGCCCTTCCTGAGCCGAGTCCCCCCCTCAGTCATATCTGCACAGAGTCCACATCTTTTCTTCCTTGTCTCCTGTGAAGCTGAGCTCTTCTGGTGCAGGCACAGTGATTGTTCATCTTTGTGCCTCCGGATTCCAGCTTCTCCCCTGTCCTTAATTAGGTCTGTGCTTATAAACAGAAACCCACTCAAACCAGCCTCAGTAATAAAGAAGGGTTTCTTATGAGGACACAAGGGGTTCCTGGGAACTGAGGACTAGGAAAATCATTAGCTTCTAGAAGGTGAGACCTGTTGGCCAAGAGAAATTGAAGCAACTGATTTCTGTGCCTTGTTGACTGCCTTCACCTTTCTCTCTCCACCTACTGGGTTTTCTCTGCTTTTCCAGACATGGGGGCCACCTATAGTTCCTGTATTTCATCCCTCAGTTCCAGCTACATTCAGAGATAGAACCCAGGGCTTGGCAGACCCAAGTCCAGACTCCCAGGAGAGGATCTGATTGGCTCTGGGGAGGCCAGGTGCCCACCTTGGTCCAGTCAACTGCAGCCTGCAGGGAAGGATCACAAAGTCAGACACACAGACACAGCTCTTGCTTGTCAGTTATCTGGGCAAGTACTTCAAGAGACATCTGCTACAATCCTTACAGTGCCAGGTGGGCCTGGCCCCAGCCTTCTATCTGGTGGCATCTGGAGAAAAGAGACCTAGGATTTTGACTGTAAGAGGAGTCTTTTCCTGAGGCAGCAGTAGTACCCAGGGCAGGAACTGAAGAACCTGTCAAATGTCATTCAGAGGCCTGAACAGAGAGTTAGGGAGGTGAGACCCTGATTTTCTCACCTCTCTTTAGAGTAGAGAGAAAGGCTTGAGAAGGATATGAGCAGTCAGGACAGTTCTCTCTTCCAGAATCATATTCATCTCCTAGAACTCAACTTGTTTCCTCCCCTCAGTGAAGCACCATGCATGCCTTCATTTCTCCCTATCAGGCATTCTTTACCTGTATCATTTCTAGTCTTCTGCTTCCCTAGTAATAAGCAGTTTTTTGAGCACTTACTCTGTACCAGACTCTATACACATGCATTATTATTATTTAAAAATTTTTTTAAATTATTTTGGCTGTGCTGGGTCTTTGTTGCTGTTCAGGCTTTTCTCTAGTTGCAGCGAGTGGGAAGTACTCTCTAGTTGCAGTGCATGGGCTTCTCACTGCAGTGGCTTCTCTTGTTGTAGATCATGGGCTGTAGGGTGCAAGGGCTTCAGTAGCTGGGGTGTGCAGCTCAGTAGTTGAGGTTCCTGGGCTCTAGAGCACAGATGCATATTGGCACATGGACTTAGTTGCTCTTGGGCATGTGGGATCAAACTCCCTAGTGTCTCCTGCCTTGGCAGATAGATTCTTTACCACTGAACCACCAAGGAAGCCCCCACATGTTTTATTTCATTTAACCCTCACACCCTATAAGATAGGTACTATTATTATCCACATTTTATTTTTTTAAGTATTTATTTATTTAGCTGATCCAGGTCTTTGTTGTGGCATGCAAGATCTTCCATCTTCATTGCATCATTTGGGATCTTTAGTTGCGGCCTGTGGGATCTAGTTCCCTGACTAGAATCAAACCCAGACCCCCTGAAACTGGGAGCACAGAGTAGGAAAGTCTCTGTTATCCCCATTTTAAAGACAAGGAAACTGAGGTTCAGAGAAGTGACATTTACAGGCTAGGGACAGACAGCAGTGTGTGACTCCCAAGGGAAAGTTCTTAACCTTAGCTCCTTACTCACTTGCTCCTTTGCCTTTCAGGAGTGTTTGGGCCTCACAGGCAGACACCAGGTTACTGTGTCTGCTCCCTACTGCCCAGCGTGGGGCCAGCTCAGAGCAAGGGCTCTCAACTGTGGGGTGGAAGGATGCAGGCAGGGTAGAAAAAGCATCTGCCTAGGAGTTGAGGGGCTCCTCCGTGTGGACCTACCCCCATGTAGCTGTGTGGCTCTGGGAGACTTTTAACTTTTCAGAACCTCATTTTCTCATTCAGAAATGGGCATGGTCATCCCTGCCGTGAGGCTTGTATTAGATAGTAGGTGTAAGAACAATTCGTAAATAGGAGAGAACCTAGCAATTTTTAAGGACTGTTATTACCAGAATGGAATGTGGCAACAGGGCGCCAGCTGGCCTCTGTGCCACCCAAGCTCCTGCAGGAGGCAGGCAGGCCTAGAGCTTCCTTCCCAACATGGGCCTGCTACCATCAGAGAGAACCGAGATGACTTTCAGTGGCTCATGGATGTGTTACTGCCCGCCCTTGGCTTGCATACTGAGAAAACTGGCTCCCTTTCAACTCTGTCCAGTCCACGGTTGTCCCAGGGAGAAAGTGCCATGGTGGTGTGTCTTGACAACTTTCCAACATTTGCTGCCCTCCTCTTTAAACAGAGATGTTGGGGATTCCCTGGCATTCCAGAGGTTAGGACTCAGCCCTTTCTCTGCAGGGATCTGGGTTTGATCCATGCCTGGGGAACCAAGATCCCACAAACTATGTGGCATAGTAAAAAAAACAAACAAAAAACCCCCGCAGAGATCTTGACTGGCAGCTCTGTGTAGCTAAATTTTAATAATATATCTTTGTTTTCACTGTACTTATTTTACTGTCATTTTCTATTTATTAAAATTGGTACTGGCTTTCCGCATAGTCATGCAACATTTCTATTTAAAATAAATGCATTTAAGTTAATAGTGTCAATTTCAAGAAAATAATGAGCCATACAGGGGTATGGAGACTTGGCATAAATCACTGAGGGACACACGGTGTTATGTAGACAGTGCAAGACTGGGAAGTTGTCCAGAGACATCAAGTATGTGGACCTGGATAATCTTTAAGCTCCCTTCCATCTGCCTGGAGAATTTGGGAGTGTCTTATACTGTGCCAGCCTACTCCCTTCTCCTCACACAGTGCCCTGGGGTGGGGTGCTTTCAGAGAATCCTGCCATGATTGTCGTGTAGATAGAAGAATGTGGGCCACGTCCCCCACCTTGCTTGAGAAGGGGACTCTTGGAATTGGGGGTGTCTGGATGGGTGTCCCTTGCCTCTGAGCAGGACTTGGGCACTCCTGGGAGGAAGAGGAGCTGCAGACTCCACAGTCTGATCTCCATGCACAAGACAGGCCTCAAGTCCTCCCAGAGGGCTGGAGTCCCAGACAGTGCTGAGGCCGTGGGGGCCGCGGGTGAGGGCGAGGCTGTCCCCAAAGCTTAGGGCCCAGCCACAGCAAAGCCAGGAGGCTTTGGGATCTCAAAGGCCCTGTTCTGCTTGCTGTCCCCTTTCCCACCTCTTTGTACCGCTGAACTCCTGCCCCTGGGGATTGGACAGTGACCTTGAGGGGCCCCTCAGAGGACACAGAGGATGTATCCTTAGGGCTCGAGACCAGGGCCAGGTGGCAAGGGGATGTCCTGCCTGCCCCTCCCCACTGCCATGCTCACAAGTGGGAGGGCTGGCCTGGGCTCCAGGAGGGTGGGGGCCTGGGTCGTGTGGGACATGTGCTTGTGTATCCATGGCAAATGTCTAAGGGTCTCTGTGAAGGCGTATATTGTGTGTGTGTGTGTGTGTGTGTGAGAGAGAGAGACTTTGTATGTATGTGTGCATGGTGAATGGAGCTCTGAGTGATGGTCTAGGGTCTATGTGGGGAGGCTCTGTGCGTTGTGTGTGTGTGTGTGTGTGTGTGTGTGTGTGTGAATGGCAGGGTGTCTTCTGTGTGATGTGCTTTTGGGTCTGTGGTGAGTGTGTCTGTGTGTAGCGGGTGTCTGTGAGGCATCTGGTGTGTGTATGTGTATGTGCTGTGTGTCTAGGTTGCTTGTGTGCTGGGTGTGGTGTGTGCCTGTTGTTTTGTGTATGTCCTAATCTTTGTAGAGTGCATGTCTGGCTGTTTGGTGTGTCTGAGTGGCTGCGTGCAAGCATGTGGCAGGCACTTGGGGCTTTGTGCCTCGGAGAGGGTGCGGGGCCGGGGTTGCAGGCGGGGAGGGCTTTGAGGGCGGTGTCTGTCTGAGCTGGGGCCGCGAGGATTGCTGGCTTCCCTGGGAGGGTCCCCAGGGCAGGAGGCGGGCACAGGCGGCGCCTTCCGGCTCAGAGCGGGCCTGGTAACCGGAGCCCCTTACTCCATGAAATATTGATCCGACCTAGCCGTGGCCCTGACCAAATAGGGCCAGGAGAGCAGGGAGCGCGCGGTGGGGGTTGGGGTAGGGGTGTGGGAGGAGGGGGTGGGGGGAGTGGCGGCGCTGTCCGTGGTGCTGCCGCGTCCCTGGCGGGGGCGTCAACTCAGGCTAAAGCGGGGCTGGGAGAGGGAGAGATTTCTCTATCCACCCACTTCTGTAGTGGGGCTTCTGCTTCTGAGGCTGAGCTAGGCTGTCCCTCTCACCTGCAAGTTCCACCACCCCTTCTAGGAAGGGAGGACAGGGACCAAATGAATATTTGGGGGGATCCAGTATCCCCCAGGGCTAAGGTTTGCCTGGGACAGTCTTAACTTACTGTGGTGTGATTGTTAGTAGTGTCTCTGCTCACTCTTAGAAAGAGTCCTAATTGGATGATGAATTATGCTGCCCAGCAATAGACTTTGCTCCAAAGACGTTTTCCCCCAGTTGTCTGCTCTGCCCCTGGGTGTTCTGTAATCGGTGGATGTGCAGGTGCTGTGGGTTGGGGATACTATCTTTCTTGTGCATGGGCTGAGCCAGAATAAGGGCTTGGGAGCCCCAGGCCCCTTGGCAACCTGCTGCAACCCAGACCTTCCCCAGGGATTCCAGCTCCCTTCTCCACTAGTCCAAATTCTGCTTTCCATTCAAGCTGCGCTCTTGCTCTAGGCTTCCTTTGCCCTCCTGCATCCTGAGCTACGCAGGCCTCTCCTTGGTCTCCATGTCAGGGTGTGGTCAGGTCTTCAGACTGATCATCCTTGTACTCATGACATTTTCTCTGAGTTCTCCTACCCTGACTTGCTGACTTTCCCTCCTTCGGTGGATTTCGTTTTCCTCCTCCCCCTAACTGTGGGCATTACCTCTCACTCTTTCCTCACCCTCCTCCGGGCATTCTCCTTCCTTTCCACACCCCACTTTTCCCTCTGGGGTACACACCCAAATCCTGCCCACCCATTCTGCTCTCCTGAACTTCTGGGAATCTGCTTACCTGCCCAGTACCTCCATGGGGGAATTGCAAAATTATCTCACACTCATCATATCCGAAATGGGCACTCATGTTTCCTTTAAGCCAACTTTTCCCTCCAGGACCACATGCTCTGCTGATGGCACCTGTCAGCTCCCACCTTTCCTGTAAATCATGTTGGATTCTGTTTTTTTCCCTTCCCCCAACTTTGTCCTATCACCAACTCCAGGCAGTCCCCCAAGCCCTTCCATGACTCCTTGCACCCCTTTTCTCTTTCCACCAACACTGTCTGAAGGAGGGCAGCCCTTCTTACATGCCTTCTGACTGCTCTTCCTGCCGTCAGGCTTTCTTCTGATTCTGCACTGTGTCCGATTGATCTCTATAAAATGTTACATCTAAGCCATGTCAGATTTCACTCCCTTCAGGATTAAAGCCAACCTTCTCAGCCCTGCATTCAGAGCCCTTTCTGGGCTGTTCCCAGCCTACGTTCCCAGCCCTCTCTTCCGCAGCTGCACCCACCTCCTGCTTCAACTGCATTGCTCTGTTCACCAACCTCTGAACATACCATTTCTCCCCTGGTCCTTCCCAGCTAGTTTCCACCTCTTTCCTCTCCAAATCACAGCCATCTCTTGAGGTGTTCTGCAGTGAATTGATCCATGATGCCTGCTCTGGTCTTCCCATCCTAAACAGTTCACTCCTTCTGCAGAGCAGCCAGGGTATTTTTATCTTTACCTCTTGGTGCTTTGGGTGGTCCTTACCAACTGTGGTATCACCTGAGAGCTTGTTTGAAGTGCAAAAACTCAAGCTCCACCTTCCTGTAACCCCTGGAATGAGAAACTGTGTTTCAGTCTGATTCCCAGGTGATTTCTTTGCACATTTAAGTTTGAGAAGCTCTGGACTGGTGTGTCCACTGAGGGCAGCATCTTGCTTCTGTTTTGAAGTGGTCTTCAGCCCCGGGGTGTTTTCTAGTCCGATACTTAAGGACCAAGTTTCTCAGCCCCTGTCAGGCAATAGCGGCCACATCTGGCCACGAGCTGTGAGAGGGGCTGGGTGATGGAGATGGCCAGGAAGCGTGTGCACTCTGCCTGGATGTTTTCCCCTGAAATCTATGCCCTGCAAGGCCCCAGAGCTCAAGCTGTAAATCTGACTCTAGAAGGCACTCCTGTGACATGAGAAGAAATCAATTAATCAATAAAAAGACAGTGATCAAGAGAGCAGAACTTTTTCCTGTTCACAACACACATGCTGGTGGAAATGTCTGTTATTTTAATGTATGTTTTTAAAAGAAAAATACGTATTTTCACTTTTTCTTTATGAGAGCGTTAATACAGTTTCTAACGTAGTAACTCTAGAAAACACAATATGTCACATGAAGAAAATAAAAATGACTCACAATTCTACTATCCAGCTATAAATACCATTTTTTATGTTAATGCTTATTTTAGATCACCATGCACTCATTCAACAAATATTTACAGAGTCCTACTGTGTGCCAGGCACTGGAGGATTCTGGATGCAGAAGATGGCATAGTTTCTCTTTCTAAGCAACACACAGCCAGGTTGGAGCGGGGGGTGAGGCGGGCATGGTGTGGGAGGCAGGCACTGAACAAGATAAGACAAGCAGTGTATTCATTTCCTAGGACCAGCTGTAACAAAGTACCACAGAGCAGGTGGCCTAAAACAACAGAAATGTACTGTGTCACAGTTCTGGATGCTGGAAATCTAAAATCAAGGTGTCAGCAGGGTTGGTTCCTTCCGAGGGAGGCTGTCCCATGGCACTCTCCTGGCTTCTGGTGACAGCTGGCAGTGCTTGGTATTCCTTGGCTTGTTGCCCTGTCACCCTAGTCTCTGCCTTCATCATTACATGGATTCTTTCTGTGGTCTCTCTCTGTCTTCCTATAGCCATATTCTTATAAGTCCTTCTGGATTAGGGACTCACCCTCCTTCAGGATGACCTCAGTTTGGCTAACCACATCTGCCGCGACTCTTATTTCCAACAAGGTCTGAGGTACCAGGGGTTAGGACTTTAAACTTATCTTTTTTTAGAGGGTGGGGGGAAACAGAGTTCAACCCTGTAACAGGCAAAGACAGTGTAGGGTCTGGGGGAGCATGACAGGGGGTCTACCCTTGTCTGGAAAGACTCTCCCAGGACGTGACATCCAGTCAGGGACCGAGCGCTCAGTAGGACTTGGCCAGTGAAGGTTAGGGTCAGAGGTGGGGCTGAGCTAGCAGAGGTGGTGTGACAGACGCCGCCAGGTCGTCAGAACACAAGGGTGGGGACGGGCTGGAGAAGAGCGTTCCAGGCTGACAGGAGGCAAAGGGGTCCTTCTGAGGAATAAAGAGAATGGTGTGGCTGGAATACAGAGGGAGGGCAGGAGTACAAGATGACCTGGGTCACTTCTCTTGTGGGCCTTGTGAGGGGTTTTCACTTTCTCCTAAGGAAATGGGGAGCCGCGGGAGGCTGTCATGCTGGAGTGACTCATCCTACCTGTGAGCCGGCTCCTCACAAGACTAAGCTGTCTGGAGCCGAGTCGGGCCTCTTCGAACCCAGTTCTGAGGGAAGATGTGTGGCCATGTCCTCAGGAGCCCCCTGGCTGAGAGGACACAAGGCAGCCCCGTCGGAGGAAGGGGGGCCTGGCTGTGCCGCAGCAGCCCCCAGCCCACGTAGGGAAGACCAGCCTTACCCTCAGGACCCTTGTCCCGAACAGGAGACCGGGCTCGCTCAGCTCTGGGTCTGTCTCACCCTGCGTGTCCCGGAGTCTTTGGAGTCTGGAGGACACAGGTTGGGTCCAGACACCCAGGCCCCTGCCCTGCTGTGAGGCCTGTGTCTGAGAATGGGTCCAGGGCAAGTGCGTGAACCACGTGGGCCCCTGAGGCCAGAAGCCCTGAGGCTGGGGGAGACCCGAGTCTTGCAGGGGCCTGGTGCTTAGCACCCTGCTCTCCCCAGGCGATGTCTGGCTGTGGTCTTTGTATCAGGACGCAGACTCAACTCCTTTACCACACCATCGGAGCCCACTCCTTTACTGCGTGTGACGGGAGAGGGCCCCCCCGGCCCAAAGATGCTTGTCCCTCCTTGTCTGGGCTAGGTGGGCCAGGCTGGGTGGAGGAGAAGTGGGTCAGCTCTGTAGCCATGGTGACAGCAGCTGCTCCCTGCCAGCCTTCTCATCTCCTCGCCACAAACCTCACGATGAGATCCTTTGTCCGGCCCGAGGGGATGGGGGCCAGGAGGGTGAGATTGGGGGCCAGAGTGTGTATGAAGTGTTTGTGTGTGTGTGCAGGCTCACACAAGCGCCTGCTCAGAGCTAGTGTGCATGCCTGGCCAAGGGAACTCACAGATCCAGGAATGACACTTTCTACTTCCCTGCCCACTGAAGGGATGAGGTTCATCCTGCCTCTCTGAGCTGGGCAGGAGCCAGGGGAAGGGGTGTGTGTGTGTGTGCGTGCGTGCATGTGTGTGTACACAGGTGACTGTGTCTTTAAATGAATATAATTTATATGGGTCTGTATGATGTGTAGTCACACCTTTGAAATTCTGTGCCCTGTGTCTCTTCCTGTTATGCGTAGTGTGTGTGCAAACCTGGTTTGGAGCAGATAAAAGTCATGTAACCAGGAGAAGAGCTGGCAGAGTGCTCCCCACTCAGGCTGCTGTCCTCCCTGGGCCCAGCTCACCATCCCCGACCATGCACCAGCTCTGTCACCCACCTTTCTCACCCTGCTGGGGGAAAGTAAGGGCTAGAAATGAGGGACCCCCCCTCCCCGCTTCTGCAGATACAGGTTTAAAAAAATCAGTTTTAGCTCATGAACTGGTTCTTGTTAGTTGGTAAGGCTGTACTGTGTTAAGAGGAATTCTGAGGTTAAGTCTGGCTTCTGACATGGGCACAGATTGGCCTGAGTGGTCTGGTGGGCAAGCCCTAGTGCTGGATCAAGGTTGAGGCAGAGGCCTTAAACCTAGCATCCAGCATCCAATGAGGGGCCAGGAGCTAAGATGCTGGCAGGGAAGATCACAGCATCACATGCTAGCTCCCACCTCAACTGAGAAGTGCAGGGACCCAGGTCTCACACTTATGCTAGACTCTGGGTGGAAGCACCCAGAGTTGCAGTGGGAGGTGATCCTGTTGGTCTCGGAGGCTTCCCATGAAGTGGTTGTACCTGGTGTGCAATCCAGACTAATAAGCACCATCACCTATGGAGTCCTTTACAGTTTACAAAGGCACATAATGCAAAGTAATCATATGATGACCCAACTGAGCGTGTAGCATGTACCAATCCTTATTTTAGCAATACTTATATTTCATCTAAGAATCCTAAAGCAGGCATTATTATCTGTACTTCAGAGATGAGGAACTGTAGGCTCAGGGAAATTGCCCTGCGTCATACAGCTTGTAAGTGACAGATCTAGGTTTTGAACTAAGTCTGCCTCCAAAGCCTGTGCTTTTTTTTTTTTTTTTTTTGGCTGCACAGCATTGCAGCATGTGGGAATCTTAGCTCTCTGACCAGGGATTGAATCCACTTACCCCCGCAGTGGAAGCACAGAGTCTTAACCACTGGACCGCCAGGCAAGTCTCAAAGCCTGTGCTTTTAATCCCTGTGCTGAGACTTCCCTGGTAGCTCAGTGGTGAAGAAGCCAACATGGGAGACACGGGTTCCATCCCTGGTCTGGGAAGATCTCACATGCTGCTGCCCAACTGAGCCTCTGCCCTGCAACTATTGAGCCTGTGCTCCAGAGCCTGGGAACCACAACTGAAGCCCGAGCACCCTAGAGCCCATGCTCTACAAGAGAAGCCAGCACCATGAGGGAGTAGCCCCTGCTTGCTACAACTAGAGCAAAGCCTGTGCAGTAACTGAGACCCAGCACAGCCAGTGAATAGGTATATCTATATAAGAACTTTGCTTTAAAAAAAAAAAAAGCACTGTACACAGATGCTCATTAAGTCATCTGATCTCCAGTCCAGCCCAGAGAGCTGGGCCGGATCCAGGTGGCCAGTAAACTTCATTTTATAGAAGAGGAGATGGAGATTCAGAGAAACTGAATGACCTGCTCAGGGTCACACGCTGGGAGCGGAGCTGGAGCTGGGAGTCGGGCCCCCGCCCTCCAACACCTTCTCCCCAGTACACATACTCCTGACTGCTGGTTGTGTCACAGAGCATCTGGGGAGGGACACAGACCCCATCAGTCAGGGGGAAGACAGAGGGAGAATAGGATCTAGAACTCTTTAGCATTTGGACCTGGAGGAGTCCCTTGGCATTAGCACCAGCAATTTACCATTGAGGTCCCTAAAACGTAGGTTAGGGGACCCAGGAGTTTGGACAGTTTTAAAGGAGGAAAGAGCATCAAAGAGTTTGAATGATTGGCTCAAGTGCACACAACTATCTCCAAAGTCTGTCTTTTTTTACTCCACAAGCTATTGGAAGACCTGGAGGACAGGTATCCTCTCCAGCCCTTCCTCTAAGCTCTCCTGTTTTCTTCCAGACTCTTATCCCATCACCTCCTCCTGGAAGCTACTTTGTCTTCACCTCCTCTCTTGAAAACTGGTGTCTCAGAAGTTAACAGAAGACTTGTGTAAATGCCCTAGGGGTGAGCTGTTGGGAGGGGCGCGGCCCCCTGTGATGGGAACACTGCACTCGGATTCATCAGTTCAGTGAGTCGGGGTTTTCTTTAAGGTGAGAGGGGAGGAGGAGACACCTGCCAGGTGATACAGGACCTGGGAGTTAGGAGTCTTGGGTTGGAGCTCTGGTTTTGTTGACAGCTTTCTCTGTGACCCTGGGTGTGTCTCCTTCCTGTTCTGAGCCTTGACTTCCTCCTCTGCAAAATGAAAGGCTTGGGTTGGAATAGGGAGGCAAATCAGTTTGACCTCATGAGCTGGTTCTCATCAGTTGGTGATGCAGCACTGTGTTAAGAAGAATTCTGAAGTTAACTATGGCCCCAGTGAGAAGGAGAGATGGATTAGTGATGTCTAGGGAGGGGTGGTAAGAGCCTTAGTAACTTGCCATTCCTTCCAGACTAACAGGTCACCACTCTGTGACAGATTCCTTCGTGTTTTCTGTTGAGAGAGTGAGTAGGTAGTTTCATCTTGGGCTTTTGGGTAGCCTTACCGACACTCATGGGCTTCCCTGGTGGCTCAAATGGTAAAGAATCTGCCTGCAATGTGGGAGATCTGGGTTTAATCCCTGGGTCAGGAAGATCCCCTGGAAAAGGAAATGTCTACCCACTCCAATATTCTTGCCTAGAGAATTCCGTGGTCAGGGGAGCCTGGTGGGCTACAGTCCATGGGGTTGCAAAGAGTCAGACATGACTGAGAGACTAATACTTTTTTCTTTCACTTTCACTGATGCTCAGAGAAGGTTTATTACTTGGTTAGACACATGGTCAAAAGGAGCAAGGGGCCCAGGGTGGCCAGGCAGAAACTTGAGTCCTGCTTTTGTCAGGATTCAGGGGAGGGTGTGGGGAGCCTTTAGGGTACTGAGACCCCAGGGCGGAGGTCCAACACTGAAGGCTGGAAAGAAAACACTCCTTCCTTAGGGAGGTTGGAAGGTATATGCTGGCATGGAGCTTGGCAGGTATGGTGGACAGTGGGAAGGGACCCCTGGAAGGGATGTCCAAGCTGTCACTATAGAGGCTTCAGCAGGGAGAACTTTAGAGTGATTCTTCCATGACCTGGCAAGATCATGGGAAGGTTTCCTTCCATCAGGAGCCATGACCTGGGTTAGAAAAGGGGCAGTCCTGCTCGGAGGCAGGGCATTGTTGCAGTGGCTTTTGCAGACACTCCTTTAGCCATCTCTTAGGACCACCAATATGTGAAATGCTGTGTGCTGGCCCCTCTCCACCCCCCATCTCCACCTGCTGCCTTGCTCCCATCCCATGCTCTGATGTCCTGGGGGGCTGCTCTGAGCAGCACTGCCTTCCTCATGGAGGCCAGGTGCTTGGCCCCGACTGGCTCTCTGTCTTGAGCTAGACTGGCTGCCCAAGAAGCAACCGGAGCTCTCATTCTGAGCCTGCTGCTGCCTTGTGTGTGGAAAGGACTCAAGAGTTAGACTTTATCCGACCCTTTCGGTTTACACACAGATGAGTAAGCCAGGCCCAGAGAAGGTCACACTAAGAATCTGTATACACATTATCATCCTACCTCCTGATTCTGAACTCTCCCAGCTGCCCTGCCCTGGACTTGGGACCAGAGGTCAGGCCCTGAGACCCTGGGCCCTCCAAAACATTCAGCAGCTCTCCTGGGCGGTTAAAGATGAGAACGCGGCTGTGGATGGTGCAGAGTCCTGGATGTCAAACCATCTGCTCGTTGGTTCCATTCGTTATTCATGAGGAAACATGAGCCCCTGGGTTGGCAGGGTTAAGAATTTTGTCCCTTACCCTCTTTCCTTCTCTTCCCCTGTGGCACCCAGGAAGCACTTGCTTCTCCAGCTGTGGTCTAAGTGGTGTTTCTGCTGCCCCTCAGATGCTCATTGCCAACCTGGGAACCTGGGCCAGAGCAGGTTTTCGGATCACAGATACTTTGCCTGGGGTTTTCTCAGCCTGGAGATCCAGGACAAACCTGTGTAGGAGGGCTGGGCTCCCCTCTTTGGGTGAGCTCTGGGGCAAAAAGGCAGGGGCTGCTGAGCATATCTGTCTGTCTGTGAGAACAAAAGACCCAGAACAGGAGTCCAGCCCTGGCTCCTTCTTAGCTGAGTTGGATGGGCGAGGCCTTCAGTTCTCTGAGACTCATTTTTCTCATCTGTGACGTGGAGATAACTGCGCATGTAACAGAAATACCCGAAGGAGTAAATTAGGTTTATACTGTAGCCAGTTCAAAGTATCAGATAAGCCCTTTCCCACCGTCCACCAGAAGACCATGCAGATACCAAACAAACACACAGACTGGCACTAGAATTGGAAACTAAAGAGGTCATCGTAGACCCAAGTCCAGAGGGACTTTCCATTAGCTGCAATGTTGATGGGGGATGGATGGAGAAATACAATCCGAGACTCTGCAGACATCACAAGTCCAGCGAGAGCAGGCCAGACAGCCACAAAGAAGGCAAGACGCGGCTTTGACTCATCCCTACTGTCAGCCCTCATTCGCCAGGCCGACAGGAGCCGTGCTGACCAGGAGCGCAGGCAGCCATGCTCAGCTGTCTGGGCCTGTCTTGCTATCTGCCTGGAGTGATGCCATCCCTTCCCACCCCCGTTTCCCCTCCCCTTTCTGTGTCCTTTTGAAAAATCAGATTCCCCCAAGATGACAGGGCCCTGGAAGGGGGATGCCGCCCTGGGGGCCAGCACCTCACTGGGGAGAGCCAGGTGCAGTGCTCACCTGCAGCCGTCCCTTCTGAACCCTGCCCAGGCCTCGGACTTCGAGGACGACCGCAGGAGACCCCACGTCCACACTAAACAGAGCCCTGGGCGCCTGCAGTCCTGCTCCCAGAGTAGTTCCCAGTGCCCCCGTCCTCTTTCCTAGCTCTCATCAGAACTGCCAGTAAACAGTGAGTTGCATAACTAGTTGTTCACTGTCTGTCTTCTCCCCCGAACTGGAGGCTCTGGCAGGGCAGGACGCATTTGGCCTGGCTTATTACTGCGTCGTTGGCACTCAGCATAGGCCCAGGAGTTTTAGGGGCTTACTTTTTTCTTAATTTTATTCTCAGAGAAAAGATATTTTTCTCAAGAATATTATTAAATGATGACCCTTAGCATGAATATGAATAATAGTTCAAACTTGGGGTCACTTGTGGTGACCATTTTGTAATGTATAGAACCACCAAATCACTATGTTCTGTCCCTGGATCTAACATAGTGCTGTAGGCCTTTATGGTTCCATGGGAAAAAATGAATAAGTAAAAAATTTTAAATTGCTTTGGTTATTTTAGGACATTGTCTTACCAGTTTCTACAAGAAGCCCTGTTAGAATATTAATTGGGATCACACTGAAACTATAGGTCAATTTAGGGATAACTGACTTTCTTTTGGGGGGGGATAGTTTTTAAAATTTAAGTATAGTCGATGTACAGTATTATATGTTATAAGTATACAATATAATAATTGACAATTTTGAAAAGTAATACTCCATTTGGGCTTCCCTGGTAGCTAAGACCGCAAAGAATCTGCGTGAAATGCAGGAGACCCAGGTTCAATCCCTGGGGTGGGAAGATCCCCTGGAGAAGGGAATGGCAACCCACTCCAATATATAGTTACTGTGAGTGAAGTTGCTCAGTCGCATCTGACTCTTTGCAACCCCATGGGCTGTAGCCTACAAGGCTCCTCTGTCCATGGAATTTCTGAGGCAAGAGTACTGGAGTGGGTTGCCATTTCCTTCTCCAGGGGGTCTTCCCAACCCAGGGATCAAACCCAGGTCTCCTGCATAGTAGGCAGACGCTTTACCATCTGAGCCACAGGGAAGCCCAAAGAGAACATCAATATGTCGTGGTGGTGGTTGTTTAGTCGCTAAGTTGTGTCTGACTCTTTTGCAACCCCATGGGCTGTAGTCCACCAGGCTCCTCTGTCCATGGAATTCTCCAGATAAGAATACTGGAGTGGGTTGCCATCTCCTCAAGGGGATTTTTCCCAACACAGAGATTGAACCTGCCTCCCCTGCCTGGCAGGCGGATTCTTTACCACTGAGCCATCAGAGAAACCCAGTTACTATGAATTGTTGGCCACATTCCCTTTGAATATTTGTTGAATGCAGCATTAGAGAGTAAATTTGTCGACTTTGGAAAGGAATTTGGCAATGTATTCCGAGAATCAGAAATATGTTTATGCTGTCGGTGTTAGGTAGGATGCTTCTGGATGTTATAGAGAAACCCGATTCAAGCTGGCTTAAGCAATGGAAAGCACACTGTCTCACATAACTGGAAAGCCAGAGAAGGCGGGTTCCAAGGAGGCGTCTCTGTGCCGTACCACCCTCAGCCGCACTGGTTTCATCCTAGGCTGGGCTGTGTCTCAGGGAGAGGCCTTGAGGAAGGGAAAAGAGAGACACACAGAAGGAGAAGCACCCACCTCTCTTGTAAGCCTGGAATCCAAATCTTCCCCTTAAATCAGATTGAACCAACTTAGTCACATGCCCACCCTTGGACCAGTAAGAATAACCAAGGTGAATGCCGCTCACTGATGGTTTTAAACAGATCAAGAGCTGCCTCTGAAACAAAGGATGGGGTAGATAAAACCAGCACGCTGCCAGGAAGCAGGAAGGGAGAAACTACCAGCGGCGTTCATGCTCGATAGCCCAGTCACTTCATTTCCAGGAGTTGATCCTAAGGAAATAAGCAGATAAAAATCAATGTACAAAGATCCTTATTGCAGTGCTGTTTAAAAGACAGGAGAGAAAGGGAAAGGGAGAGAGATGAGAAAGTTGGACTTGATCTAAGCAGTAACTGTATTGAAGTGTTTTAATTATACTGCCCCCATACAATGGAACAT
The DNA here is from genome assembly GCF_023699985.2 of Odocoileus virginianus. Taxonomy (NCBI): domain Eukaryota; kingdom Metazoa; phylum Chordata; class Mammalia; order Artiodactyla; family Cervidae; genus Odocoileus; species Odocoileus virginianus. Next base: position 85,819,234 of record NC_069678.1, read on the forward strand.
TATGGTGGCATTTAAACATTTCTGAAAAGTGTTAATGACATTGGGACAGTCTTGTGATATAACATTAAGTGAAAAATAGCAGGATAGAAAATTGTATTGGCAGGATGAGTTGTTATTTTTTAAAATGTGTAGAAAAGAGACTGGGAGGAAATAGGTTAAAATGCCTGTCGTGGCTGCCTCCCAGTCATGCAATTAAGGGTGATTTTTCCTGCTTCTTTACACTTTTCTGTCCCACTCCCTTCAAGCAGGAGGACCCCTTCGGCAGTCTGCCCGGCTGGAGCCACATTTGTTCTCCCTGCTCTCATTACTGGCTGTGAAAACAACAGTCACACCTGCTGAATATTTACGCTTTGCCTGACACGGTTCCAGGCACTTTCATCTGCGCTAATTTAATCCTTCCAACAATCCTATGAGGTAAGTGCTTCCGTTTCTCATTTTGCTGAGGTGCTCACTGAAACCCCGAGATGTTTGGTCACGAGCTCACACAGCTTGTATGTAGAGGCCCTTGGAATTCAAGAGTGGGTCACGGGCCGGCACAGCCTCCACCTTCCCTGCCAAACCAGGTCGCTTCTCGGGGCAGCCACACGCTGATGAGAACAATCCCATTGATGGAGCCAGATTCTGTGCACAGCCTTTCCATGGATCTGTTCATTTAATCTTCGCGACCTCAGAGAGGCTGAGTGCCTTGCCCAGGGTCACACAGCTAGGAAGGGCTGGGGCCGAGGTCGAGTGGCCCGGGGTCTGATGTGGGACCCCTCTCTCTCTGCCCCTCCCACCGCAGGGTTGCCTGAGGTCCTGCCGCCCCGTGGACCATGTTTAACGGGGAGTCAGGTCCGGCCTCGGCGGCGGCCTCCAGGAACGTGGTGCGGAGCTCCAGCATCAGTGGGGAAATCTGTGGGTCCCAGCAGGCCGGGGACGGCACCGGGACCAGCACCGCCAAGAAGCGACGCAGCAGCCTCGGGGCCAAGATGGTGGCCATCGTGGGCCTGACCCAGTGGAGCAAGAGCACGCTCCAGCTCCCCCAGGCTGGTGAGGCCGTGGGGCACCCCACGCTGGGGGGGGGCACCTCACCTGCGGTCACAGGGCGCCCAGGGGCTATCCTCGTGGGTGTACACTCCCACCCCCACAAACGCTTAATGTCACACTACTATACACCAGGTGGTGTTCTGAGTCCAGTCTGTGTCCTGACTCACTAACTCCTCATGTACCTCTCTGAGACAGGTACTGAAGCACAGAGAAGGGAAGTAAGATGCCCTAATCTGCACAGCTGGTAGGTGGTGGAGTCTGGATTCAAACCCCAGCGTTGGGCTTCTGAGCTCATGCTCCCAACCTTTATACTCTGCCGCCTCTATATACAGACTTACCCACTAATCAGCAATGATTCATTATACAGCCATTGTGCTCCTAACACCATGCTCAGACACTGCCACTTCACGGACACATCCAGGAGATTCAGTCTCACCTGTAATGTCTGAGTTTCTTAAGTACAAGTAGCCGCACATGTATGTTACAATCCTCAAGAGAGACACACACGTACAAAGATACCTGCCCTGCATAGTCACGTGACTAGCACACTCAGTTGCTCAAAAAAGCTACCCCTAGTGCCAGGAGAACACAAGACATTCATTCACACTAAACATGGTCACAATAAAACCAGCTGTGCAAATCATACACAGTCCTCTGTATACAGATGCACAGACCCACCTTCAGTGGCCCGTGGTCACAGAAACACATCACACATGTGTACATACATACCTCACAAAGCTACATTCACACACTATCTTAGTAGGTACCTCCTGATAAATACATTATACTTTCCCAAACAGCTGGTTATAGAATCCCATTTATGCCCCAGACTGGCGGGTGACCCACCTCGTCACACACAGTCAGCCCTGGAGCTCACGTCACAGAGGAGCCAGCTCTCCCTCCCCACCAGGACCTCCTCCCTTGGTGGCATCAACCCAGACGCCAGCTGGTTTTGTTTTAAAATCTCTTCCTGCTTATTTTGCTCAGAGTAACAACTTCCCTAAGAAACCTTCAAATAGGCAGCTGGATGGGGGTGGTGAGGGGGTGGGGGCGCAAGAGGATCTGGGGAGAATGCTCCTCGAGACTCCCGGTTGGGGCTGGGGGTTGGGGGATTTTTCCAGGCCTTAAAATAGATTTTTACAAAGCCCTCCACAGGAGCATGTGGGATGGTCTTTTCCAGCAATCAAGCTGCGATATGGTTTCTGGCTCTAAGAAATGCCAGACGAGGAGGGGGCTTGAGATTATTATCAGCATCCCTGGATGGGTATGGCCCCTGTGAATGTGCCTGACACTAAGGGAGTCGGGGAGATGGGGATCTAAGAATCTAGGAGTTGGGCTAGGACAGGACCAAGGGGTTGGGAGACTAGACTATGACTGTGGAGGGGATATTGGGCCCCAGGAGTCTGGCTTTAGGAAACCAAGCCCTGCTAATCTCTGGCTGAATCAGCTGACTCAGCTTTAGACCCAAAGGTCTCTTCATGCCGAGATGATTTGGAGAGACACTGTTCCAAGGCCAGGGCAAGTGCCTGAGTCACTGAGAGACATGTCAGTGATATGCCTGGGACTGTCCACCTACCCAGACTCCACAGTTAGCAGGCAGGGATTGGAGCAGACACCAGGACGACCTCCAGCCTTGTGGAGAAACGATCAATGACGGGGCTTCTGGATCACTTGTCTCTGCAGAGTGCAAGGGCACGGCTGGAGGCCTGGGGGGCCAGGGGAATTGCCCACTGCCCTTTTAACTGAAGGCCTCTGTGAATCATCCAGTTGCCAAATGTCAGAGCAGAAAGGGACCCTGGAGACCCTCTTGTCCGGTGTACTCATTTCATCGATGAGGCATCTGAGCCTGGAAAAGATAAGGACTTTAAATCGACCTTCAGAGAGACACCCTGTCATTTACTACCTGGGCAGCTTAGGCAAGCTACTTCACCTCTGTGAGCCCGCTTCCTCATTTATAGCATGCGGACAATAATACATGCCTTGCTGAGTTGTCCAGGGGACTGAATGAGATAGGATATGTAGAGGTATCCCCACCTCTTGCCTGACACATAGTAGATACTTGGTAAATTGTTCATTATTATTACTGATGGTCACACAGTAGGGCCAAAAAAGAAATGACTTCTTTAGCCACCCCTTGCTTGTAGCATACTCCCCTCCCATCTACAGTTCCTTGTCCCTATTCTTTTCTCCCAAGCCTTGAGGTTGCCAGTGTCCCAGTTTAGAGACCATCCTCCTGGATGGGACAGTCTGGCCCCAGAGGGAGCTCTGGGGCTGATCACTGTGGACACTGGCCCGGAAGCTCTGCTCTGGGGTAGGATCCTAGCAGTGTGACCCCGCTGGGATGGCCCAGTTCTCTGAAGGGCAGGGCTGTGTAAAGTGGGGACAAACCCCTCTCTGGGACCCAGTTATTTGGGTTCTGGGTCTGCCCATCCCAGGATCTTCCATACCTCTCATTGACTTGAGCCTTGCCCATTCTCTCCTCTTCATTTCAAAGCCTGGATGATTGCACCAGCCTCCCCTCTAGTTCCTCTGCTTTTTGCATGTTCCTTCCATTTTATTTTCCTCATGTTGCCCTAGAATGGCCTTCCAAAAACTCACCCTGAAACTTTAGAGGACTAGTCCTGGCTCTCACTTGAGGGACCTTGAGAAACTCACTTTCCCACTGGGCCTCTGTTTCTTCTTCTGTAAAATGGAGCTTCCTTCTAGATCTAACATTCTTTAGGTTGTGGGAGCAGAGAGGAAAGTGGGGTCAGAGTTTTGGGTTCCCAGGAAACAAGTGGGCTCTGGTCTGGCCTTTGGCTGGGTCCACACAGGGCCATGTTTGGCTGTTCTTGCCTTTGATCAAACAGAGCTTCTCTTTTCAGTACCAAGGACAGCTGCTGCCTCGCTCTGGGCTCTGGACTCTGGACCAGGGTGGGGCAAGGGCTCAGGATCAGTCCAGGAGATCCCCTGGGGAGTGCTGTCGGAAGCCGACTTCCTCTTCCTTGTTTGTGGTGGGATAGATGGGATGGTTCCTGGAATCTGTTGGTCCCCAAGGACCACAGAATTGTTGCAAGCAACCTGGTCCAATTCTCTAGGGAGAAAGGCTACGTAAAGTTACTTCCTAGATCAACAGGGTTCAGATACTGGACTGGTGTGAAACCAGTAGAGGAATTTTATCTGAGGTTGCAAGACCTTCCTCCCCACCCAGAGACATAGAACTTAATCTCTGCTGAATCACGTCTCAAACCAATGTGGAGTTGGTGGAGGGAAGTGAAAAATAGCACATCAGTGGACTGGGAGTCAGTGGGCCTAGGTCTCACTCAGTTCTATGAGTGCCTGGACTTTAGGGTCCCCATCTGTGAAATGACAGGGGCATTTCAGGATTCTGTAACTCCCCTAAGCAGTGGCTCACTGTAGGTCGGGCAGCTCAAAGAAAGTAAACCTTCTTCAAATGGGTCAAAGCTTTCCCAAGCTCTAGAAGCAGGGAGTCTGGAGTCATGAGTAGTAAGGCTCTGACTTCAGCTCAGGGTATATGTTGGGGGAATTTGAGGAGAAGGAAGATAAAGTTCGGCCCCCACAGACCCTTCTGTCTTCTAACTGGATTAGAGGGGCTGTGATAGTTAGGACCAAGGGACAGGGCGAGTCTCCCCCACCTACAATGATTGCCCAGTCCCGTGTGGTGGAACACACACCATTTTTTGGATTTGCATCTATATATATGATTGAGCAGATGGGTTCAACTCCTAGTGCTGTGGTGTGAAGGTCACATGCATGTGGCAAACTGTGTCGTGTGTACATATGACAAAGACTTGGTAGTGTGTGACTTGTGTGTGATATATGTGTGACTTGTGTGATTGATATATGAACATAACACATGACCTTGTATGTGAGATCACTGTATCCATACATGTGATTGTTGGCACTCTGTGTGTGTGTGCCTGAGTGAAAGAAATGCATGAGCTAATATGACTCTATGTGAATATGTGTGTGTGTAAGAAACACAGACACTTTGATGATCTTATTGGTTCCTGGATAGTAGCTATTCCAATATCCCAGAAGCTAGGTAGGTTTCAGAGAAGACATTCCTCCTTACCAGCACCCCCACTCCCAGTCCCACATCCCACTCACTAGTGATGCTGCCCCTCTCAGCCTTTCTTCTCCCAGTGGGACTTCCTGAAAAATAAGTAGGGCGAAGCAGGAGGATAAAGTCCCTGTTTTTCCCAGGCTGGGGTCTTGAATATCCTTTCCCAACCCACTGCTGGGTGTGATTGGGAATTGCCAGGGTGACCAGCTCCACCTTCCCCATGCTTCTGTGCTGCCTGCCTCACCCTGGCCTCTCCCCATCCCTGTAAGCAACTCCGCTCTGAATTTGCCTGGGCCTCTAACCAGTGACAGCAGAAGGTTCCTTTGGTACCCTCCCTCTCTGAGGGCCACCACTTCCTTCCCCATCAAGATCCTCAGGCATACAAGCTCCAGGAGGGGAAGTCCCTGCAAACCCACAAGCTGTCTTCTGCCCCCTCACTGCCCTAGCCCTGCCCCCAGGAGGAGAGAGTGTCTAGAGGGACCACATTGCAATGCTGAGGAGGTTGCCGTGGAAACCAGGCAGGATGGTACGCTGCTCAGAGAAGCAAAGTGTCCCATGTTCCCTGCAAGACAAAAGAGAGGGGTTAGAGATGTAGAGCCCCCCCACCTCCCCAGACGGGAGGTAAAGAGACACTGGGGGTAAGCTCTCAACACACAGCTTTTGAGGTTCTTCCTCAAAGCCAAAATCAGTTCAGGTCAACCTAGCAGTCTCTCTCTGACTTCTTTCTCTAGTGGCCTTTCCACACACAACCCCCTCCACATTCAGAGCCATATTGACAATGGGTGTTAGTTTGCCAGTGACCAGAGTTCATGTGGATTTTTTTTATAGGACCTGTGAAGGTTTCACAGAGTTGTTTGTGATCTCTGGGGGTGGTAGGGTTCGTGAGAGTATTTGGAAAAGGAAAAACAAATCTGAGAATTCTGGAGAAGGCAAACTTTCCAGAAGAAGAAACTTAACCCTTTGGGGCAAGGGCTGAGATTGAGTGGGAAGGTGTGGGTCAGGGGATCCTGGTGAGGATGAAGCTGAGGGACAAGGGCTGAACTCGGCTGACTCCCCACCCATAGCCCCAACATCTCCACTCTGCCTTCAGCCATCCTTCTCATCTGCTTTGCGTCACTGTGCTGAGCAGGACCAGGGGTCAGTCTGTGGGCTGGCTCTAGAGGTCATCTCAGCATTGCCCCTGCCTCCAGTCAGAGCCCTGCCTATCCTGCCCCCTCCCAAGAAGTTGACTTAAGCAGTGATCTCAGCGAAGCTTCATCAGCGATCTGACCTTCTTCCCTTTCTCTGCTTCGGGCGGTCACAGAAGGGGCCACCAAGAAACTGCGCAGCAACATCCGGCGGAGCACAGAGACGGGCGTTGCCGTGGAGATGCGGAGTCGGGTCCCTCGCCAGGGCAGCCGGGAGTCCACAGACGGGAGCACCAACAGCAATAGCTCCGATGGCACGTGCGTTCAGCCCACCCCTGCCGTGTCCCCACCCTCCACCTGGGTCCTCTGGTCACCAGCTCAGGGCTGGAAAATCTGGTTGGGTTTGCAGGCCAGATAGCTGAGTTCCTCTGTACTCCTGCTTCCCTTGGTCCCCAGCCTGTGGACACCAGCTGCCTGGGCCCCAGTCTTCCTATTGCTCCTGGCCGCTGTTCCCCATCAGAATACTCCAGTGGCCCAAGAGTAGCCCATCCCTTTGGGAAGTTTCATGCCTCCCACCTCCCAGGACGCACCCGCCCTTCCAATCCAGAGGAGAGAGCTAGAAAGGAAAATGGGCTCCTAAAATCTTTTAAATGCAAAGCAGCTGGTACAGCTCAGATGAATGGCATTCTCACAGGTGGACTTACTTGGAGCTTAGAGAAGGAATTTGGACTAGAAGGAATTTGTTTTTTCAAACTGGGTGGTGACTCACAGGCGGGAAGTCAAATCAGTTTAGTGGGTCAAAACCAGCATTAGAAAAGGAAATAGAAAATTCAGGTATATACTATGGAGGAAGGAAGAGTTACTCTGTGAACTTCTTTTTGTATATATAGATGCACATAGGTCTATGACGTTAAATGTATTTCTTACATATACGTATGGGTTGCAGTCAAAAATTTGAAAGTCTCTGGGTCAGATATTCCCTTGATCTCTTCAAATCTATGAAATGATGGATATATGACTAAGATTTTCTGAATCAGTTTCATTAAGGCTCAATAATTTCAGAATTCTATGGCCCTATTATTTGAGATTCTGTGATCACATCTCAGTACTATGCCTGCTTCTGTGAATGCGAGTAGCTGCCTGAACTTGTCTTACCATATGCAGGGCATTGCTGGCTCTTCAGATCAGGGCCTCTTATTCTGCAATCTACCAGCCACTATCAGGCCCAAAACAGTGTCCAGTCAGTACAGTAGCCCTCGGGGATGTTGGTGCTACCAGTCTCTCCGTTTTACAGGTGGAGAAACTGAGGCACAGGAAGAGGCTATGGCACCTTCCCAAGGTCACAGCTATAAAGTGATAGTGAAGTCAGGTTTTGAATTAAGGACATTTGACCCCAAAATCTTTGTTCACAATCTCAGCACTGTCTATACTAAGCTCCTGAAATTCTGTGACCTCAAGAGTTATATTTCCTTTTGTTGTTATCCTTTCTCTTTTTTAAAAAACTGAAGTATAGTTGATTTACAATATTATGTTTCAGGTATATAGAAAAGTGATTTGGTGATGTTTATGTATATGTCTATATTATTTTTATGACTCTTTTCCATGATAGTTTATTACAAGATATTGAATGTAGTGCTCTGTTTGTATTTTAATATAGTAGGGTATATCTGTTAATCCCATATGCGCAATTTATGCCTCCATCCCTCCCTCTGGTAACCATTATGTTTGTTTTCTATGTCTGTTTCTGTTTTGTAAGTAAGTTCATTTGTACTATTTTTTTTAGATCCCATGAATAAGTGGTATCATATGGCATCTGTCTTTCTCTGTCTCACGTAGTTCACTTAGTATGATAATCTTCAGGTCCATCCGTGTTGCTACAAATGGCATTGTTTCATTCTTTTTTATGGCTGAGTAGTATCCCATTGTATGGGGATATGTAATATATATATATGGATAAATATATATATTTATGGATACATAGAACACCCACCTTCTTTATCCATTCATTTGTTGATGGACATTTTGATTGTTCCCACATCTTGGCTATTGTGAATAGTGCTGCTTATGAACATTGGGATCATGCCTACTTTTTTTTTGGCGTATACACACTGTATTTATTTCTTCACTTTATTATTTGCTTTTGGCTGCACTGGGTCTTTGCTGCTGCGTGCGGGCTTTCTGTGGTTGCGGTGCAAGGGCTTCTCACTGCAGTAGCTTCTCTGGGCACAGGCTGCGGGCACGCGGGGTTCAGTACCTGCAGCACAAGGGCTCCTGAGTCGTGGCTCTCGGACCCTAGAGCATGCAGGCCTCAGTAGGTGTGGTGCATGGGCTTACTTGCTCTGCAGCATGTGGACCAGGCATCGAACCTGCGTCCCCTGCATTGGCAGGCGGGTTCCTAGCCACTGCGCCACCAGGGAGGTCCATCATGCTCGCTTTTGGTACTGTGTGGGATGGGTGCCTAGCCTTGGGAATACTGAGTTAAAAGGTGTTCTAGTGTTCTTGTTGTGATGAGAAATATTTCATCATATATATATGTATTCATAAGGCATGTTCAGTAAACTCCCTCTGGGCCATTGATATGCCTGAGACCTAAGAAGCTGAAATAACTTAGCAAACCTGCAAGGTAACTTTTGGTTCTACCGAGGTGATGACTTTTATAACCAGCCTGTGTTTTACAGATCTGTGGAGTTTTGAGGCAGGTACATGAATCGAGACTGTCAGCTATTCATTTAGCCTTTTCAGATCCCACTATCCAAAAAATGTGATGTTAGACTACTGCTAACTCTGGCCAATACAAATGGATGGACCTCAAAGCCCCTTTCTAGGGAGTGGAGGCTGAGCCTGGCAAGGGAGAGACATAGGCCCTTCTGATAAGTGTATTCAGCCTGTCTCCCCTTCCTGCCTGTCTCTGGCCAAAGGGAACTCAGGCCAAAGGGTCCAACAGGGGATTGCTTCTGGGACAGCCTTTCCTCTCTCGAGGCAGGAGCCTGGGCTGTCCTACGAGATCTGGGAATATCCTGTGGTCCATTATAGCCTCTGGGCAGTTCTGGCCAGCCCTCCCTCACCTGTCCTTTCTCTGCTGGCCACACCCAGAACATCTGGGCTTGAGGACATGCAAAAGTAGCACATTTCCTATGATGGTCACACCAGCAGTGGCAATAGCTGCTGCCGATTGTTTCCTGTCTGGAGCTTCTCCTGCTCCCTCTGCCCTAATCCTCACCATTGTCCTATATGAGTTGAGTGTCAGCTCTGTTTTGTAGGCAAGGCAAGTTTCTTACCTCTTGGAGCCTCCGTTTTCTCATCTGTAAAACTGGATTATAGCTCCTGCCACCTACAGTGGTTGTGCAGATGAAACCATACCCATTTGGAGCATGTAGTACACTGTTGGCATCTGACCAACTTTCAATCACTGTCAGTTTTTCTCATTACTATTTCCACCCACAGCCGTGGACCACCCACCCCCCCCAATCACTTGTCATTAATCTCAACCCTGTAATTGTGTTATTTTGGTCTCAGTTGCTGTTTAGGGTGCCACCTGACATTCCTGACTTGGATTTCAAACTCATAGTCAACTCAACCTCTGTTTTTGGAACTTGCTCCAGGCATTGAAATATCTGACCTTTGTCTCTGGTTCTTGGCATTAACACCCCTGGTGAGGACACAAAGTATCTAGCAAGTCCTGCCTTTTCAGGGTCACCTTAGAAATCCTAGCGCTTGAAGATTTAATATCATGATGGTTAGTCTCTTTGCTCAAGTGACATCAAAGTCTTTTTCTGTAATGTGCAGAGATGAACAGTTCTGTTTGTCCCCAGTCACAGTGGTATACTTTCAGTATGTCCAGGGGAGATTGGGGGCACAGAGGGAGTACCCAGTGCCCCAGGGGCAGTGCTACTGCCTCCCGCCACCCAGATACCCTCACATACCCCTCTGCCCCCTTCTCCAGGTTCATCTTCCCCACCACCCGGCTTGGGGCCGAAAGCCAGTTCAGCGATTTCCTGGATGGGCTGGGACCAGCCCAGATTGTGGGGCGACAGACGCTGGCAACACCGCCAATGGGTGAGTCTTTTTCTTTTATTTATTATTTATTTTAATCTTGGCTGTGCCGGATCTTCATTGCTACACATGGGCTTTCTCTGGTTGCAGCCAGTGGGGGCAGCTCTCTGGTGGTAGTGCTCGGACTTATTGCAGTGGCTTCCCTTGTTAGGGAGCACGGGCTCTAAGGCTCTCAGGCTTCCATTGTTGTGGAGCATGGGCTTAGTTGCCCCGAGGCAAGTGGAGTCTTCCTGCACAAGGGATTGAACCCATGTCCCCTGCATTGGCAGGCAGATTCTTAACCACTGGACCATCAGGGAAGTCCTGGGTGAGTCTTCTTAAGGGCAGGGTGAGTAGGGCAGTGGCAGCCACGCCGCAGAACAGGTGAGCTCAGCGGGGCCCCCACATGATGCAATACAAGCCGCAGAAAGGAGCCCTCTCTCTGGCTCTTGTGCCAGTGAGGAGGCGTCAGCATAGCGAGCCTCAGTCCCTCCCACAGCAGAGAGGAGAAGGGTTCCAGCCTTTCTCTGCTGGCCACACTGCAGCAGCTTTTCTGGCACATTCCCTCCCTCACATCACCACTCTCACCCACTATCTCACCGCCTACTATGTGACCGGCAGTGCTGCTGCTGCTAAGTCGCGTCAGTCGTGTCCGACTCTGTGCGACCCCGGAGACGGCAGCCCACCAGGCTCCTCCGTCCCTGGGATTCTCCAGGCAAGAATACTGGAATGGATTGCCATTTCCTCCTCCAGTGCATGAAAGTGAAAAGTGAAAGGGAAGTCGCTCAGTCGTGTCCGACTCTTCGCGACCCCATGGACTGCAGCCCACCAGGCTCCTCCGTCCATGCGATTCTCCAGGCAGGAGTACGACCGGCAGTGCTAGTGCCAGACATAAGATGGTGAACAAAGATTATCGTGGCATCGACGTCCACGGATTCTGCTCTGTCACTGATTCTTTGTGGGATCTTGGGCAAGCCACGTCCCTTCTGTGAACCTTGGTATGGTCATCTGTAAATGGGAATAATAATGCCTGCCTTAGTTCTGCAATCTGAAGACAATTTTTTGAGTCCCTGTGTGATGCCTTGCATGAAATATTTCATTTACGCCTTAGAAACTGTGTCTTATTTGACTTGTTACTTCTAACAGTGCCTGGCACCTAGAAGCCTTTTAGTAATTTTCTTATCCCCCCTCTCTGTAGCTAGCAAGTACTCCCTACGGTCTATTCTTGGTCCTCTTAGCTGCAGTTCTGGCTCCTTCCCCTTCTCTCTCCCTCAGATTCTGGCTGTGCTGGCTTCAAGCAGCAGCTCCCAGGCTAGCTTCCCTAGAGATGCCCACTCGCCTCCACCCCTCCCTCCCCATCAGTCTGACCTGAGCAGTGTCTGACCCAGACGTCTGCACTCAGCCCTCACATAGACAGTGTCTAACCTTCGACCTCGCAGCAAATGAGAAAGTTGAGTGCAGACAGTGCCCTGCTGTGACCACGCAGTGGAGCTGACATTCCATTCCAGGCCAGGACTCCTCCCACTGCACTGCCCTGTCTTCCTGGAAACGGCTCACACAGGAGCCTTTGTCTACTGGAAGAGGGTCCATAGGGACCCTCAGAGGGTAAGTGGCAGTTCCCATCTGGCTCTTGGGTGGGATTTGGCTAATTCCCAGTCGTTGCTTTCAGGCTTTTAAGGGCCTGGAGAGTCTGCTTTTTCCAGCTCTAGGCCCAGCCAAGGACTGGGAGGTGGTGAGAAAAACCAGCCACTTGCACAAGGCTTATGCGCCATCGCAGCCTGGAACACTCGTGTATGGCGCCCCCTGGTGTCCTAAATTGGGAAGGACAGGTTTGCATTAGCTCTCCTTGTTGGGGATGTTACAGTGAGAGTTAAGATTAATTAATTCCTGAGACCTCCCCTTCCCCATTCCCCATGCGGAGGTCAGGAATAGCTAGAGGGAGAGCGATGAATTGCAGGATGTCTCCTGAAAGTCATAAGTCCCCATCTTCCAAAGTGTGCAGATACACAGTGGCATAATGGTTCAGACTCTAAAATGAGTGGCTGAACCCAGAGTCTGGCCCATTTTAGCTTTTCTGCATCAGGCTTATGATTCTGAACCCCCTTTTTTTGGCCATGCAGCATGCAGGATTTTAATTCCCTGACCAGGAATCAAACCCGTGCCTCTGCAGTGGAAGCAGAGTCTTAACCACTGGACTGCCAGAGAATTCCCTGTCTACCCCTCTGAAGGACATCCCAAGTGACTAGCAAAGATGGGCACAATAAAGGACAGAAATGATATGGACCTAACAGAAGCAGAAGATATTAAGAAGAGGTGGCAAGAATATACAGAATACAAAAAAGATCTTAATGACCCAGCGAAACAATGGAAACAGTGACAGACTTTATTTTCTTGGGCTCCAAAATCACTGTAGATAGTGACCGCAACCATAAAAGCTCTTTGGAAGAAAAGCTATGACAAACCTAGACAGTGTATTAAAAAGCAGAGACATTACTTTGCAAACAAAGGTCCATCTAGTCAAAGCCATGGTTTTTCCAGTAGTCATGTATGGATGTGAGAGTTGGACCATAAAGAAGGCTGAATACTGAAGAACTGATGCTTTTGAGCTGGGTGTTAGAAAAGACTCTTGAGAGTTCCTTGGATTGCAAGGAGATCAAATCAGTCAATCCTAAAGGAAATCAATCCTCGATATTTGTTGGAAGGACTGATGCTGAAGCTGAAGCTCCAGTACTTTGGCCACCTGATGCCAAGAGCCAACTCATTAGAAATGTCCCTAATGCTGGGCAAGATTGAAGGCAGGAGAAGCAGATTACAGAGGATGAGATGGTTGGATGGTATCACTGACTCAATGAACATGAGTTTGAGCAAGCTCCAGGAGATGGGGAAGGACAGGGAAGCCTGGTGTGTTGCAGTCCATGGGCTTCAAAGAGTCAGACATGACTGAGCAACTGAACAACAACTCTGTACTCCTGGGATATCTGCTGCCTTCCCCCATCCTTTATCAAGGGTGGGAACAGGCCCTCATTTCTAGGGCGTGCCTCATGGCCCGGGCAGTCTTGTATCTCATCACCTCTCCAAACTGATATTCTTTAAGTATCTGTTTGATGTTTATTTAGGGGAGCAGCTGATGGCTGCTGTGTAGAAGGTGAAGACATCTATTGAGCACACAGCCTCCCCTGTTTTCCTGATACAGAAATCTGTCCCCAGACTTGCTATTCCGCTCAGTGAAACAGGCCCCCTCCCTTCTCCCAACCTAGCTTTCCTTTGTGATTCCCTAAGCAGGGCCCTGGAGGGTCACGCCCCCACCCCACCCCAAGGGCCCTATCAAAACATTTCTCAACTGCTTTAAATTGGCCTTCGGAGAGCAGCTCCAGCGCATGCAGTTTTTGTCCGTCTTGCGCCCTTTCAGCGCTGGAGCATCCTCTGCAGACTGCATGCTGTGGGCCAGCCTGCCCCTTGGTCTGACTCTGCCTCGACTGTCCTCCTTCTCCCTTGCAGGGGATGTGCACATTGCCATCATGGACCGGAGTGGCCAGCTGGAGGTGGAAGTGATTGAGGCTCGGGGCCTGACCCCCAAACCCGGCTCCAAATCCCTCCCAGGTGAGGCAGAGCAGCTGGGATGAGGGATCTTGGAAATGGGGTCCTGCCAGGGAGGGATTCACAGCTGAGCTCTGGGTCTAGCAAGTCCTGGCTCCCCATTGGCCTAATCAGTATTCTCAACAGTGGAGTCATGGATGGCCTGGAAGGCCAGTGAGGGGGCGGGATGGGAGGAGAGGACAGAGGAGTTGGTATTCGAGTCCATCTTGTCCACCTGCTGTCCACTCATCAGCTCCTCCTGCTCACCCTGCTCCCCTCCAGGATCATGTGGAAGTTAGGAGATGGGGCAGGCCACAGCAGTTTCCCCGGGACCCCTCCCCATCATGCTTTCTTCCATCCCTCAGCCACCTATATCAAGGTTTACCTACTCGAGAACGGGGCCTGCTTGGCCAAGAAGAAGACGAAGGTGGCTAAGAAGACCTGTGACCCCCTGTACCAGCAGGCTCTGCTGTTCGACGAGGGACCCCAGGGCAAGGTGCTGCAGGTGAGCATCTCACGGCCAGCGGGCAGGGCAACTCTCAAAGACTGTAGACTGTCATTTTAAATGTATTTATGGTTTATCCTGTGCCAGCACCTTAATACCCTCTACCCATTTTTTGTTACAACCTAGTGAGGTGTTATTGCCTCCTGTTGATTCATAAGGAAACCAAGGTTGGGGGGGATAACTCGATTGCCCCCAGGTTGCACAGCTGGTAGGTAGAGGCAGGTTTTATTTTTTAAGATTTTTTTAAAATGTGGACCATTTTTAAAGTCTTTATTGAATTTGTTACAATATTGCTTCTGTCTTATGTTTTGGTTTTTTTTGGCCAAGACATGTGTGGTATCTTAACTCCCCAGTCAGGGATCTAACCTGCACTTCTTGCATTAGAAAGCAGATTCTTAACCACTGGGCCACCAGGGAAGTCCCCTAGAAGCAGAGTTTGACCACTGCCTTCTTCCACCTGGTGGTAATGTTTATCATCCCATTGTGATCCAGCAACACAGTGGGAGCTGTGGCCCAGGCCCTGGACTCAGCCTGCTTCCCTCTCTGGAAGCCTGTCATCCTGGATGCTAGGAGGCTCTGGAAGTCAGGCCCAGGTTCTAATCCCAGCTGTGCCGTGTATCTTTGGGTTAGTTATTCACTCTGAGCTCCTTTTCCTGTTTGTGGAAATAATCCATATAGCACCTCTACCTAGATGGTTGTGACAATGGAGAGAATATATATAAAGTCTGTACACCATAATGCATACCATAAATGCTTAATAAGCCTGGCACACCATAAGTGCTTAATAAGTTGTTGCCTGAAGTCCGTCTGAGTTCTGCCTCTCGCGGTCCCATCTGTGCCCTGGCTCAGCTCCTCTCTCTTCCTCCCACTGGCAGGTGATCGTCTGGGGAGACTACGGCCGCATGGACCACAAGTGCTTCATGGGCATGGCCCAGATCATGCTGGACGAGCTGGACCTGAGTGCTGCAGTCACCGGCTGGTACAGACTCTTCCCCACGTCCTCCGTGGCAGACTCTACGCTCGGCTCCCTCACCAGGCGCCTGTCCCAGTCCTCGCTGGAGAGCGCCACCAGCCCCTCGTGCTCCTAAGGACCTCGGGGAGAGGCCGGGCTGCGATGTGAGAAGGGGTGTGGCCGCCTCCCACCTCCTCCCCCCTGTACATAGTCCTCACGTCTCTCTGGCCCCCTTGCCCTGCTGCATGCCCGTTGGCTACTGGGCCTGGCCCAGCTGTCTTTGGAGTCTCTAGCGCGTGTGCGTGTGCGTGTGTGTGTGTGTGTCTGTGTGTGACCATGTTAGATCTATTCATTTGTCTGGGTGTAGTCGGTCTTGGTGACTATATGGGCTGAAACCCATGTCTCTCGGTGTCTCGTGGTAAAGAAACCCAAAGGAGAATTGTGAGGCCAGGACTCCCCCCCACCCCCACCCCGTCCCGCCGAATCCAGGGGTGGAAGTGGGGGACACGGCCATTGGTTCCTCCCGCCTGCCCTGGGCTCAGGGCAGAGCCCGCGTGTTCCCCGCCGTGCCTGTCCTTGGTGGTCTCTGCTTAGTTTTGTCTTGTCCGTTGTTCCACCTCTGCCTCTCCTAGCACTGCTGCTCTTTTTTGAGGAATGTAGCATCCATTGCAGCCGGCCGCACTGAGGCCCCTCTGGGAACCCTGACACCCCTCCTTTCCACCGAGCTCTCCAGCCGCTCTTCCTACTGAATGCATCCACAGCATATAGCAGCTCACCTAGGGCCCTGGCCAGGGCCCCGGGGAGCAGAAAATGCTGGGGAGCTGCAGGCTTGGAGATGGCTTTCTCCCTCCAGCTGACACCTCCCACTTCCTAAAAGTGAGATCCGAGGGGGTGTCGGTTCCCAGGGCTGCAGGCCAGGTACCTTGGCGGGAAGTACTGGTGCCTCCTCTTGCATTGTTCACCTCCGGTCTCCCTTTAAGCCTCCTCGCTTCCGACATGCCAAAGGAGCCCTCCCAGTGGACCCCAGGAGGTGCGGACTGGATGGTCTTGACCTGCAAGAGGTTGGCCTCACAGGGGATGTTGTCTACCAGGGTGGGCAGCCCCCGACAGCACCGGTGTCCTTCCCAGGCCCTGAGGGTGGCCCTGTGCCCCTCGGGGCTCATCCTGAAGGGGCCTGGCTTGTTGAAGGGCCACGGAGGGCGCAGCTGCTGGCAGGAAGGAGGAGGGCTGGGACTGACTTGCTCTAAGAATCCTGTCTGACCTTCAGGGATTAGCTGCATGAAGCTGACTATTAGGGGCTCTATTTTCTTTCTTTCTTTCTTTTTTTTTTTTTGCTCATTTCCAGACCAGGGTCTGTGTTTGAGAGCTCAGACTTACTGAAGCTCCAGCCTCTGGGCTCCCGCACAGCCTGGTTCTACACTCTATAGACCGTGACAGTCACCAGCTCTGTACAAGCAATACTCACCCCCTCGGCCTCCCCGCCTCCCGCGCTCTGCTGCTGCCGTCCGGAGAGCGGCCCGGCCTGCTCTTGACGCCGCTCCTGTCTCTGCTGTCTTCCCACCTTTGTCTGGTTGGAGCTTCCCAAAGCCACTCAAACCCTGACCTGATTGGACAGCTGGGCCCCCGGGGGGTGGGCACCAGGGCCTGGACTGGACCTTGTGAGATGCCGGCTGGGAATCCTGAAGTCTGGCTCGGGAGCCCAGATCTGTCCCTCTGCCTCCTTGGGTCTAGTGTGAAAGGCGAGAGGTTGCCCAGAAGATGGACATGGCAGCCCTCAGGTCCACGACTGCAGGGGAGAAAGAGGTAGCAGGAGGGGTCAAGGTCTGGGGCCCCCGCCCCTTCCCCAGACATCACCCCCGAGCATGGCATGACTCTCACCCGCGTACGTGGGGGGAGCCGTGGAGAGGTGGTTGGACTCCATTCATCACCAAAGCCAGGTGGACGTGGGGATGGATGCTGAGGCGGGGACGTGGAAACAGAGGCTCTCTGAGACAGACCGTTTTCCACTGAGGGGTTTCCTTTTCTGGCAGGATCTGCATTGGGCTAAAGCCAGGGCCTGACCACCTCCCTCCCAAGAAAACTGCCCACGGACAAAATGTGGGTGAGGGCAATGAGAACTAACAAAACGAGCGCCTGGGCTGACTTGCCGGAGCCGGATGAGAACTGTTGTGTTTGTGGAGAGAGGAGACAGCTGGGTTGAGTTTTCTCTTTCTCAGAAATTCTCCCCTGGCATTGGGATTGGGTAATGCATTTCCCATGGCAAAGGGCTCTGTGGCTTGGATCCTAGGGTGGGGAGAGGGAGGAAACTCACTTGCAGAAGAGTATTTGTATGTCCTGTGGGTGACGCTCTGCGTCAGAATGGTGCACACCCTCAGAATGGTGTGCAAATACTTGACAGCTTTGGAGTGGTGGGGTTATTCGTGATCCATAGGTTCGTGTAGATCTTTCCTGATGTGTCACGGAGCGGTGACACCCAGACTGTGCAGTCACCCCCAGGAAACGAGGACTATCAGAGAGGGTGTCACCCTTCTTCCCCTAGGGACCCAGGAAGACAAAAGATGGGGAGCTACGAGCTGAGGCTCTGCTGGGGAGTCAAAGGCTGCTGGCCCCTTGCCTCCGGGGAAGGTTGGCTAGGGGGCACATACTAGCCAGAGGGATGGCCTGGCCTGTCCTAGAGGTCGGACACTCCGCTGTTCCGCCTCACTAATGGGAAGTCATTCCCCACCCAAGTTGACCTTGGGGGATTACCTTTAACCCTTTGTACCAACTCAAGTTAATCCAGTTACCCCACCTGGATTTTCTCCCTTGAGAATGAAGTCTAGTGAGGCTCCATATACTGTGGTGGTGAGCGGCTGGGCTTACAGGTCTGTCTGGGCCTCCTGGATGCAGGGGCTTGTCTGAGAGGCTGCTCTGGAGCAAGCCTGTCCCAGTGGAGGAGGGAGCACGTGTGACTGCTGGCCTTCCCTGGAGGGGGGAGCATCCATCCCTTGAGGAGGGAACGGTGGGGAGGGGAGGAACATGATTCCTCCCAGGCACTGTTAGATGCAGTGTCACAGCTCCACGTGCCCGCTCCTTACCCCAGGGGACCCTGGGGCTGATGACAGGCTGGGCTTTTTGTCACTCCATCTCCCTCTGCTCGGGCAGGTTTCATGGAAGACGTGGCACAGACAGCCCTGCAGCGCTGCCGGGCTGTGAGCAGGAACCATGACAGATGATTCAGAGCATCTGTCTTCACGTTTCTGCCATGGTCAATCTGTCCCACTTCCTTCACAGACTCCTTTCCTAAAGGGGCGGCTGTGATGGGCCTTTGGTATGAGTCGGACTCCAGCGAATGGGGCCAGGTCTTGGTTCTTCACTGAAGGATCACATCCCTTTTGTCAAACCGTCTCCCGATCTACTCCCCCCCCCCCAAGTCTCTTGCCTGACCCAGCACTCTTAGGAAAGGAGGCTCTCAGTATGCAGCGAGCCCAGGCACTGCCAGCATTTCAGGGGGCCGAGAGAGAGGGTTGCCCCTGTCGCTCACCACTCATGGGATCACTGGTTCTTCCGGGGGCCTAACACCCACCAGGGCCAGCATGCCTGAGTTCTTCTTTACTGCCAGCCTTGAGGAGAGCGGAAGCCTCCCGCCCCCTTTAAAGACGCTAGAGCCCTGCAAGGGCACTTCTTTGGAAATGAAATGTAGCACAATCTTAGACTGCATTACCAGGAACCCTGGCACGCGACCAGGGTCCTTGTTCCACGCCCTGCAGCCCAGGAGAAGCTGGGCTCCCACCCCCACCCCCACCCCCCAGGCGGGGCTCCAGAGCTCCTGATAACCTCCGAGTCCCCGCCTTCTTCAGCCCAGAAAGCAGCAGGGCTTCAGAAAGGCTGCTCTTCTGCTTCTTGGGTTGCTTCCTGCACTGTGTAACCCTGTGGACGAATTGCTGCCTTTGCTCATCGGTGGAGAGGGTCGGGGGTGGGGGCGGGGGGTGCGTGTCTGGCCAGCAGGGCATCCGCAGTGGCTGCCAGGAGAGGGAGGGGTAGAGGTCTGCTGCCCGCTGGCTCATTTCTCCCTCCCTCTCTCTTCCTCTCCCCGGAGTTTTCTTCTCCAATATCCTGACCCAGAAAGAGGTTCCTTAAAATGCTGCTTCCTGTACTGGACTACCGTTCGCCTGCATGATCAGGGAGGAGATAGGAACGTAGACTCGTCCCCTACCTTCTCCCTCGAGTCTGCTTTTCACTCAGGTCAGAAGAGATTGGGGCAAAACAAAAACAGTCCTGACTGAAGGGCAAGCGTGCCCCGCCTGATCCGGTGAGGCCTGATAGGGACTGGATCGGCCTGGGCTGGCTGGGCAAGGGTTATTTTGAAAGAGTGCCTGACCATCTCAGAGTGATGTCAGTGATGCCAAAGAGAGCAACTTGGCCTCCTCGGGCAGCAGCTTTGCCAGCTGAGCCTCTCACGTGCGGCTCAGGTGTCGGCATGCCCCATGGTGGGACCTTGTTCTCTGACAAAGGGCTTAATCTTTCCATGTAGCAAAGCAACTTCCTCTCCCCCCAACCCTGAGCTCAGGCCTTTGTGGGCCCAGTAAGGCTATGCCTGTGAGGGAAACTTGCATTCTCCCAGGGGCCCAGACTGGCTTGGGGAGGATGCTCGCCACAAAGCCTGCGTGTTACTGCTCCAGGAGAACCTCCCCACGTTCTGGTTGTAAACTTGGCCAGCAAGGACAGGAGCCTTCAGCCTCCCAGGCAGTTCGCATTAATGCCAGGAAGGTCCTTGGGCCTGGGTTCCAGAGAGCTTGGCAAACAGAAATGGGCCCTGGGAATCCCAAAGGCAACATAGCATCCGCCCCAAAGGTCAATGGCCTGGACAGCCGGCTACAGAGACTCCAAGGCTGTTACATACAGAGAAACTGGGACCTTATGCAAGTCTCCTCCCTTTTCTGGGTCTCAGCTTCCTCATCTGCAAAACCAGAGCATTTGCTAGTTATTCCATGGTTCCCTCCAGGTTTTAAAAGTCTGATCTGGAGCTGATGAGGACTATGAGCCTGATATACCTGGCACCTGGTCCCACAGGCTGGTTCCTTCCAGCCCTGGGAGCAGGTCCTCACCCATCCACGCCCAGATGCTGCTTCTGACAAGAACTCTGGGAATCCTAGCGGACTCTGCTCCTTCCACCTCCTCATGGTTTATTGTTCTCTTCCTCTTATGTGGTGAGATAATTAAGGGTTGTCTGCAACGGACAATTTCCAAGGTGCTGATGTGAGGTTGCAGCCTCAGCTGCATCCTGCATAGGTCAGTATCCCCACCAGCAGACGATGCTGGGTCGGGCCTCGTCTCTGCTTCTAGAACGGGATCAGTGGGAGAATCTTAAAAGAAGAGGCTCTCTGATGGGAGGAGAGAGGGAGCTTATTTCCCTTCAAAGTATTTTGCTTCTTGAATAAAATACATATATATCACTCTTCTCCAGAATGCCTTTTGCAGACACCATCTCAACAGGCAGAGTGGCTGCTGCTTCCTTAGGAAAAGCTGGCTTGATTGTTTCATCCACTCCTTGAGAATGTAAATTCACAGGAGGCAGGAACCCCTTTTTTAGAATTTCCAAATGCATCCTGAAAAGAGAGAGAGCAGATAGGGACTGACAAGCACACTGTTTAGATAAGAAGCAATTAGCCTTTTACATTTTCTATATGCAGCATCTTCCCAAACTTGTGGCTCCCAGGTGGCAGGTGGATGGCTAGGAAGGACTACCGGCTGTTTCTTATAACATTCTTGCCAATTCCCTTGAGGAGAAAATCCTTCACATGGCTTCTGCATGTACAGTATTTGGGCAGCAAAAAAAAAAAAAAAAATTATTAAAGTCAGTTTGAAAATGGTTTCACGTGTTGTTTTCTGAAGATGGTTCTTAATTCTAAGAGAGAGAAAACAGTTCCAGGGGACTGAAACAAGGAAGAGGAAGATGCCTTGGCTGAGAAGCAGGAGAGAGAGTACATCTCAGAAAAAGCCCTGAAAGGTCTGACCTGGGCATCTGGGAAATCCATTGTCACAGTATATCACTGGGCCATGGAGTCTGACTACTTGAGGCAGCTTCCTGGTTCTGCCTCCCAGGATCCCTGCTTACAGGCCCTCAAAGCCTTCTATCCCCACATAGTCCACAAGGGATGCCCAGAACCAAATAGAAGGAAAGGTAAGCGGAGCTGAGGCCACTGCCCTTGACCCACTGCTGCTTTCTGAACACTTGGGTCCAGAAGCTCTGCTCAGGCATGTGGCTAGGGCAGTCTCGCTCGCTCAGCCACACCTGATGCAAGCAGTAAGCATAGCTGTTGACCTCCAGTGCTGTGACCCTGGAATGCCCCTTTCTTTCCTTGCCTCAAGGAAGGATATAGTCACTTCTGGGCAGTGCCACTGTCCTCCTAGGACTGGATTGGGGGTATGGAAGATGGATAAAGTATAGCAATGTCACAGCACATGATTGCCAGAGGAAAGGCTGACACCTGCCTACCAAGAGCCTTTCAGAGTAAACTCCACTGCTTTGGCTCTGGTCCTTGACCTTGCAGTTCCACTGGGCACCATCTCTTGTTGGAAGGCTCATGAGACTTATATCTAAGCTCTGGTGCTCCCCCAGCATCCTGTTTTTTTTCTTTCTTTCCCACTTCTGCTCTCTGAGACATCTCATACACTCTCATGGGTTTTAAGAACTTCCAAGCTTCTAGCCAGTAAAAAAAAGGAAAAAAAAATTTTTTTTTAAAAGAGAGTAAAATTAAGAAAAGAGGGACAGACAACAAAACTGAGATCCACAGAGACATTCTGAAAGAGGTTCTTTAAACAGAAGGAAAACGGTACACACTTCATAGGGTTATTGGGGGAATTCAGTGAGGTAGTATGTTTAAAGTGCTCAGAACAGTGCCTGGCACATAGCATTTACTATGTTTGCTGTTGTAAAGAAAATGATGGAATGGCTGAAATGTAAGAAAGAAATATGAGCAAAGAAATAAGATTAGTAACTATTAACATACAGATTATAAAACTAATAATCCTTACTTTTTAAAATTAAAGTCATGAACTAAAATACTAGAGAATGATAGCACATAAATTGGTCCTTGGAATGTTCTTGGAGGTGAAAGATACTGAATAACTTCAATCTTCCTTAAGTATCCATTCTAAAATCTAGAGTAAATACTAAGAAAATACAAATAGAATCAAATATATTAAAAAATCCTACATATAAACTATGAAGTTTAGTAGTGTATTAAAAATGATATAATCATGATCACCTGGGCTTCCCAGGTGGTGCTAGGGGTAAAGAATCTGCCTGCCAATGCAGGAGACATGGGTTCAATCCCTGGGTTGGGAGTTTCCCCTGGAGTAGAAAAGAGCATCCCATTCCAGTATTCTTGCCTGGAAAAGTCCATGGGCAGAGAAGCCTGATGGGCTGCAGTCCATGGGGCTGCAAAGAGTTGGACACAACTGAGCACACACACGCGCAATCAACTGGTGTTTATCCCAGAATATAAGGGTGATTTGATAGAAAAATTCACTGTGATTCACCACATCAATAGACTAACAGAGAGAAATAATTATCCTAATGCAGAAAAAGCATTTTGTAAGGTTTAATCCTATTTGTAATAAAACTACTGGCAACTTCCTTGATTTGATAAGAGACCACTCTAATGGCAGAAACCAAAGAGGAACTAAAGAACCTCTTAATGAGAGTGAAGGAGGAGAGTGAAAAGGCTGGCTTAAATATTAAAAAAACTAAGATCATGGCATATGGCCCCATTACTTCATGGCAAATAGAACGGGAAAAGGTGGAAGTAGTGACAGATTTCCTCTTCTTGGGCTCTAAAATCACTACAGATCATGACTGCAGTCATGAAAGCAGAAGACGATTGCTTCTTGGCAAGAAAGTGATGACAAACCTAGACGATGTATTGAAAAGCAGAAACTGACAAAGATCCATATAGTCAAGACTATGGTCTTCCCAGTGGTCATGTACGGTTGTGAGAGCTGGACCCTAAAGAAGGCAGAGTGCCAAATAATTGATGCCTTCGAACTGTGGTATTGGAGAAGACTCCGACAGTCCATTGGAGACTCTCAAGCAAGGAGATCAAACCAGTCAATCTTAAAAGAAATTAACCCTGAATACTCGCTGAAGGACTGATGCTGAAACTGAAGCTCCAGTATTTTGGTCACCTGATGCGAACAGTCGACTCATTGGAAAAGTCCCTGATGCTGGGAAAGATTGAGGGCAGAGAGAGAAGAGGGCATCAGAGCATGACACAGCTGGATGGCATCACTGATGCAATGGACATGAACTTGGGCAAACTCCGGGAGACAGTGAGGGACAGGAAGGCCTGGTGTGTTGCCGTCCATGGGGTCGCAAAGAGTCAGACATGACTGGGTGACTGAACAAAACATACACCAAAAAGCCTGTAATAAATGTTATGTTAATGAAAACATTTAATGTATTCTCTTTAAGATCAACAGAAGAAGAATCAGTGATGTTTCTTGGACCTGGCAGAGAACTAATATTGGAAGGCAAACTGCTACCTTGAAATCTGGAGAGCACACACAGAGAATTAGAGCTAGTCTGTGATTACCAGGGGAACCCGCTGGAGCCAAAACCTGATGGGAACACATAAATGTTAATACTAACAAATTTCTGGAGGCTGTGTGTGAACTACTTTGGGTATGATCAACAATTGGAGGCTGGGAAGGGTGCATACATTTATGGGCTTTTTTTCTAGGCACCCAAAGTAGCCATGAAATTAAAAGACGCTTACTCCTTGGAAGGAAAGTTATGACCAACCTAGATAGCATATTAAAAAGCATAGACATTACTTTGCCAACAAAGGTCTGTCTAGTCAAGGCTATGGTTTTTCCAGTGGTCATGTACAGATGTGAGAGTTGGACTATAAAGAAAGCTGAGCGCCGAAAAATTGATGCTTTTGAACTGTGCTGTTGGAGAAGACTCTTGAGAGTCCCTTGGACTGCAAGGAGATCCAACCAGTCCATCCTGAAGGAGATCAGTCCTGGGTGTTCACTGGAAGAAATGATGCTGAAGCTGAAACTCCAGTACTTTGGCCACCTGATGCGAAGAGTTGACTCACTGGAAAAGACCCTGATGATGGGAGGGGTTGGGAACAGGAGGAGAAGGGGACGACAGAGGATGAGATGGCTGGATGGCATCACTGACTCGATGGACATGAGTTTGAGTAAACTCCAGGAGTTGGTGATGGACAGGGAGGCCTGGTGTGCTGTGATTAATGGGGTTGCAAAGAGTCGGACATGACTGAGTGACTGAACTGAACTGAACTGAAAGTAGAGATCTGAGAAAAACCTAGTGGTTTTTTTCAGGGAGAGGGTAAAAGTTCTGAAAAACATCCAGAGTCTCCTCCATGACAAAGGTCTACTGTCCAGGGAAAACACTGAAACGACTCATTGGAAAAGACCTTGATGCTGAGAAAGATTGAAGGCAGGAGAAAGAAGGGAACAACAGAGGATGAGATGGTTGGATGGCATCACTGACTTCATGGACATGAGTTTGAGCAAGCTCTGAGAGTTGGTGATGGACAGGGAAGCCTGGTGTGCTGCAGTTCA
The DNA here is from genome assembly GCF_023699985.2 of Odocoileus virginianus. Classification (NCBI taxonomy): domain Eukaryota; kingdom Metazoa; phylum Chordata; class Mammalia; order Artiodactyla; family Cervidae; genus Odocoileus; species Odocoileus virginianus. The sequence goes on from NC_069678.1 coordinate 85,844,094, forward strand.
TAGGGTTGCAAAGAGTCAGATGCGACTGAACTGAACTGAACTGACCCAACTCTGGAGGACGGCATTTTCCCCACTCAGGGGCCCCCTAGATTTCCTCTCTCACCTAAGAGGAGATGAAAAGCTCAAAAAACACTTGTGAAAGTCATGACACCGGAAATGGACCCATTAAAAAAATGAGGTGCAATCATATTATAGAAGGCTTCCTCTGCCCCACAACTTATCCCCTACAAACAGGGATCTAATGGCTTACAACTGAAATAACTGCAAGACACAGCCTATTAGTGAAGCCCCAAATCAAGAGGGGAGATTAAAAACTGGTCACCAGCGGAATTTGAAAAATCTATGACACCTATGTGCATGAGACCATTTAACCGTCTCATCCTCTGTCGTTCCCTTCTCCTCCTGCCTTCAATCTTTCCCAACATCAGGGTCTTTTTAAATGAGTCAGCTCTTCACATCAGGTGGCCAAGATACTGGCGTTTCAGCTTTAACATCAGTCCTTCCAATGAACACCCGGGACCGACTTCCCCTAGGATGGACTGGTTGGATCTCCTCTCAGTCCAAGGGACTCTCAAGAGCCTTCTCCAACACAGCAGTTGTGCAGGAATCCTGTACAAAGCCATAAAAACAAAAAGAGAGGGAGGATTGAAAAAGAGATAAAGCTATCATTTATAGATAATTTGATTACTACCTTATTAAGAAGAACAATTATTAGAACTCATGAGAATATTCAGCAGCACGGTTGCTGGATGCAAGATCACACTACCAAAATCAGTTGCATTTTTTTTTTTCTATAACAGCTATAACCAGTAAACATATTATCCACAATAGCAATTCAAATTATTAAACAACAATTAAGAATACATAAGACCTTTATATAGCAAATTTTCAAATTCTTAAGAGTTGATGATCTGAATAAATGAACAAACATTCCCTGTTCTTAGATAAGGCAGTTTAATATAAAGATATTAACTTTCCAAGTTGATCTGTAAACTCAACACAAGCTAAAAATTTCAGTTGGTATGTTAAGTAAACTTACTCTGCAACTTATGTGCAATAATATAAGTCTATTAATGGTTAGATCAACTTCTGTTTAAAGAAAACTCAAGGATTGGCATGTAATATATCTAGGAAATTAATATATGATGAGAGGGGTACCTTAAAACAATGAGGAAAAGTGGATTGTTTAAAATATGTATTAGAGACACTCACTATTTGGACAAAAAAAGAAAGAAATCCCTGCTGTTGGGTTGCACTCCACACACTTGCAAGCCTTGTAGCTGCCTAGCCTGCAGAGGGAAGAGCAGTCTGGAGACAGCACCAGAATCATCAGCAGTTTATTGGACAGGGGATATCACATATCCAAAGCAAAAGATCCTGGAGTGACACCCCACTGTAGATGACTAGCAGGACATGGCAGCAATCTTCGCTACCTGAGAGGAGAAGGAGGCTACCATCTATGGGGGAATGACGTGATCAGTTACCAGGGAGACTGTGGCTGGGGCAGGAGGCAAGCACATAGGCAGTTACTGATCAAGCCCTGTAATTAAGAGGATTGGATAGTCATGTGAGTGAGGCAGGCCCTGGAGCAGGGCGGGGGGCGGGTGTACAGAGAGCAAGAGAACAGCCATCTTGGGTGGTCTGACCATACACCACACCTATATACCTTGCTGGACCCTTGTAATCTTGGTCCAGCTCTCTTCCATGATATCCCTGGGGTCAGGTATGTAGAGGTGCTCAGCAGCCAAATACCACGAAGGTCATACAGACACCAGCAACTAGAGGGCATCAAGAGTAAGATACCTGCTACACTAAAAACGGGGATTGCCAAGAGGTGGGCAATTTTAGAGCCAGGCACTTGGCATGCAGGACAAGGAGGAAGGTGAGAGTTGTCAGTTGTCCCTACATGGTCACATTAGCTGGGTCACTCTTGCGTGGAAAATCGCTGCAGACCTAGCAGTCTGACTCATTTTGCAGTGAAGTCACCATGATCACGCAGTCCGTGAACAGATTCCCTCCACTCAGGCTAGGGAGGAAATGTGAGATGTTTAACAGGCACAGTACAGGGGAGATCACGATCATTATACAAAATAAAAACAGAAACTGCATTCTGAGATAATACCATCCCTGCCTGAGGTGTTTGTCCTGGCCTGAAATACCATATCACCTGTCCACCTCTTGGAGAAGGAAATGGCCACCCACTCCAGTATTCTTGCCTGGAGAATCCCGTGGACAGAGGAGCCTGGTGGGCTGCTGTCCATGGAGATGCACAGAGTCGGACACTACTGAAGTGACTTAGCATGCATGCATGCATTGGAGAAGGAAATGGCCACCCACTCCAGTATTCTTGGCTGGAGAATCCCAGGGACAGAGGAACCTGGTGGGTTGCCATCTATGGGGTTGCACAGAGTTGGACACGACTGAAGTAACTTAGCAGCAGCAGCAGCCGCAGTCCACCTCTGTCCCCATAGCTGGTACCCAATCCTGGAGAGGTGATATAACAATGGCACAGAGTTAATAGAATGGGGAGGGGGAGCATCTTTCCCTAGTAGAGTTCCGGATTAATAACCTTAGTCATCTTGGGTGGGGCCGGGAAGAAAATAGGTGAAATCTCTCTCTTTTTTTTTTTCTAAGTCCCTTTCTAACTCTACTCCTCATCTGGTGGCAGACCCAAACCACCAGGAGCTAACCTGACAGTCCCAGGGCCATTTTATAATGTTTCCCTGGGGGCAGATCCTATGATAGCAAAAAAGTGAGCTACTATCCTGACCAACAGTTGGCAACAGTCCTTCGGTAGTAAACAGTTGAACTCAGATGGTGTTGACTAGTTGCCTCTGGGTTCACATGGCATTCACAATCACTCCTGGGATGTCCAGTTATAGTTTGTAGGACTTGAGTTAGCCTCCTGGCCCATAGGTTAAGAGCAGGATTCCTGTCTCAGTGGTGGTTCTGTCCCCTTCCCTAGCTGGGACCAGAAGGCCAAGGGGCCTCTTATTTTGCCATTGCCAAAGGCCTTAACCAAACCCTTCTGAGTAACCGGCCATGTCTGATTCACAAGCCTGTCCCTATCTCTGAGTTAATAACCCTAAAGTCTGTCACAGTGCTCGTTTAGGCGTGGTGGGTCAGGGGTATGCTTGTATTTTGTAGATAGTCCAGGTCTTTGCACTTTGTCTGTATTCACCAGCCATGCCTGTGCAATCAGATGAGTCACAAGCATGGGGCTTCTACTTTTTAACTGGAAAGAGACTCTGAGGTTGAGAAAATATCAGCAATGTAAAGAAAGAGAAAGACATCTCTTCAAGTCGTCAGCTGCCATCGAGCCCCCTAGCTAATGGTGGCTATATCAGGATCACGCCACAAGGTTCCATTCCCCATCCTTATTTCTTCTTGACATCTCGGCACTCAGGAGTTCTCTCAGCCTCCTGACTGGTTCACCTATTGTTGGGCTGCACCCCGCAGGCCTATAAACCTTGTAGTTGCTCAGCCTCAAGATGAAAGAAAGGGCCTGGAGATAGTAACAGAGACATCAGCAGTTTATCAGATAGGGAAATCTTACACGTCTGAAGCACCCCCTATGGCTGGCTGGCTGGGAGGCAGGCCGGCCACAGCAGCAACCTTTGCTCCTGAGGGAAGAGAGAAGCTACCACTTACAGTGGGAACTGAAGTCAGGTTGGCTTCTCAGTTACCAGAGAAACCTGTGGCTGGAGCAGGAGGCAAGCACGTAGGCAGTTACTGATTAAGCCCTATAATTAAAAGGACCGGATAGTCATGTGAGTGAAGCAGGCCCTGGTGGAGCAGGGGTCATACAGACAGCACGAGAACAGCCATCTCGAGTGACCTGACCATATACCCCCCTAAACCAAGACACAAAGATAAACCCTAGATGGTTCAGTAGACCCAAAAATGAAAGGTGAAATATAAAGTTAATGGGAGAAAAATGTAAGATAAATAGTTCTGTGAAAGAAAAGCAAGGAAGAACTTTGAATATTTCAAAAGCACAAACCATATTTTTAAAACTGTGTAATGTGATTACATTAAAAGTAAACATTTCTATTTAATGAATGGCACCATGGACAGAAGTTGATAAACAGATTAAAGAATGGGAATTTGCAATGCCAAAAAAATGTCATGTGACTAACAGCTATAGAATATACAAGGAAGTCCTGCAAATCAACAATAAATAGGTAACAACTTCCATGGGAAGATGGGCAAAGGAAACAAACAGGCAAACTCCAAAAGTTGATAAGCATATGAAAATAGCCTCAGAATCATTATAATCAGAGATACACAAATTAAAGAAATAATGAGATAGCACTTCATACTAATAATAATTGGTAAAAATTAGAAAACTGATAATGCCAAAGGACATCAAGGACATGGAGGTGTAATTGGTGTAGCCAGTTTGAAGAGCAGGCTGACATTACCTGGTCTAATTATATGCAGATCCTATGACCTATACATTTGTATATACCTCCATTAAAGGCACATGGACAAGGAATATTCATCATGACATTATTTGTGGTAAAGTGTGGCTGGTAGAATAGTGAACCCCCTGAAGATGCCCACATCCTAATGCCCAGAACCTGTGACTATGTTAATTTACATGACAGAAGGGACTTTGCAGATATGACAAAATTAAGGACTTTGGGACAGGGAGATTAGCCTGCATTATATGGATGGGCCCAGTCTAATGATCTGGGTCTTAAAAGTGGTAAACTTACCAGCTGTGGTCAAAAGGAGATGTGATTGCAGAAGGATGGACAGAGACGTAGTGTGACAAAAATTAGAACCTAAAGATACAGATAGTTAATCATACTCTGTTTATGGACTGGAAGGCACTATATTGTGAAGATGTTTCCTCCCAAATTTACCTCTAGAATCAGTGCATTTTCAGTAAAAATCCCAACAGGTTTTCTCTGAAGAAATTGGCATACTGATACTAAAATTTATTTGGAAATGCAAAAGACCTTGAATAGCTAAGGAATTTCGAAAAGGAACAGCTGAGTTGGAAGATTCTATCATCTGATTACAAGACTGATTATAAAGTAACAATGTTTTTGGAATAAAGGTAGATCAATGGAATAGAACACTATGGAAATAGTTTTTGACAAAGGTGCCAAGGTCATTCAATAATCTATACAAATGGTGATACAATAACTGGATACTGGAGTGGTAAATATGAATCCTTCATGATATACACAAAAATTAACTCAAAATGGTTCATAGACCTAAATATAAAAGTTAAAATTATAAAACTTCTACAAGAAAATACAGGAAAAAATATCTTCACAACTTTATGGTAGATAGCAATTTCCTAGAACATAAAAAGCAGTAACCCTAAAATAAATATCAAAAGATAAATCAGATTTCATCAATATTAAAATTTCTTCTCTTTGAAATATACCATTATGGCTCATAATAAGATGACAACTTAATAAGACAAAGTAAAAAAAAATGGGCAAAAGACAAACAGATGGGTCACAAAAGAAGTTATACAAATTGCCAATTTGATGGAAACATAAAATGGTATAATCACTTTGGAAAACAGTTTGGCAATTCCTTTAAACTTTCTTATACACTTACCCCAAAACCCAGCAATTCTACTTCTAGCAGTTTATCAGGAAAACTGAAAGGCTATGTCTACCCAAAGACAAAAATGCTTATGGCAACTTTATTCATAATAGCTCCACATTGGAAACAACACAAATGCCTAATGTAGCTGTCAGGAGTTGATAAAAAAAATAGAAACCACATAGTTACTTGAACAAGGGAATGTTAACGTTAAAAATTATTAACTCTTCAAGTGTTAGAGAAGGTGATAAGAGAGATATACTGAATATTCTAAAGCTGAAGGACTGTCCAAGGAAGAAACAAATTGAAAAGACGACCTCTCCTTCAAGATGGGACTCAAAACTTGTTGGAAAACATGTGTTGTGATATGAGGTGTGCTTGGAGCCCAGGCCAGGCTTGATTCATAGCCTCCAGGCCAGTAGGAAACATCCCTCTGGGGTACTGATAGCAGAGGCTGCCAGGGAGACCCTGAAGAGTCCAGGTCAGGAACCTACTTGCAGGCTGAGTGGTGAAGACTTAGGACACTTGTGCCCATGTCTGGAGAAGACAGCCTTCCAGGGCGCTGCTGGGTAGAGGCTGGCAGGTGGGTGCACAGGGAAGTAGAAGCCTGCTCATCACTGGGATGATGCCCGAGGACCACAGAGCCCACTGTGGGAGGCTCTAGTGAGATGGGCACAAGCTGTGAGTTCACAGGCATGTTCTGGACACACAGCTGGAGCAGAACGTTAATGGATGCTGCCAGGCATCAGTCTCTGGGAGCAGGGCAATTGCAAGAAGAGAAACAGAGCACACGAGACCCAGGAAAAGCTTCTTCCTGCAGTGTCCCTCCATCGCCATCTACTGACACAGCTTAATATTGTTCTCACCGTGAAGGAGAAATCCGTAAAGGGGGCTATCCAGCTATCAGAGAGCAGGTAATGAAGGGTAGATTTGGAATGAGAGGCAACAACAGTCAATATCTCACAACATGTGCCATAGAGAAGCAATTCGTGGCAAATCAATGTAGCAGGATACCACTCAGCACCAAATAGAATGAATCAGTGTTATGTGCAATAGCACAGAAGGATGGTAAAACAGTACCCTGAAAGAAAGACACCAAATACACAGAGTAAATATTGTTATATGAAATTCTAGACCACACGAAACTCATCTATAGGGAAAAATGTCAATCAGCGCTGCCTGAGGATTTGGAGTGACTGGTAATTTTTTAACATTTTATTTGTTTATCTGTATCAGATCTTAGTTATATTTTAAAGGGACTTGGTGTTCTCGGTGCTGAGGGTCCAGGTTCAACCACTGGTTAGGCTTCTCACTGTGGCCAAAAAATAATAATAAATTTATAAATTAATTTAAACAAATAAATATATTCAGTAAAAACAAGACTGGGAGCTGACTGTGGCTCAGATCACGAACTCCTTATTGCCAAATTCAGACTTAAATTGAACAAAGTAGGGAAAACCACTGGACTATTCAGGTATGACCTAAATTAAATCCCTTATGATTATAAGGGGAAGTGACAAGTAGAGTCAAGGGATTAGATCTGATAGATAAGAGTGCCTAAAGAACTATAGATGGAGGTTCATGACAGTGTATACAAGGTGGTGATCAAGACCATCCCCAAGAAAGAGAAATGCCAAAAGGCAAAATGGTTGTCTGAGGAGACATCACAAATAGCTGTGAAAAGAAGAGAAGTGAAAGGCAAAGGAGAAAAGGAAAGATATACCCATTCGAATGCAGAGTTCCAAAAAATAGCCAGGAGAGATAAGAAAGCCTTCCTCAGTGATCAATGCAAAGAAATAGAGAAAAACAATAGAATGGGAAAGACTAGAGATATCTTCAAGAAAATCAGAGATACCAAGGGAATATTTCATGCAAAGATGGGCACAATAAAGGACAGAAATGGTATGGACCTAACAGAAGCAGAAGATATTAAGAAGAGGTGGCAAGAAGGCACAGAAGAATTTCTACAAAAAAGATCTTCACAACCCAGATGATCACAATGATGTGATCACTCACCTAGAGCCAGACATCCTAGAATGCAAAGTCAAGTGGGCCTTAGGAAGCATCACTATGAACAAAGCTAGTGGAGGTGATGGAATTCCAGCTGAGTTATTTCAAATCCTAAAAAATGATGCTGTGAAAATGTTGCACTCAGTGTGCCAGCAAATTTGGAAAACTCAGCAGTGACCACAGGACTGGAAAAGGTCAGTTTTCATTCCAACCCCAAAGGCAGTGCCAAAGAATGCTCAAACTACCGCACAATTGCACTCATCTCACATGCTAGCAAAGTAATGCTCAAAATTCTCCAAGCCAGGCTTCAACAGTACATGAACTGTGAATTTCCAAATGTTCAAGCTGGATTTAGAAAAGGCAGAGGAACCAGAGATCAAATTGCAAACATCTGTTGGCTCCTCAAAAAAGCAAGAGTTCCAGAAAAACATCCATTTCTGCTTCATTGACTATGCCAAAGCCTTTGACTGTGTGGATCACAACAAACTGGAAAATTTTTCAAGAAATAGGAGTACCAGACCACCTTACCTGCCTCCTGAGGAATCTTTATGAAGGTCAGGAAGCAACAGTTAGAACTGAACATGGAACAACAGACTGGTTCCAAATCAGGAAAGGAGTACATCAAGGCTGTGTATTGTCACCCTGCTTATTTAACTTCTACTCAGAGTATATCATGCGAAATGCTGGGCTGGATGAAGCACAAACTGGAATCAAGATTGCTGGAACAAATATCAATAACCTCAGATATGCAGATGACACCACACTTATGGCAGGAAGTGAAGAAGAACTAAAGAGCCTCTTGATGAAAGTGAAAGAGGAGAGTGGAAAAGTTGGCTTAAAACTCAACATTCAGAAAACTAAGATCATGGTATATGGTCCCATCACTTCATGGCAAATAGATGGGAACAGTGGCAAATAGAGCGGAAACAGTGACAGACTTTACATTCCTTGGCTCCAAAATCACTGCAGATGGTGACTGCAGCCATGAAATTAAAAGACGCTTGCTTCTTGGAAGAAAAGTTATGACCAACCTAGACAGCATATTAAAAAGCAGAGACATTACTTTGCCAACAAACGTCCATCTAGTCAAAGCTTTGGTTTTTCCAGAAGTCAGGTATGGATGTGAAAGTTGGACTCTAAAGAAAGCTGAGCAGTGAAGAATTGATGCTTTTGACTGTGGTGTTGGAAAAGACTCTTGAGGGTCCCTTGGACAGCAAGGAGATCCAATAGTCAATCCTAAAGGAAATCAATCCTGAATATTCATTGGAAGGACTGATGCTGAAGCAGAAACTCCAATAAGTTGGCCACCTGATGAGAAGAACTGACTCATTTGAAAAGACCCTGATGCTGAGAAAGATTGGAGGAGGGAGGGGAAGGGGAGGACAAAGGATGAGATGGTTGGATGGCATCACTGACTCGATGGACATGAGTTTGAGTAAGCCCCAGGAGTTGGTGATGGACAGGGAAGCCTGGCGTGCTGCAGTCCATGGGGTTGCAAAGAGTTGGATATGACTGACAGACTGAACTGAACTGAACTGAAAAATATATTCACATCTAAGACCTGGCACAACCAAATAAATAATAAGTAAAAATAAATATTAAACAGAAAATAAAAATAATATGATCTCCATTTATATTTGATTCAAGGAGTGGGAATAGAGACACGCTAAACTCAGGCAGCAAAATAACCAAGACATGAAAGTAGCCGAGAAGCCCATCTTGGGAAAGAGACTCTTACCTGAGAGACCTGTCCCACTGGGCTGTGTGTCTGCTGGCCATCATCCAGTGTCCCACATGTCCCCCAGGTCACCAGGATGCTGCAGACCACATTCTCAGGACTTCTGGGCGGGGCCAGGTGCCCCACGGGGAGGGACAGGAGGCCCATGATGGAGAGTGGGGATCCTCAGGCCTGGTGAGGGCTGGTTGGGGCAGATGTCCTAGTAGAGGCAAGGGAGGCTTATGTGGGCCCAAGGTCCACGCAGGTGGGCGAAGACAGAGGGCGAGGAGGAGGGGCAGGGGTCAAGGGAGGTGTGTCAGAGAAGAGGGGAACAAGTTGGAAGGGGCAGGGAGAGGGAGAGGGGAAGGTGGGTGGGAGGAGGAGCAGGGGGATGGACCAGGGTAGAGGTGATCCCGGCAGGAGGTGGGAAGGGGCAAAACTAGTAAGAGGAGGGAGACGGTCTGCGCATTGGTAGGAAGGGGACCAGTATGGTCTGAGTAGCTGCTGACTGAGGCAGGCACAGGGTGAAGAGACAGGGACGGCATAGGGACAAAAGGCCAGACAGGAGGAAGGAAGCGAGTCAAAAGCTGAACCTGGGCAGACAAAGAGGCCATCGAACAGGAAGGGGACAGGGCAGCTCCTTCTGCATGACTCTGGGTTGAGAAGTGATGGGTTCAGGGTTCTGCATTGTTCTGTGCTTAATGCCTTTATGACTCAGATTGCATCAACAGGCAGTGCTAAATTCTGTGGCATTTTGACTTGGAAGATACCTTTAAGATCCATGAGTACAGCCATCTCCATCTTATAAATGAAGAAACAAAGGCCCAGAGGGTTTCCCAAAGTCCCTCAACAGTTAGGTAGGGGCACAGTTTGGACAAAATCCAATCCAGAGATCATAAAAACAGTCCACTCCTTGGTCAAGGAATGGGTCAAATGGGAGGATTCTCAAGGGCCTGGAGGGGGTCCCTCTGACCATTAGGGCCCGCCCTAGATAGAGGCAGTGGAGGTACCTACTCTCCATCTTTGAAAGGTACCTTCTATCCCTGTCTAGCATTGTCAGAACCTGCAAAGAGCCTCTTATCTCCTCACCATGGGAAAGCCCACTACATATGCCTAGGAAAGGGACTGAACATGAAGGAAATACCAATACTGACCTGCTCTCCAAAGAATGAGTGAGTGAGTGACTGAGTGAAAGTCCCTCAGTCATGTCCAACTCTTTGTGACCCCATGGACTTGTAGTGTGCTAGGCTCCTCTGTCTATGGGGATTCTCCAGGCGAGAATACTGGAGTGGGTGGCCATTCTCTTCTCCAGGGGATCTTCCCAACCCAGGGATCAAACCCAGGTCTCCCGAATTGCAGGTGGACTCTTTACCAGCTGAGCTACCAGGGAACAGCCCCACCCCCACCTCCGCCGACAATACTTTAGCTCAAATGGGCTAGAGGTATGGGGAATAGGAGAGGAAGACCTGGAACAGGGGGATGGGTCAAGGAGAATTTAGATCCTCCCTCTAGTCTTTGCATTAGATGCTGCTACATCTTTCTTGCTGTCTCATTGGGAGTTCACCAGGCAGGGACATTCCCTCCATTTTAAGCAAGAAGGAACCATGCCCAGATTGGCGGAGGCACTAGCGCAGGTCTACTCAGCATTGGAATAACAATACTAAGACCAGAATCCTGGCACCCGAGTCTGGACTCTTTCCATTAAATGACTACTGGAAAGTGGGATGGAAACAATGGGATGGGAATAAGCCCCTACACTAGAAATGAGAATTTGGTCAACTTTAAACTTTTAGAGGCGGGGTAGGGCAGATGGTGGTCACAGACGGTGAAGAGAAGAAGGAGAATTAGCTGAGCAAAAAGGGTGGGGATTTTATGGCAGCAATATCAGGGAAAGGAAATAGTAATGATGAAGACCTGGACGCAAGAGAGAGCAATGGAAGGTTCACTGAGCTTCCAAGATCATTACAAGTGGACTCCTAGGGAGGTTTTGCAAAAACTGATGGTGAGCAGCAGTCCCTTCTGGAAAGGCTTTGGAAGCCGCCTTAGACAGAATGGACTTCATTCTAAGAAATGTAGGGAGGCTCCCAAATCTATGAAGAAAGAGAAAGGCATGTTTAGAATCATGCTTTAGAAACACTACTCTGACTTCAGTGTGTGGGATGTAGTGACAGGAGGAACCGGGGTCAGAGAAGAAGATATTTCACTGAACCAGGAGAAGAAAATCATAGAGGGGGAAATCTGAGATGAATTAAGGAGACAGAATAGATAGAACTTGCTGGCCTACTGGAGCAAGACATGGGGAAAAGTAAGCTTAACACTCAAGTTTCTGGTTTAGGAGACAGGGTGAAAGGGGAATATAGGAAGAGTAGGGGTTTTTTTTGCGGGGGGGCGGGGGGGGGGCGGTGGGTGTGGTCCTGGTTTTGACTTACTAGGAATCATGTGCAGTGGAGGACATCAGCTGGCATTTGGGTGGCCTATCAGAAGCTCAGGAGAGAGAGCTGAACTATGGATGCCCTTTCGAGAGGCATCTGCTGAAATATTTTTAAAATGTGTGTCAAATGAGAAAGGACAGCACCTGAGCCAATAGACAGCATTTATGGCCCAAGTCACACTGAGGTGCCCAGGAAGGAGACTGAAATGGCCTGAGAGGCAGGAAGGAACCCAGGAGCTTGTGTCATGGAAGCACACAAAGAGCGTTTTAAGAAGTGAGCAATCAGGGAAGGAAATACAGACTTTCCATATTCAGTCAGAGGGTGAAAGAAAGTGAAAGTGAAAGTCGCTCAGTCGTGTCTGACTCTTTGTGACCTCATGGACTATACAGTCCATGGAATTCTCCAGGCCAGAACACTGGAGTGGGTACCGTCCCCTTCTCCAGGGGCTCTTCCTGACCCACGGATCAAATCCAGGTCTCCCGCACTGCACGTGGATTCTTTACCAACTGAACATCAGGGCAGCCAGAGGGTAGTGAGAGCAATTTGTTTTTCTTACATTTTTTCATTTTTTATTTTTCAGCCACACCCGGGGCACGCGGCTCAAGCTGAAAAATAAAATCCCAGTTCCCCAACCAGTGATCCAACCCACACACACCTTGCCTTGGAAGCATGGAGTCTTAACCGCTGGAATGCCCAGTGAGAGCAATTTTAATTCCAAGTGGAAGTGCTTGGTCAGGGACTGGGAATAACATGTCCCATAACTTCTCAAAATACCTGCATCTCCCGCCTTTTTAAAGATGCTGAAGCAAACTGTCTTCCCTTGAACCCACTCTACACTGGAGAGTTAAAGAAAGTGGGTCAGTGGAGGAAATAAACCAAGAAGGTCCCCACCCTCAGGATAATGCTTTAGGAGATGTTTGGGGGAAAACCCATAACTGAATCAAGGTGATTGGATTTTCAGTCTGGTTGTTACCTAATCCCATCAAGGCCTCCCTACCGGTGGCAATAAATAGGGCCGTGAAGACAGACTGTGTTCTCAGTTCCAGGGAGAGGCAGCTTGGAGACTGAGTGAGCCCCTGCTCAGCAGAGAGCGCCCTCCCTGGCCAGCCTCGCTCGGCACAGCTTTCTGACGCCTCTGGTGAGTCTCAGCCTGGTGGAAGGGCCTTCCCTCCTGGCTTCCTTTTGTAAAATTATGCTCACTTTTTGCTCTCTCTGCCTCCCTCAAAGAAATAAATAAAATTATTAAACACCAACAGCAGTGAAAATGATAAACTCTACCTTCATGGTGTTTAGAGTCTGGGGGTGGGGAGAGACATAGGATAATATAAAGAATATGTAAAATATAATAATTATCTAGGATATTTCATGTGCTCTGGAGAAATATAGAGCAGGGGAGAGGGGCAGCTTGGTAGAGTAGGTGTTTAGGGATGACTGCGTCTTAAAAATTCCTACATTGGTAGATTGAAGCTCCTATAATTTTAATTGCTGAAGTATTTCGTCTGCAGCTTGTGCCACACAGTTATCAAACTCCCCACTTTTATGGTTTGCCATCTCCCCTTATTATGAAAAAATTGACAATTGTACAGTTGTTGAAATTAATAGCATAGCACTCTGTAGATTCTAAGACCCCATCTTTGAACATTTCTGAATGTGCATGTATTTTCTGCTTCCTCTCCAGGCTTCTGGATTCCACCAGCTGGTTTTGGTGTCTCGCTTCCCCTGCATTCCTAACTCTGCACCCTCAGCTCAGGTGCCCATGGCCTCCGGAGGCAGCCGACTCAAGCCCCAGAGCATTCCACTCAACTTGGAGGGAATCCAACAGAACCAGCGTATGTGGCTGGTGAAGGTACCAAAGTACCTATCGCAGCAGTGGTCGGAAGCTTCTGGAAGCGGTGAAGTAGGGAAGCTGAAGATTGCCACAAATCAAGGGAAGTCGGAAATCTCCTTTACTCTGAATAAGGAACTTACAGACATTCGGGGTACAAATGGACAACCGGCCCCGGTCCACGCTCCCACGGAGCATCAGTTTCTCTTGCGTTCAGACAGAGGGCAGGTCCTCACGGTGCTTACTGAGCATGCGCCGGATCAACTTTCCCTGCAAGGAACCGTGGTCCATCGTGGCGAATGCAGACCCGCTCCCAGTGAAAACTACATGAGGCTAAAGAGGATGCAAATAGAGGGGGCTTCCAAACCTGCCAGGATTGTACAGAAACTGGAGAAGGTGGTCACGACCAATTATAAACCTGTTGCCAATCATCAGTACAATATTGAATATGAGAAGAGAAAGAAAGAAACCGGAAAGAGAGTGAAGGCGGATAAAGACCGAGTGTTAACCTTGCTATTTGCTGCCTTTGAGAAACACCAGTATTATAACATAAAGGACTTGGTTGGCATCACTATGCAACCTGTGGTGTACCTGAAGGAAATCTTGAATGAAATCGGTGTTCGAAATGTAAAAGGACCCCACAAAAACACTTGGGAGCTGAAGGCAGAGTACCGGTGTTACCAGAGAGAAGCCAAGAGAGAGTGAGACAGCCCTATGTCACGAAGATGCCAATAGGAGCTTGAAGATCTTCCAATACAAAAACTGATGAGGCTCTATTAGGGGGTAGGGCGGTTTAATATCTTTTTAAGTATTCACATTTAGATTGTAAAACAGGGAAATAAAATAGGCTGTAAATTGAGAAAATATTGTCTGAGGACTTCTCATCTTTGCTGCATCCACAGAGAGCTCAACTCATCTAAGTCTAAAGAGACCTGGCATCAGAAACTGGGCAGGGGTGGGCTGGGGATGGGGCTAGGGGTAGAGGTGGGGGTTCTGCTGGGAGTGGGGATGGAGGCAAGCAAATTCAATATTCTAAAATGACTGAAAAACAAAGTTGTTTCTGAAATGTTTAAGATATGGTCCCTTCGTATGTAGAAACATGAATGAAAAAATATTAAGGGTAAGAGGGTGAGATCATTAAAACTACTAATTGACAGGTAGAGGAGGATGGTGCTTGATGGAGTGGAAACAGGTTGGATTACAGGTCCTTTACTTACTTCAAGGAAGTTGCATGTGGATTGTATTTTGTTTTTCTTAATGGTAATTTGGGGTTTTTTGTTTGTCTGGTTGGTTGGTTTGGGTTTTTCTGTGTTTTTTTTTTTTTTTTGCTAAGCTGGGTCTTTGTTGTGGTCCTCAGGCTCTCTAGATGGGGAACTTAAGTTGCTCCAAGACATATGGTATTTTAGTTCCCCAATCAGGGATCAAACCCACCTCAGATTCTTAACTACTGGCCCACCAGGGAAGTGCCTGGATTGTATCTTTTTTTTTTTTTTTAATTGTAAAACAACACTAATTTATTATCTTACATTTCTATAGGTCAGAGACCTAAACTTGAGTCTTACAGAGATAAAGTCAAGTTGTCAGCAGAGCTACTTCACTCCAGGAAGCTCCAGGAAAATGCACTTCCTTTCATTTTCCAGTTTTAGAGGCTGTCTCCAGTCCTTGGTTCATGGCCCCTTCCTCCATTTTCAAAGCCAGCAGCGTTTCATCTTCAAATGTCTCTCTGATCTCTCTTCTCTCTGTTTCAGCTGTCAAATCTCCTTCTCCAACTCGGCTTCCATCATTACATCACCTTCTTAGACAGCCTGCATTGTCACAGTGTTATTTCTGACTCTCATCATCGTGCCTCCCACATGTAAGGACCTTAGTGAACACACTGGGCCCACATGGATAATCCAGGATAAACTCCCAGCCTCCTGGTGATTAACTTAATCACATCTGCAAAGTCCCTTCTGCCAGAAAGTTAATATAGTCACAGGCTTTCCAAGTGGCTCAGATGGTAAAGAATCTGCCTGCAGTGCAGGACAACCAGGTTCAATCCCTGGGTCAGGAAGATCCCCTGGAGAAGGAAATGGCAACCCACCCCAGCATTCCCGCCCTAAAGAATCCCATGGACAGAGGAGCCCGGGATCGCAAAGTCAGACACGACCCAATGACTAACACCCTCCCTAGGGACTGAGACGTGGATATTACTGAGCGCCAGTATTCAGCTAAACAGAGATGTACATGAATAGATCAGTCGAGACATGATGTCCTGGGAGACACACACCCACAAACTAATCAGGGAACTCATATGTGATTTATATACCCACAAATGGATCAGGGACCTAAAAACCTGGAAGATATAGCCATAAAGAAATCATAGACCTAAAATCCTGCAACATAAGCCTACAAAGAGTTCAGAGACCTCACATGTAGGGTGGTACACCTAGAAACGGATTAGCATTCTCACACTAGCACATATACTGACAAACATGTGAGAGCTCTCAAAGCCTGGTACATACACTCAAAATGAGTTCAGATACATCACCTTCTGGAATTCATTTCTTTTTTTTTTTTTTCTTAGTAAATACTGTTGGGTTATTTATTAATAGCTATGAGCATGCAGACAAATTACAACACTGTAAGAAGTTCTAAACAAGTCTAAATTTTAAGCATATTTTAAAAACTATTGATATTTTAAAGTAGTAAAAAAACAAAGAATAGCACCTTCATTCCAGCAACAAGAAATATACATTTCTGAATTCTGAAGAATTATCATAAAAAAAAAAAACAAGTCCTGTTCAAATAGTACTGGTTCCATAAATTCCACCCTGATTCTCTGACCCCTCAATTTAAAAAAAAAAGTGAGGGTAAATAATTGCTCTTTCCTGTGACCATCAGCCTATAAGCCTCACACTACTTGAACTGCCTTGATGGGCCTTATTACCTTCTCCACTTCATCACATTTAGTTCCTATTTTATATGCCCATTCAAGTGCAGCAGGTACTAAACCCTTAATACCTATATACCTTAATACCTGTAAGGTATTACCTATTAATATCTTAATACCTATAAGGTATTAAACCCTTATATAAAATAGGTGTTTGAAAAATATTTCTTGAATTGATGTGTATCTGAATATTAAAAAAATGTTTCTGAAGATTATTTTCTAAAAACCAGAAAGTAGAAGAACAAAGACAATGATAAAATCTTACTTCCCCCAATATTACAAAGAATAAAAAATAAGGTTGACACCAGCTTTTAAATGGTAAATGATTAAGGGTGAGAAATAGATCTTATACACATGGGAAAATTCAAAAAATTATATCTTGTCTTTAACCTGATGTTGGTGGAGGAAACCAACAGGTCACTGTTAACTGGTGCCATCACCCAGAATGGAACGACTTGATGACAGGTGAGGGCCAGCCCATGCTTTCAATCATAAATTCCACTTCAGGGAGAAGGCTCTCAAATGTCATCACTTCCTTAGCCTCATAGGCCTCCTCTCTGCTTTATGTAGAGCACTGATCATGGTCTAACTCTACATCCCTTAATTCTCAATTCTGTTGACTGTCTGTTTCCTCCCCTGGAATGTCAGTTCCAGGAGGGCAGAGACCTATTTTGTCACTGTCACACCCTCAGAAAGTGTCAGTCGCTCAGTCATATCCGACTCTTTGCGACCCCATGGACTGTAGCCTGCCAGGCTCCTCTGTCCATGGAACTTCCCAGGCAAGAACACTGGAGTGGGCCGCCACTCCCCCCTCCATGGAATTCATTTCTAAACATATCTGAAACCTTACAATATATACCCACAAACCCGTCACAACCCTCCCTCCCTGAGACATACACATACAAAGAGCTCAGACACCTCACTCTGGGATATTCACCACCAAGCAGATCAGAGTCTTCAAGTCCTCCATGGTACCTCCCACAGCGGACTGTTCCATCTCTGCATCGCGCGATGGAGTGTCCCGGAGGTGCAGAGTCTTGTCAGTAACTTCATTCCCAAACCTCACGCTCTTTGTGTGTGTGACCTGTGTTCCTGGTTGACAGGTGGACTTCCAAGTAGTGGCAGAAGACCCCAGGCTCCTTGTACACTGTGGCTTCACTCTGCTGAGGCTCTGTCTTCCTGGTTCATAGGTGGACTTCCAAGTAGTGGCAGAGGACCCCAGGCTCCTTATAAACTGACTTCCCTCTCTTGGGCCTCTCGACCTTGCTCGTATCAAAGCCGTCCCTTTTGGTCCTTTGCCCTGGACCTGTGATAACTATGGACTAGTTCTCTTCTCAGTTGTGGCTGAATGTAACGTGTACAATAAATCATCTCTTTTGCTGTCTTAGCTGGTCCCTGGCTCCCTGGATATATGTCTGATCACAAAGATGCATTTGGAGGAAATGGTCCAGTGCCTCAAGGTGAGTCAGACTTCCATCTTCTTTTGAGAAAGCTGCTGCGGTTGTCAGGAATTTGGAGGCTCCAGGCAAGGGCGGAGTTTGAGAAAGGGGCTGCACCCGGTGGGTGGAGCGGAAGGGATTGGTCGGTGCCAATGGCCTGGATTGTATCTTAAATTTAGATCCTTAATCATTGCCTGAAATATCTTAAGAGATTGCACTCTGGCAGCAAGCCCTGAAATCAAAACTGACAAGAATAATAGCAACAATGACAATAATAGTGGCTAACACTTATGCTTTTGGTGTAAGCTAGGTGCAGTGCTAGGATTTGACATTACTAGTTTTTCTCTCTCAGCAGCTCCATGGGGGAGATGTGAAGTCTCTCTTCCATTCTCCCACCCCATCCCTCAAAGTCTTTGGAGGGAGGTGGGGTTGAGGAAGGGTTTGGGGCTTTTTTTTGCTCTTGTTTTAAAAAATGCCTACATGTGGTCAGCCAGCAAAGTCAATGACAGTGGAGAGAGGAGGAAGTCAAAGAAGTCCTTGACAGTGAACAGGGTGGGGTCTTGAGCACAGGTTGGGCTGGGGGTTGGGGGTTGGCAGAGATATTTTTAGTGGGCAGAGAGAAAAAAGAATATTAGTGAAGAAGCAGGCATGCTGGTATGTTTGGTGGCAGGAAAAAATAAGTGGGCATCCCTTTCTTGTCCTTCATTATTTCAATAAAATATGACGCAAAGATCATTAAATGTGAGAGGGGTGAGTGGAGAGAGGAGATAGTAATAACGACTAATGCCCACTGAATACTTACTAGACTTCAGGGTCTGTTCTAGGCACTTTGTTGGCATCAACTCATTTAATCCTTATAACAATTCGGGGAAAGTAAATATATGTGGAGCCCATTCTTCAGATGAGGAAATAGGACACAGAGAAGTTAAATAACTTGCCTGAGGTCACCTAGCTACTACATGGGCAGACAGTGTGTTTGAACCCAGGCGACCCCTGTTCGACTCCTGGGTTGGGAGATCTGCTGGAGAAGGGAAAGGCTTCCCTTGTGGCTCAGCTGGTAAAGAATCTGCCTGCAGTGCAAAAGACCTGGATTCGATCCCTGGGTTGCGAAGATCCCCTGGAGAAGGGAAAGGCTACCCACTCCAGTGTTCTGGCCATGGGGTCTCAAAGAATTGGACTAGACTGAGCGAATTTCACTTTCTGCAACTTCAGACACCATTTCCCTGACTTTTGAGTTGTCTTGGAAGGCCAGCAGCATGCTGACTAGTGAACTGTGAATTTCTGGGTGGTATTGAGTGGTTTTTAAAGTGAAATGAGTTGTTAAAAATGAAGTTTTGACTTGGCAACAAGATAGAATAGGCGTGAAACCAGCTGCCACAAGATACAACAGATGTGAAATCCCAGGTGAGGGGTCAAATCGCCCTCTGGAAATCTGCAAAGAAAATGGTCTGACTCTCCTGGAACTCCTTGAATCCTCAGCCAGACCAGGGAGTCAAAAGGGAGCAGACAGTGAGAGGAAGAGCCCAGCGAAGGGAACTCTTTGGAGAAAAGTTGCTGATGATAAGGTGAAAAATTCCTCTTTCCACTTGAGTGGTTAGGTAGGAGGCTGCTAACTTGGAACCCAAGTCTATTGAAGGGGCTTCAAAGTGCCCACCAGGAAAGCTTTGAGTCATGTTCCCTGAGCTGGGATCAAAGAGGCCTGGGGACACTGGGAAAAGCTACAGCAGACTGCGGACGTGAAAATCTGGAGGCCAGGGGAGGGCTGTTTTGCTGCGTTGGTCAGGGCATTCTGCTGCACGGGGACCTATCGCATTCCTGGAATGTGCCCTGACAAGGGTTACACATGCTTCTTGTGGGCCAGGAGCTAGAGAGGGAGCTGGCGTGCTGTTTTCTCAGGTCCTGTCCAACAGGGCTGTCTGGAAGGGGTGGAGAGACCTTGGCTGACAGAGGCTGAGAAGTGGCATCTGATGCCAGGACTGAGGAGGGAATCATAAGCAGCTGTGTAGAGCAGAGGTGCCTTCCTCTGAGTCAGGCTTACAGCAATGGGAAACCTCTGAATAACCATCAGCACAACCCATGAGAGCACTGGTTTTCTTCATGTACCAGAGCCAACCAAAGTGCCAACTGGCGCCAGAGGGCTTGAAACGATACCTCAAGAGTACCAGTTCACATACTACTTTTCATTCTCTTCTGGCCTTCCACTTTGGTGGGTCCCAAACTGTGGTTAATGCATAGGGGAGGAGATAAGCAGGAAGATAGGGAGGAGCAAAGTGATGAAGCTGTTCCCACATGGGCAAGGTGGGAGGGCTCAACACTGAGCCATGTCTGGATATTCTTATCAATGAGGCAAGACTGTTTGGGTTGACTTACATGACTGTAAGGCTGTTTACTTCCTAAGAGAAGAAAAGTGAGGAAAGGAGGTTACTCCAGAAATGAATGTTAAAAGGATGAAAGTGAAAGTTGCTCAGTTGTATCTGACTCTTTGCAACCCCATGGAATAGTCCATGGAATTCTCCTGGCCAGAATATTGGGGTGGGTACCTTTCCCTTCTTCAGGGGATCTTCCCGACACAGGTCTCTTGCATTGCAGGCGGATTCTTTACCAGCTGAGCCACCAGGGAAGCCCAAATATTATGGGTAAGAGAATGAGATCATTGTGCATGTGCTAAGTCACCTCAGTCGTGTCCAGCTCTTTGCAACCCCATGGACTGTAGCCTGCCAGGCTCCTCTGTCCATGGGATTCTCCAGGCATGAATACTGGAGTGGGTTGCCATTTCCTTCTCCACGGGATCTTCCTGACCCAGGGATCGAGCCAGCATCTCTTACATCTCTTTTATTAGCAAGTGGATTCTTTACCACTAGCGCCACCTGGGAAGCCTGGCATTAAAAGGATGGTAAGAGACAAAAATACAATTAGTTTGATCATATCATGAGTGGTGCATGTTCAGAGTACCTGTCTAGTCAGGAGATTAATGTGAAGGCAGTCGGTGGTGTGTGGCCGTATTCTAGCAACAATCAGCTCCTGAGTACAGGCCCAGGGTCAGAGCTGGGGTTATCAAGGGTTGGGGGTTTTCTAGGTTAGTATGATGGATGGAGAGAGGGGAGAGTGTTGGAGCTGTTTACAGATACCTACGATGATGGAAAAGTGGAAAGTGGAGATAGGAGGGGAGAGACAGAGAGTGGAAAGTAATGGGTCTCAAGTCCTAGGAGACCCCAGTGGGGTTGAAGAATTATTGGCGTGTAAGTACCAGAGAACCTGAACTGGAAAGACAGGAGGTGGTGGTCAGGGATGTTAAGTAATTTCTGTGAAGTCATAAAGCCACCGAGAAGGAAAATGGCAGCCTTCCATCATTTAGACTGGCAGTCCCCAACTTCTGCTCATTGTTTCTGTATTATTGGGAACACCTGGAATAAATTTCCTTCTTCATAATATTCCCTCCTGGAAACTATGGTGTCAGCTTGAAAGAATACTATATTTTCTACCACCAGTTTCCCCCTTGTTTTCTACAGTCTCTCTAGGAAATAGCTCTTAGATCCTCCCATACTCTCCCTTCCCTGAGTTTGGTCTCCACTCCATGACTGAAACACTGAGTTTCTTACTATTATCTACTGCTGCCACATACTCTCTATTAATAAATAATGTCTCTGCAATTTTTTCCACCTGAAACATCCAGTTTTACTTTATACCTGGTATAAAACCTTAGATGATTCCTTATTCACAGCTTCAAGTCATAGACATCTACCTAATTTTCTCGGCCATCCACACTTTCTCCTGCTATTATGGAGAGCTTTTCAAGAAACCTGAGTTCCAGTTACTCATAGAAGATGAATAAAGGGAATCATGCTCTACATGATCTCATTGATGTCCTCAAAAATAACAATTCTTATTGAAGTTCTGGCATGCTCGGAGTGATGCATATAGTGCTGGCCAACCTGGGCCAGCTCTCAGAGGGACAAGCATTTGCAGTCCACACAGAGGGGGCCATGGAGAAGGAATGAGCAGGCCAGCCTTTCCCATCAGATCACCTGGCACAGGACCTGCACTTGCTCCTTAAATGAGTGACTGGCTCTCAATGCACAAACATTTACTGATCTATCATCCAATTAGACAGCTAAGGACAGGTCATGGTTGAATTTAAGTCAATTTGAATGGGTAAGTGAAGCTCTGGAAATTTAAAAACAAGAGAGGAAAGTGGCTTCAAGGATTTTGTGGCTAGAAGGTTAACAAAATTTGGAATGAAATGAATATCAAGATCATACAAATTCATTTTGAGGATTGCAATTCATTTAACTAGAAAAATATGACTAAATTAAGTAAAGATTGGCTCTGTATCCCAATTGTTAGTGGAGAGGCACTAGCAATTATATTCAGAACTGGTATTCTGAATCAGAGAGGGAGATTGAGAGGCTGGGAAAGAGGGCCAGCTACCTAGTTCTACCAAAACTACTATCCTTGTACCAAATTCCTCTACTTATACTGTTAAAAAAAGAACTTGTTTTATGTATAAATATAAAACAATAACATACATATAAATAATAAATATAAAATAAACACAAAATAAAATTTTTATGTATAAATTAAACGGTCCTACTGCATAGCACACAGTGGCACAGTCAATATCTTGTAATAGCCTATAATGGAAAAATATCTGAAAAAGAATGTAAATATATATATATGATTGAATCACTTTGTTGTACACCAGAAACTACCACAACATTGTAAATTAACTATACTTCAATTTTAAAAAGAATTTATTCAATGCTTATTTTTGTCTCCACTGAGAGTCTTTGAAATAAGCCATGGTCCTCCTTTATTTTTCTTTATTGAGTTATAATCAATATATATGGTTATATTAGTTTTAGGTGTACAACATGATGATTCAATATTTGTATATATTATAAAATGATTATCACAAGACTACAGACATTTTTTTCTTGTGATGAGAACTTTCAGGATTTATTCTCTTAATAATTTTCAAATGTGCAACAAAGTGTATTATTAACTATAGTCACCATGCTGTACATGGCTTATTTACTTTATACTGGAAATTGTACTTTTTGACCTTCTTTACCCATTTTGCCCCCTACACCTCTGGCAGCTACCAATTTGTTCTCTCTGGCTATGAACTTGGTTTTTTATGTTGTTGTTTTGTTTTTTGGCCATACTGCACAGCAGGTGGCATCTTAGTTTCCTGATCTGGAACTGAACTCATGCCCCTTGCAGTGGAAGCAGAGTCCTAACCACTGGACTGCCAGAGAATTCACAAGATTTCCTTCTTTTTATGGCTGAACAATATTCTGGTGTGTGTGTGTGCACGCATGTATGCTCATTCATGCATCACATTTTCTTTATCTATTTATCCATGGATGGACATTTAGGTTGTTTTCATATCTTGGCTATTATAAATAATGCTGCAATAAACATGGGGCTGTAGATATCTTTCTGAGTTAGCATTTTCCTTTTCCTCAGATAAATACCTAGAAGTGGAATTGCTGGATCATATGTTAGCTCTATTTTTAATTTTTTGAGGAAACTTCATACTGTTTTCCATAATGGCTATACCAATTAAGCCATGGTCAACCTTAATGTTTGAGCAAAAGAACTTGCAATCAGAATTCTGGATGATGTAGGGCTACACACACAAGCCCATCAAGGATTACCAGGAGCTACACTCTTAGAGATTACTTAGCAGCAGGGTAGCCCTGGCCTGAGAGATGTTACTCATTTCTAATTCTAAGGCTCAGTATGTAGGTAAAAGGCAGAAAAATAAATCAAAAGTAAAGATGACAATTACAATCACTTGAGGGTAACATTTCTAAGATTTGGGAAATAAGGATGGTGGTCGAGGAGAAAAGTAACTCCTTAAGTGCAACCTCATAGCCATTCCAGGGTTTAGGCATTAATTTGAAAAGCCTTAACACAAACCAAGACTTTAATGAAAATAACAAGTTCCTATTTAAGAGGAAATCATAATTGGGAGAAAGGTTTCATAAAGAAGTTGATTTAGTTGCTTATGGGTGAATTTGTCAAATAAGCTTTGGTGTTCCAGATGACCCAGGTCAGCAGAAGGAATCAGAGAATGTAGAGGGAATAGTTTGTCCCTATTCTCCGTAACTGATAACCTACAGATTGATCATATTAGTTGCTTAATAGTAGATTAAGATAGTAGATTATTAAAATAAAGGCTTAGGCTGCAAGGCTATATTGTACAGCATATATTTTATAATAACTTTGAATGGAATATAACCTATGAAAATATTGAATCACTATGTTGTACACCTGAAACTATCATATTATAAATCAATTGTACTTCAATTAAAAATAATAATAAAGTTAAATATAACTCTCCTAAAAATAAAAAATAAAATTAATATTTGTTAGGGTGCAGTGGACCCTCCAAAAGAGTGATTCTCCTCTATCTCTGCCCCTAAATTTCTCACCTTTAGTCCCAGACAAGTTTGCTGACAAAGCACTTGGTGAGGAGGCTTCTCCTGACCGTGACTTGTCTCCTGAAGAGACCTCATCCTCAACTGTTTGCTGATTTCAGGGACACCAGGTGTTAAATGTCTTAAAACGTCATCAGAACAGGATGGACAACACGGTAGCTCTGTCCTTGACAACCGCTCAGTCTTACTGATCTCTTTGCCCCTCCTCAGCCTGTTTTCTGAAGTAGAAATAGTAGAAATAGTACTCCTTATTGTATTCTATGGAATGTCTCTGACAAAGTATCAAAACCCTATATAAAGGTTTCTATAGAGAACCTGGGAGTGGGGGCTTGAAGTCTATGGGTTCACTCACTCCTATGGTACCATGTCCGAAAGGGGGCTTACATATTACTTACAGAGCAAAGTGTTCCAGAACCAGAAACATATTTTCAGTGAGGAATTGATAACTTAAAATTTATTTTTATATTCTTTAAACAGTACCTGTCAACATATTCAATTGGCTCTGAGTAAGGGTGATCAGAGATGGCTTTAACAACTCAAATTGCAAAGCCCTCTTCTTGTCAGGTTCCTATACTCCTCTAATCATGACCTCAGGAAACTCTGGCAGCATCAGTACCTTAACAGGATGTTCCAGACCCCACTTTGCCATGACTGAGATTCTGAATCAGCCAACTTCGAGGAAGCCCAGATTCCATTTAGAAAAGGACGATAAAGCACAGCAGTTCCAAAAACCTGGAACTTAGATGCTTAGTCAGGCCTTCTCACAGAAATGCTGAATCTCAGCCTCCTGGGGTGGAACCCAAGATAACTATATTTTTAACAAGCTGCAGTTGATTCTGATGCCCATGCACATTTGGAAATCACTGATACAGATTCAGATTAGGCTATAAATTGCATGTTTATACCATTCCATATGACTGTTTACAGTAAATAAGCTGATGCCAGAGACAGCACAAATTATTTCAGTGACAGACTGAATTTATGCTGATGTTTCTAATTTAATCATCATTGCTCTAAAGACAACTTAACCAGTATCTTAACTACAGGAATTTCTCAATCTGTCTTTTTCCATATATAATAGACTCATACCAGACTCCCCTTATCAAGTTGTATGTTTCCATACCAAACCATGTTTAGAAATAACATCATTTAAAAGTTGAGTTGTGGCTGCTTGTCCCCATTACTTTTCATTTGTGGTCATCACCCATCTCATCTTGGGTAATGTCAGAGAATCCTTTGTTAATATTTCCTTTGGCAGCTGATGTGCATTTTCAAGTCTCTTAAATTTTACCTCCTACTTCAATCAATTTATTGGTAGAAATTTTTGTATTCAGTAGGTTCAGCACACTAGTAAAATGCCACCTAAGATTTTGTTTCTTTTTCTTAACCTCATGCAAACATTGCATAGAGCAGTAATTCTCCAACTTTGGTATATATAAAAATCACCTACAAGGGGAGGAGGAGCTTTTATAAATGCAAATCCTTGGTCCCCACACCTGTAGACTAATTAGATATGGTTGAAGCCCAACCAGATGATTATATACACTGAAGTTTTCATGCACCAATACTAAGGTATTATTTACACTTAAATGAAGCAGGGCAAAAGCTAATCATTTTGCCAAAAGAATGCACTGGTCATATCAAACACTCTTTTCCAGCAACACAAGAGACAGCTCTACACATGGACATCACCAGACGGTCAATACCGAAATCAAATTGATTATATTCTTTGCAGTCAAAGATGGAGACGCTCCATACAGTCAGCAAAAACAAGATCAGGAGCTGACTTTGGCTCAGATCATGAACTCCTTATCACCAAATTCAGACTTAAATTGAACAAAATAGACAAAACCACTAAGCCATTAAGTTCAGTTCAATTCAGTTCAGTTTCTCAGTTGTGTCCAACTCTTTGCGACCCCAGGAACCACAGCATGCCAGGCCTCCCTGTCCATCACCAACTCCCGGCATCCACCCAAACCCATGTCCATTGAGTCGGTGATGACATCCAACCATCTCATCCTCTGTCATCCCCTTCTCCTCCTGCTCTCAATCTTTCCCAGCATCAGGGTCTTTTCAAATGAGTCAGCTCTTCACATCAGGTGGCCAAAGTATTGGAGTTTCAGCTTCAAAATCAGTCCTACAAATGAACATCCAGGATTGATCTCCTTTAGGATGCACAGGTTGGATCTCCTTGCAGTCCAAGGGACTCTCAAGAGTCTTCTCCAACACCATTCAGGTATGACCTAAATCAAATCCCTTACAATTATACAGTGAAAGTGACAAATATATTAAAGGGATTAGATCTGATAATTATAGTTCTATGGACAGAGGTTCACGACATTGCACAGGAGAAGGTGATCAAAACCGTCCCCAAGAAAAAGAAATGCATAAATGCAAAATGGCTGTCTGAGGAGGCCTTACAAATAGGTGAGAAAAGAAGAGAAGTGAAAGGCAAAGGAGAAAAAGAAAGACATACTCATCTGAATGCAGAGTTCCAAAGAACATTAAGGAGAGAGAAGAAGATCTTTCCAAGTGATCAAGGCAAAGAAACAGAGGAGAACAATAGAATAGAAAAGACTAGAGACCACTTCAAGAAAATTAGATATACCAAGGGAATATTTCATGCAAAGATGGGCACAATAAAGGATAGAGATGGTATGAACCTAACAGAAGCAGAAGATATTAAGAAGAGGTAGCAAGAATACACAGAAGAGCTATACAAAAAAGATCTTAATGACCCAGATGACCACAATGATGCAATCACTCACCTAGAGCCAGATATTTTGGAGTGTAAAGTCAAGTGGGCTTTAGGAAGCATCCCTATGAACAAAGCTAGTGGAGGTGATGGAGTTCCAGCTGAGCTATTTCAAATCCTAAAAGATGATGCTGTGAAAGTGCTGCACTCCAGATGCCAGCAAATGTGGAAAATTCAGCAGTGGCCACAGAACTGGAAAAGTCGGTTTTCATTCCAATCCCAAAGAAAGGCAATGCCAAAGAATGTTCAAACTACTGCACAATTGCACTCCTCTCACACGCTAGCAAAGTAATGCTCAAAATTCTCTAAGCCAGGCTTCAACAGTACATGAACTGAGAACTTCCAAATGTTCAAGCTGGATTTAGAAAAGGCAGAGGAACTGGAGAGATCAAATTGCCAACATCTGTTGGATCACTGAAAAAGCAAGAGAATTCCAGAAAAACATCTACTGCTTCATTGACTATGCCAAAGCCTTTGACTTTGTGGATCACAACAAACTGTGGAAAATTCTTCAAGAAATGGGAATACCAGACTACCTTACCTGCCTCCTGAGAAATATGTATGCAGGTCAAGAAGAAACAGTTAGAACCAGACATTGAATAACTGACTAGTTCAAAATTGTGAAAGGAGAACATTAAGGCTATATATTGTCATCCTGCTTAACTTCTACGCAGAGTACATCATGTGAAATGCCAGGCTGGATGAAGCACAAGCTGGAATCAAGATTGCCGGGAGAAATATCAATAACCTCAGATATGCAGATGACACCACCCTATGGCAGAAAGCAAAGAATAACTAAAGAGCCTCTTGATCACAGTGAAAGAGGAGAGTGAAAAACTGGCTTAAACTCAACATTCAAAAAACTAAGATCATGGCGTCCGGTGCCATCACTTCATGGGAAATAGATGGGGAAACGATGAAAACAGTGAAAGAGATTTATTTTCTTCGGCTCCAAAATCACTGCAGATGGTGACTGCAGCCATGAAATTAAAAGATGCTTGCTCCTTGGAAGAAAAGCTATGACAAACCTAGACATGTTATAAAGCAGAGCCATTACCTTGCTGACAAAGGTCCGTCTAGTAAAGCTATGGCTTTTCCAGTAGTCATGTATGGATGCGAGAGTTGGACGACAAATAAAGCTGAGCGCCAAAGAATTGATACTTTTGAACTGTGGTGTTGGAGAAGACTCTTGAGTCCCTTGAACTGCAAGGAGATCAAAGCAGTCAGTCCTAAAGGAAACTGGAAGGACTGATGCTGAACTGAAGCTCCAATATTTTGGCCACCTGATGCGAAGAACCTGACTCCTTAGAAAAGACCCTGATGCTGGGAAAGATCAAAGGCAGGAGGAGAAGGGGATGACAGAGGATGAGATGGTTGGATGGCATCACCGACTCAATGGACATGAGTTTGAGCAAGCTGCAGGAGATGGTGAAGGACAGGGAAGCCTGGCATGCTGCAGTCCATGGGGTTGCAAAGAGTTGGACACAGCTGAGCAACTGAACAACATCACACTCACCTCGGGTAATTCCGATATAGGTGATCTGCAAACCACACTGTAAGAAACAAGAATACTCACCTAAGAAATGTGAAAGTGGATAGTTCACATATATCAAGGCAAGATTTTAGATATCATTACCCAGGAAAAGCAGCACTGTGGACCTACCTCCATGATTATTTATATTCTTGGCAGAATCTTGTACCACTGGACAAGTCATGTTATGAACCCAATTCTTTGTGAGGTTTTCTCATTCTCCTTATGGGTCCAGGGTATCCTATAGAAATAATTCTTTTCAACGTTGTTTTTATTGCTTCTTCATAAACAGAACCTTAAGGTGACAGCTTCTGTATCTTATAACATTAAAAAGCTTGACAAATAACACTTTCATTTAAATTTCACTTAGGCTCGTGGTATGGTTTATTTCTTATTGCAACTTCATTATGAGTATATATTCATTATGTATGTTCATTATGATTGTAAATTCATTATGTGTAACTTTATTATGAGTGTTGAAGTCCTAGGTGAACTCTCCCCCTTTCCACAATTGTCATATCTGTAATGGGTGTCTCTGCTGCATGTCTGTAATTCACAGTTTTGACAGTACTTATTATCACATCTATTATAAAAGGTTTCTCTTCCATGTAGATTCTAATAAAGGTATTTCCTTTCTGACTGAAGTCCATATCACACTTGCTAATATCAATTTTCTCTTGGGTGGGTTCTCAGGTGAATATGAAGTGTTTAAGCCTCAGAGGAGCCTTACTGCACTTGTCACATTTATAGAGTCTCTCTCCCTATGGGAAGAGACTCAAATGCCAGGTTTCACACTCATAAAATTCTTACCGCACATACCACATCAATATGCTTTCTCTCCTGAATGGGAATGGAAGGTAAAATGGAGAAGAGTGGAGCATCTGGCGAAGCCCTTACTGTGCTCATCACGTGGATATGGTTTCTCTCCCATGTGGACTCTGAAGACATCTAAGGTAGGCAGCTCTTCAATAACTCTTACCACCTTTACGTCCTTCATAGGGTTTCCCTCCTCCACAGACATCTTCATGATTGCAAATATTTTGTACTGGCTGATACCCTCAACCCACTCAGACCATTTGCAAGGCTCTTCTACTATATGAACTCCAAGATTATTAAAAGCTTTAGGCTTCCCAGGTGGCGTTAGTGGTAAAGAATATGCCTGCCAATGCAGGAGCCACAGGCAATGCAGGCTTGATCCTTGGGTTGGAAGATTCCCTGGAGGAGGAAATGGCAACCCACTCCAGTATTCTTGTCTGGGAAATCCCATGGAAAGAGAAGCCTACAGTCCATGGGGTCGCAAAGAGTCGGACACGACTGAGCATGCACACACAATCACACAATCATCTAAAAGGCTGTATAGAAGGAAGCTTCTGACTTGGCTGCCATGATATTCATGCCTCCAGGTAGGTAATCACAGCCTTGGATAATCCCTTCCTCTGGAGTTCGGGCTGGACCTTGCTTCTATCAAGTAGAATAAGAAATACTAACAATGTTAATTTCCCTTTCATTTGCTTAAACTGAAATGATTATGAATTAGGGTTGTTATTATACTTCTGTGATTAGGTTACAGAAGATTGCAACTTCTGTCTTGCTGGTCATTTCTTTCTGGCTCTTTTTGTGTTTAGTTGTGCAACTATCACCACAACCTAATTTTAGGACATTTTTATCCACTCACCCCTCTCAAGAAATTCCATACCATTAGCAATAAATCCTCTTTTCTACTTTTAGCCCTGAGCAACCACTGATCTACATTTTGTCTCTTCAAACTTGCCTATTTTAAGCATTTTATATAACTTGAATCATACAATATGTGATATTTTGTGACTGACTTCTTTCACTTAGCATATTTTAAAGGTCCATCTATGTCATTACATGTGTCAGTACTTTATTTCTTTTTATAGCTGAATAATAGTTTCGAGGTGGCTCAGATGGTAAAGAATCTGCCTGCAATATGAGAGACCCAGGTTCGATCCCTGGGTTGGGAAGATCCCCTAGAGAAGGGCATGGCAACCTACTCCAGTATTCTTGCCTGGAGAATTCCATGGACAGAGAAGCCTGGGCTACAGTCTGGGTTGTAAAGAGTCAGACATGACTGAGCAACTTAACAACAAAGTGATTTGGTGTGATTACCTAAGTTTAGTTAGCACATAGAATGAAAACTCTATAAAACAAAGCTTCACTTAGATCTGATGGATATTCAGAAAATTACTCTCATTCACATGTCTTTGCTCATCATCACCCTGCAATAATGCTAATGAGGAAAAACGATTCCAAGCTCACATATTTAATCCAAAAACTTATGCTTCCAAGAGAAAACCTGATTTTGTAAATATAGATTTAAGCTCAACACTGTACCTAAGCTTCACAAAAATGTCTGAAGAAAGAGCTTAAGGACTCAACAAAAATTTCACTTAAAATCATTGTGAGTTCATGTGTTTTTAAAGGGAATACACAGAATGTATGTAATGTCAAATTATAAGAGTTTCTAAGTAGTTCAAGGAAGGAGACAAGATTTTTAAAATAGCTTGGTATGATACCTATGCTAGTCACCTGGAAATTTCCAACCATGTCTGAGATATCTCTGAATCAATTTCCTAAACAAAAAGGTAACGACTGATTTTAACAGTAATATTGACAATTTAATTTTATTTTAGTCAATAATATTGATTTTTAAGAATCTTCTTCCTGAAGTGTTGCAAAATATTTTAACACCTAATTTTTTTAAACTAGGTACTCCCGTTATATGCTGCTCCAGCTAGGCTCACTTCTACTTATGAAGTTGCTCCAGCAAAATAGGATGGCTTTTATTTATGACTGTCTACTTGGAGAAATGCCTCTTTCCCTGTACTAAGTACTAGGAGTAATACAGAACACAGCTGCGTCCTTTCTTCAATGTCTGGTTAATCAGGATTAAATACATACACACACATGCACACACATATTTTGCATAGAGACAAAAACATATTACGTGATGTGCTCAGCTGAGCAGAGCAGAAGACTTCAACCGTCCCTGACTGTTATTTAAGGGGAAGCTCAAGAAGGCTCAGGCTCAGTAACAACTGCTGCAACTATTCACAAGTGCCCCAAAATGGTTAGATATCAAGTTCATACTACTAACCTTCATTTCCATAAGAAACCATATTATTTCACTTAAAGTTGGCAGTTCTGTATATGGTGATTTTAGGCTTTGAAGAGACAATGATGGTGTTTACCAAAAATATTAATAGATACAATTTTAGAGAGGTTTAAGCTTTATTTATATATTTTTTATTTTAGTAAAATATACATGACATAAAATTTACTATACTTAAACCATTTTTAAGTGTATGAGTCAACGGTATTAAGTATGTTCGCAATGTTGTACAACCATTACAACAGATAAAAATCAGAATAATATGCATAGCACATATGTCAAATATATAGATATACAAATTTCTAAAGCAATGCAGACATTTGTATAATTGGTGTGAACATCACAAATCAGGGGGCAGAGTATATATGCAATTATAGTCAGTTTGATGCCTAATTATTCAATTTTTTCACAACTTCTTTAGTTTTACTGTACGGTAAAGTTGTCTATAGCTCAAAATTTTCCATAATTGTTTCCAAAAAATTTGTAATATCACTTACAGAACATGAATTTCAGACGTACTCTTCCACATTTATTCAACTGATGAGTTTTTCTCACAATGAATTCTTTGCTGCTTTAGTAAATGGCTAATTTTAAGTTTTCCCACATTTACAAAGCTCTCTTGTTTTTATGACTTCTTTGATGGATAACAAGATATATTTTCTGGTTAAAAGATTTTCCACATGTGCTGCCTTTATTTTGTTGCTCTATGTGAGTTATGTTAAAGGAGATGTGACCTCTTGATGAAGGCTTTTCCATATTCAGTGCACCTGTGAGGTTTCTTGCCTGTGTGAATTCTCTGATGCATGCTCAGCACTGACAAGTCAGCAAAGGCTTTGCCATATTGTCTGCCTTGGTACAGTTTCTTGCCTGCATGGATTCTGGAGTGTTTATAGAGGGATGATCTGTACTTGAATATTTTCCCACATTCCTTACATTCATATGAGTTCTTGGGTGTGTGAGATTTCATATGTTCAGTAAGGGAGTAAGGCCAGGTGAGCGATTTCCTGCACTGACCACATTTGTAAGGCTTCTCTCCAGTGTGAACTCTCTGTTGGATCTTGAGCTGTGTTTTATGCATAAACACTTTCCCACAATCACTGCACACAATGGGTCTCTCTCCAACATGAATTTCTGATGAGCTGTAAGATGTCCTTTTTATAAAGCTCATGAGGTTCTCATGGCACATATACTGGGGTGGTTTGCCATTCCCTCCTCCAGTGGATCACATTTTGTCAGAACTCTCTGCTATGACCCATCTGTCTTGGGTGGCCCTGCACAGCCTGACTCATAGCTTCATTGAGTTACATAAGCCCCTTCGCCACGACAAGGCAGTGATCCATGAAGGGGATTGGAATGCAAAAGTAGGAAGTCAAGATATACCTGGAGTAACAGGCAAGTTTGGCCTTGGAGAACAAAATGAAGCAGGGCAAAGGTTAACTGAATTCTGCCAAGAGAATACACTAGTCATACCAAATACCCTTTTTCAATAACACAAGAAATGACTACACATGGACATCACCAAATGGTCAATACCAAAATCAAACTGATTACATTCTTTGTAGCTGAGGATGGAGAAGCTGTATACAGTCAGCAAAAATAAGACCTGGAGCTGACTGTGGCTCATATCATCACCTTCTCATAGCAAAATTCAGGCTTAAACTAAAGAAAACTGGAAAAAAACAATAGGCCAGCCAGGTATGACTTAAATCAAATCCTGTATGAATCTGCAGTAGAGGTAACTAACAGATTCAAGGGGCTAGATATAGTTAACAGTGTGCCCGAAGAACAAAGGATGAAGTCCATAACACTGTGAACAAAACCATCCTGAAGAAAAAGAAAAGCAAGAAAGCAAAGTGGTTATCTGAGGAGGCATTACAAATAGTGGAAGAACAAAAAGAAGTGAAAAGCAAAGGAGAGAGGGAAAGGTACACTCAATTAAATGCAGAGTTCCAAAATAAAACTAGAAGAGATAAGAAGGCCTTCTTCAATGAACAGTGCTTAATAATAGAAGAAAACAACAGAAAGGGAAAGACTAGAGATTCTCTTTAGGAAAAATGGAAACTTCAAGGGAGCATTCCACCCAAAGATGGGCACAATAAAGGATAAAAATGGTAGAGACCTAGTAGATGCTGAAGAGATTGAGATGGAAAGAATACAGGGAAGAACTGTATAAAAAAAGATCTTAATGAACTGGATTACTACAATGGTATGATTAGTCACCTAGAGTCAGACATTCTGGAGTGCCAAGTCAAGTGGGTCTTAAGAAACACTGCTGTTAATAAAGCTAGTGGATGGAATGAAATTACAGCAGAACTATTCAAATCCCTAAAGGATGAAGCCATCAAAGTTTTGTATTCATTATGTCAGCAAATCTGGAAGACCCAGCAGTGGCCACAGGACTGGAAAAAGTCAATCCTCATCCCAACCCCCAAGAAGGGTAATACCAAAGAATGTGCTAACCATTGGACAATTACACTCTTCTCCCATGATAGTAAGGTCATGCTTAAAATTTTGCATTCTAGGCTTCAGCATAATATGACATCAAGAACTTCCAGATGTCCAAGCTGGGTTTAGAAAAGGAAGAGGAACTAGAGATCAAATTGCCAACATTCGCTGGCTTATAGAGAAAGCAAGGGAACTTCAGAAAAACATCTCTCTCTGTTCATTGACTATGCTAAAGCCTTTGTGTGGATCATGTCAAACTGTGGAAAGCTCCTAGAGAGATGGGAATACCAGACCATCTCACTTGTCTCCTGAGAAACCTGTATGCAGGTCAAGAAACAACAGTTAGAACTCTGTATGGAACAACTGATTGGTTCAAGATTGACAAAGGAGTATGACAGGGCTGTCTGCTGTCAGCCTGTTTAATCTATACACTGAGTGCATCATGAGAAATGTCAGGCTGGATGAGTTACAAGCTGGAATTAAGATAGGCAGGAGAGACATCAACAACCTCAGATTTGCGGATGATACATACCACTCTAATGGCACAAAGCAAAGAGGAACTAAAGAGTCTCTTGATGAGGGTGAAGAAGGGGAGTGAAAGAGCCAGGTTAAGACTAAATATTAAAAACACTAAGATCATGGCATCCACCCCCACCACTGCATGGCAAATAGAAGGGGAAAAGGTGGTAGTGACAGATTTCCTCTTCTTGGGCTCCAAAATCTCTGCAGACATTGACTGCAGCCACGAAATCAGAAGACAATTGCTTCTTGGCAGGAAAGCAATGACAAACCTAGACAGCATACTGAAAAGCAGAGACATCACTTTGACGTCAAAGGTCCGTGTATAGTCAAAGCAATGGCCTTCCCAGTGGTCACATACAGTTGTGAGAGTTGGACCATAAAGAAGTCAGAACACTAAAGAATTGATGCCTTCGAACTATGGTACTGGAGAAGACTCCTGAAAGTCCCTTGGACTGCAAGGAGATCAAACCAGTCAATCCTAAAGGAAATCAACCCTGAATATTCATTGGAAGGACTGATGCTGAAGCTGAAGCTCCAATACTTTGACCACCTGATAAGAAGAGCCAACTCATTGGAAAGACAGTGATGCTGGGAAAGATTGAGGGCAGGAGGAGAAGGGGGCAGCAGAGGATGAAACGGTTGGATGGCATCACTGACTCAATGGACATGAGTTTGAGTAATCTCTGGGAGATAGTGAAGGACAGGGAAGCCTGGCGTGCTGCAGTCCATGGGGTCACAAAGAGCTGGACATGACTTAGTGACTGAATGACAACAACAAAAAAATAAGAGACCATTGTTTCTTCCTCATCGTGGGTGAGTTTAACCCATTTTCAGTTAATATTATTGATATGCTTTTGTTTCTACCTTTTTTTTTTTTTTTTTGGCAGGGGGACTTTCTATTTATCATGCCTTTTTTCTGCAACTTTCACCTTTCCTGCTTTGTTGGATTTATGAAGTTTTCATTATTCCTCTCTTCAGATTTTTAAGTTATACATTATATTTGTTTTTCTAGTTACCATTACATTTTTTTCACCTTATACGGCCTTATCCTTTTTCAGAACTCAAGGATTCCTAATTTCAGATCTCCCTTTTCCATGTTCTGTGTTTTCTTCTTTTCATTATCCGTTTCATATTTAATTCTTAAAAATTACCATGTATGATATAAACAGAAAAAATGGAGCAGATTCACTGGTGGAAAAAATGCCCTAAAAGAGAAACAAAGGATTTTTCAGTGATCTTTTTATAAAGCTAAACAAGAAAGAAAATCTCAATGTATGACAAACTCTTGGAGGTGGGAAAAATTAAGGGATTTCTCCATTAGACTGTGTATGGCTGTTTCAGCCTGAGAATACAGAGTAGGGAGTTCTGGGAATGTTTGGATGGAGCTAAGTATACTTTTGGTTTTCTTCTTGTCAAAATCTTGTACAGCCTGACAATGAGGTCAGTGACAAAAGCTTTCAAGGTGGCAATTTATATTTGTCTAGTACTGGAAATATATTTTTAACTTGCTTATTGTATTTCTTCTTTCACTTATGGAAGGGAGCAAATTACAGAACCTAGATCACAAGCTTCCTGATGTATTACAATTAAACTCCCTTATTTTAGGGACTTCTCTGGTGGTCCAGTGGGTAATATTCCATGTTCCCAAGGCAAGGGGTCCG
Source organism: Odocoileus virginianus (assembly GCF_023699985.2). Lineage (NCBI taxonomy): Eukaryota > Metazoa > Chordata > Mammalia > Artiodactyla > Cervidae > Odocoileus > Odocoileus virginianus. Next base: position 85,880,513 of record NC_069678.1, read on the forward strand.
GGTTCAATCCCTGGTCAAGGAATTAGATCTCACATGCCACAACTAAGAGTTCACATGCCACAACTAAAGATTCCTTATTTTATTTACAGATCTTTACACACTTCTTGCCACATCTTTACACATTTCTTGCCTACACAGCTGCTCTTCCAAGGGAACCTCACGTCATGCTGACAACAATAGGGCTCCCTACTTCCTCTTCAAATGTGTCCTCCTATAGTCTTAAGTAATTTGGAGTTTCTTAGATGAGAAGCATGGGCATGGGAAGGGGAGATAGGATGGGGATGGGAAGCACCAAGCAAGGCAAAATGAGGATTTCATGTAGGAAATGAGAAAACTGTTGAGTTGAAAAAAGGCAAATTTCATAACTATAAGTACTTAAAGAATTCCCAGGACTTCCCTGGTGGTCTAGTGGCTAAGACTCTGCACTTCCACTGCAGGGGGTACCGGTTTGATCCTGGGTGGGGACCTAAGATCCCTCATGCCATGTGGCCAAAAACAGAATTCCCTGTGTGGCTGGCAAACTGATTCTGAAGACAATTCCAAAATAAGGTAACAAAGATTTGGGGAACTGAAAGAGTGTAAACAATATGTAGTCTCCTAAAATAACTGGCAAACTGTTGAAGAAAAAAAGGTATTTGATGACATTTGTTAAAGATGACAAATGACAAGGCAGACTTTCTTCAGGACCAGTGAGATAGGCAGAGGGACCATTGCAATGGGATTTTAGTCAGGCTCAACTCTGAATATACTGTGGACAAGTGGGTATTTACAGCCAAGGAGTAGGGTAGGAGTCAGTGAATGGAAAATTACTAAGAGAAAACATTAGGGAAAAGAAGGGAAAACATTAGGGGTAAAGGAGGGTTCTGGCTAAATCATCCTAACAGGATTCTTGCCGAAACAGGCCAGGGCAATCAGACATTACCTGAAGGATGATGGAGGATGAGAAATCTGATCAGACACTCAGGGTGGAGAGTTCTGTTTAAAATGAGCTCTCTTTTTAGCAGGGTTCTTGCTAAAAATAGATTTTTTAAGAAAGTGTTCAGGTGAGCCTCAGAAAGTTTCAGGAACCTGACTAAAGTTTAGTCAAGCAAAAAAATATTCAGTAAAAGATTTAATTTAGATCCTTAAGTTCTAGTATGTTTGTTCAAAAAAGCACTAGCATTCATTTATAATCATTACTCAACATTACTCTTCAAAACATGGTTAATGAAAGAAAAGCAATGTAAAAAAGTTGTAACTGAGCCTAAACTTGAAAAGGCCTGATTTCTGAATTTAGGATCAAGCTGTTTTGCCACAACTCAAAAAAAGGCATAAAAGTTTTTTAACATTATTAAGGAATATTGTGTACAATAATAAAAACTGTAGCTTAAATAATGATTGGTTTATCCTTTTAAGGGAATATTTGGAATTTACCAAATGTCACATTCCAAAGTTGCTAAACAAAACATAACCAACAAAAGTGCTCTTTTCAACTCAACTAATGTGCCTATGGAAACTTTCCATATGCTGTCACATGGAAAATTCCAGGCAGTTCTAAGAGCTAAACCTGTATCAATCTCTTAACAAGAATACAAAAAATAGATCCCAAAACTTGCTCCCTGAAATTTGCAAAGTATCACGACACCCAACTTTATTAAGATGAAATTCAGGTGATACCCTAGGTAACTCCTACTCGAGCTATGCTTACACCTTAGGTGGATACATCAATGAAAAAGAACAGGGATATCTGAAGTGCAAATCTTTTATTTACATACTTCTTTAAATACTTCCTTTTCCACAACTGAGTACTTAGTGTATAGAATACAACTGCTTTCACCATCTCAATTGATATCTTGTTAAATTATACACACATGTAGTTCTATAAATCTTTATAACAAGTTTTAGAATTAAAGAGACTCTGAGATTCAATAACACTGCCATACCCATTAAAAGTGCCAGCGAATGGATGAAAATATTACTGAAATTCATACTATATCTTAAACCACATTTTTTCACTTGCATGTTACTATTCAGGTTGGAAGAAAAAGTGTGATATTTACTTCAGAAACTCTTAATAGATATAATTTAATATATAAACTTATTTTATATTCATACTTGCATAATTATATAATTTGTTATAAAAATAATCAGAGATGCTAAATGTAGTTTTCACTGATTCCTTGATTGTTTAATTTATGCTTTCCAAGGTCTAAGTTTTATCATTATAAATTAACATTTTCTGTGATCTTTCCTCTAAAAACTTTATCACTTCCAGAACATGACTGGCATTGATTTTTTTATGGAAATTTATTCTTTCAGTTCCTTCAAATTGTTGATTTCTCTTCACCATGAATTCTCTACTCAATAACTTATCAAATATTAAAGCTTTCTCATATTCATAAGTGAATGTTACATATGAATTTTCTGATGTACAATAAGATTTGACTTCTGGGAAAATGATTTCCCACATTTGCTACATTCATAGGGCCTTTCTCCTGTATGAGTTATTTGATGTCTAAGGAGATGAGACTTCTTGATGAAGGCTTTGCCACATTTAATACATCCATAAGGTTTCTCTCCTGTATGAATTCTTTGATGGGTAACAAGCACAGAACTGTTGCCAAAGGCTTTGCCACATACAATGCATTGATATGGTTTCTCTCCTGTATGAAATTTAGAGTGTTTATAAAGGGATGAACTATACCTGAACGTTTTCCCACATTCCTTACATTCAAATGAGTTCTCAAGTGTATGCGATTTCATGTGTTGATTAAAGGAAGAATTCCAAGTGAATGATTTTCCACACTGACTGCATTCATAAGGCTTCTCTCCAGTGTGGAGTCTCTGATGGACCACGAGCTGTGCTTTATGTGTAAACGCTTTTCCACAATCACTGCACACAAAGGGTCTCTCTCTGTTATGAATTTTCTGATGAGTGGCAAGGTGTGCCTGGCTGCTATAGGCTTTCCCACAGTTGTTGCATTCAAACAGTTTTTTTCTTGTATGATTTTTTTCATGTCTAATGAAATTAAATTTCTTTTTGAAGGCTTTCCCACATTCATTGCATTCATCAGAGTGTTCTCCATTATAACATCTATTATAATTAAGAAAGTCCAAAGTAGGTTGCAAACTCTTCCCATGTGACTTACATTTATATGATTTTTCTCTTGTAGGATTAAGACTTGTGCTCATATTATAACCATGAAGTCTCTCCACAGTCTGAATTTTATTGAACATGAACAAAACTGAATTTAAAAAATTGTCTTTGCTTTTCTGGTGCTTGTCTGATTCATCAACAAGTGGGCAGTCAGCTTCTAAAAAGGAGTACAATGAAATGTTCCTAGTTAATTTTTGCCATTGACAGTCATAGAAAGAAACTTGATTTCAAATCTAGTCTCATTCTGAAACAAGTATGTTTTCACCTTGCTCCTGAACTTTAAGAATAAGACTAAACAACAAACAAACAAACAAACAAAGAATAAAACTGCTAGGGAGGATAAAAGGAGACAGAATGACTGTGAGAATGGGTGGCTTAACTTGTGACCTGAAGAAATAAACAACAACAACAATAAAATAGCACAAGGTAGTGAGGACAGTACAAAGAAAATCAAAAAGTTGCTCAACAGGGTGTACGGTCAACTCACAGAACAAAGACAGCCCACTATGGAGATGTGATCAATGGACAGGGAGAGGAGTAAGAGACAATGGAGTTAAGGGCAAATTAGATTTGGAAGAGGGAGATCAGAATCAGAATCCTCATTACATAATTCCTAGATCACCCTGGTAGAATACCTCCCTTTTTTCTGCATTCATGTCTCTTTTTTCCTCTTGGTTATCTGGCACAATATCAGTTCCCTTCAAGAACATTTTTATATCTCCAGCCCTCTGCTGCTGCTGCTGAGTCGCCTCAGTCGTGTCTGACTCTGTGCGACCCCATAGACGGCAGCCCACCAGGCTCCTCTGTCCCTGGGATTTTCCAGGCAAGAATACTGAAATGGGTTGCCATTTCCTTCTCCCTCTCCAGTCCTCTAACCTTATCCAAAAGAGGTTGGTGGAATAAGACTGCAAATCCAAATAAGCTGACTACATTATTAGAACTAGATGTATGGAAAGATCTGCCATCATGTTGAGGAGGAAAGAACAATGAGGATTCTAGGAATTGAGAGAACCAAGCAAGCACTTCGATGCAATGGGCAGTGTGAGGAGTCAAAGTGGAGCGGCAGGACGTCCTCCTACACAAGAGCTGAGGAAGAGAGAGAGCAGCCACGTGGGAGAGTGGAACTGAAGGTGTCATTTGGGGATCTGAGGATGTCATGTCAAGTGCACCCAGTCACTTCCAAAGGTATGTGCTTCCTAAAAAGTGTTTCAAAGATGCCAGTCCCTCACTCACCAACTGGGACCCCAATTTCAAAGACTCCCATCTTCCTGGTTTTCTCTGACTCACCTGGAGAGCTCCAACGTGAGTTCTCTCCCTCCACCATCCATGGTTCTTGTCCTTGCTCCACCTTGAATATCACTGTTGTTTCAGTACCTGGACACCCTGTTCCTGGGAAACAACACAGAACTGGGGACAAAGTGCTAGGAACAACTACCTCATAATTTGGGTTTGCCTCCTGGTGTCTTAGGGCCTGTGAAGACTGACAAACAGGCTTCAGAACAGAAAAGACCCTTCTTCACTTAGGAGGCAGAAGCATAAACACAGTACGTGATCCCCAAAGGAGATTAAGAATCTTTGACTAATGAAGTTCAAGGCCAAACTTACTAATGCTTCAGAATGTTCACAGCTTTCACAGGTCTTAAAGGAAGGGTACTGTTAAAACATTTTGAGTTAAAACTAAAAAGTTACCACCCACTGTCCTTACCCACTGAGATGAGGTTTCTAAAGTTCTCCAACATCACATCCCAATACAGGGTTCTCTGATCACAGTCAAGCAGCTGCCACTCCTCTGGGGTGAATTCCACAGCCACATCCTGGAGTGTCACTGATCCCTGTAATAGTACATGGATCTTCAAACTAAAGTGTGCATCATTTGGGGACTTATAAGAGTCATGGCAGCCTCTTAGGATCATATTATGTTCATTGATGAGTTTTCAAAGTTATGTATGAAAACTACTATACACCTGATTCAGAAATTACTTTGTGATAGAAACAAAAATTATATTAAAAATATTCAAATAGTATCAGAACAATTCAATAGCAGAAAGAATAGTCTTTTAAACGAATGTTGTTGGGACAGTTGGATATCCACATGCAAAAGAGTGAAGTTGGACTCCCTCCAACCTCCAACCCACACACCTCATATCATAATAAAAGAAAGTGAAGTTGCTCAGTCGTGTCTGACTCTGCGACCCCATGGACTGTAGCCTACCAGGCTTCTCTATCCATGGGATTTTCCAGGCAAGAGTACTGGAGTGGGTTGCCATTTCCTTCTCTAGGGGATCTTCCCAACCTAGGGATCGAACCCGGGTCTCCCGCATTGTAGGCAGAAGCTTTTACCCTCTGAGCCACCAGAGAAGTCATCATAATAAAAATGAACTAAAAATGGATCAGAGATCCAATGTAAGCATGGTTTAAACTACAGTGGCTAAAACTAACCCTTGAACAACTTGGGGGTTAGGGTGCCAATCCTCCCCACAGCCAAAAATCCACATAAGTTTACAGGTACCTCCATATCTGTGGTTCCACAACCATGAATTCAATGAACCACAGGTCATGTAGTACTACAGATGTATTTACTGGAAAAAACCTGCACATAAGTGGACCCACACAGTTCAAAGCTGTGTTAATCAAGGGTCAACTGTATATAATTCTGACATGAAAACAAGGGAGTAAATCTTTATGACCTAGGATTAGGTAAAAGTTTCTTAGACATGATAGAAGAAGTGTGATAAAAGAAAAAATAGATAAATTGGAATTTATCAAAATTAAGCATTTTTGTGCTTCAAAGGACACCATGAAGAATGTGAAACTGACAACTCACAAAATAGCAGGAAATATTTGTAAATCATCTATCTGAAAAGAGAGTTGTCTCTAAAATAAAAAGAATTCTTACAACAATAAAAAGAAAACTCAATCTAAAAATCGGCAAAGGATTTGAACAGACATTTTTCCAAAGACAGATATGATCCAAAAGCACATGAAAAGATGTACAAATCAAAATCACAATGAGATATCACTTTACATCCAATAGAATGGCTAAAATCAAAGGCAGACAATGACAAGTTTTTCACAAGGGTAGGGAGAAACTAGAACTCTCATACACTTCTGATGGAATCGTAAAATGGTGCAGCAACTATGGAAAACAATTAAGGAGTTTTTCAAAACATTAAACATAGAGTTACCATATACCCAGCAATTTTTCCTAGGTATATACCCAAAAGAGTTGGGAATATATGTCCACACAAAAACCATACACACATGTCCATGGCAGAATTCATAGCAGGCAAAAGTGGTAACAATATGGGTATTGAGCAAGTAATAAATGAATAAACAAAATGAGGTATATCCATATGATCCAATATTATTCAGTACTAAAAAGGACTCTATGACATAGATGATCCTTGAAAATATTGTGCTAGGTGAAAGAAGCCAGTCACAAGAGATCACATATTGTATAGTTCCATTTGTATGAAATTTTCAGAACAGGCAAATCCATAAAAACATAAAGTAATTCAGGGCTGGGGGAAGGAAGGAATGGAGAGTAACTGTTAATGGGTATGGGGTTTCTTTTGAGGATATGAAAATGTTCTGAGATTAATGATGACAGTTTCACAATTGTGCTAATATACAGATTTTAAGGTGATCAACTTATAATAAGTGAACTGTCTTAATAAAATTATTTTAAAATATTGTTTATATGTTCTTCATTCATTCACTCATATAATATTTAATGAGGACACACAAAGTACAGTACTAGTGATACAAAAAAGAAAAAAAATATTACTGCCCTCAGCAATTTTACAGCTTATTAAACACTACAAAATAAATGTATAAAGGTAATTAGATGTTAAATTGGCTATAAGGTTAATAGGCTAGACTTATATAAGCATAATAAAATAGAAAAACAGATTTTTATATGATAAAATATATCCTAACCATGAATCAAAATCATTTTTAATTTAAACTGAAATTAAAAAGGCACATAGCAACATTTCTAAGCTTTTTTTTAATGCCACAGAAATAATTTTATTTAGAAGAAATATAATTTTGTAAATAAAATGTAACTGGAAAACAGTTATGCCTATTTGTTTTACTTCAACTACAAGGGCAGAGTTGAGTAGCTGTCACAGAAGGTATATAACCTTCAAGCCTAAAATATTTACTGTTTGTCCCTTTAAGGGGAACAGTATTAGAAATTCTTTAAACTGTTATGTTAAAAGCAAGAAATATATTATTGACAAGTATAAAAGTATATGAGGAAAAAAGTTCCCAATTTATGAAAATAATCTTAATAAGCTAAGAATCCTTAACTTGATTAAAAATAAAAAAACGAAGAATAACTATCTACCAGAATATTAAGACACTGGAAGAATTGCCATTAAAAGTGGACCAGAAAAGATTTTGGCTAGCAATTATATTCAAAATTATAGTACTAGAAATCCTGTCCATTGCAATAAGACAAAAAAAAAAAGGAGATAAGCAAATACGGGACAAAACTCCATTTGAAGAGTATATGATGGTCTATCTAGAAAATCTAAGAATAAACTAAAAAACTCAGACTTAGTAAGAGTTCTGTAAGTTGAATAAAGTCAAACAGGCAAATCCATACTTTCCTATGCACCAGAGTAGCCAGTTAGAAAATATTATGAAAAAAATATTCATCCCATTCTCAATACCAACTTAAACCATGTGTAAGAATAAACATTATAAGAAATGAATAAGAATTACCATAAAAACCTATACTATACAACTATAATGAAGGACCAAAATAAAAATGGAAATAAAATGGAGAACTCATTACTGAAAAGTTATGAATTCTCTCCAAATTTATCTAAAAGTGTAATGCAATCACAATAATGATACCTAATCTATCCCCTGGGTTGGGAAGATCCCCTGGAGGAGGGCATGGCAACTCACACTAGTATTCTTGCCTGGAGAACCCCCATGGACAGAGGAGGCTGGCAAGCTACAGTCCATGGGGTCGCAAAGAATCAGACACAAATGAGCGACTAAGCACAGCATAGCACAGCACACACAGGCTTACAAACGGAGTTCTTGGCACTATGTTCTCTGTTTATTCTAGGGAACACTCCTAAGAAGGTCACTGGAAATTGGATGTTACATTTTTTTTTTCATTTATTTTTATTAGTTGGAGGCTAATTACTTTACATCATTGCAGTGGTTTTTGTCATACATTGAAATGAATTAGCCATGGATTTACATATATTCCCCACCCCGGTCCCCCCTCCCACCTCCCTCTCCACCTGATCCCTCTGGGTCTTCCCAGTGCACCAGGCCCGAGCACTTGTCTCATGCACCCAACCTGGGCTGGTGATCTGTTTCACCCTAGATAATATACATGTTTCAATGCTGTTCTCTTGAAACATCCCACCCTCGCCTTCTCCCAGAGTCCACAAGTCTGTTCTATACATCTGAGTCTCTTTTTCTGTTTTGCATATAGGGTTATCATTACCATCTTTCTAAATTCCATATATATGTTAGTATACTGTAATGGTCTTTATCTTTCTGGCTTACTTCGCTCTGTATAATGGGCTCCAGTTTCATCCATTTCATTAGAACTGATTCAAATGAATTCTTTTTAATGGCTGAGTAATATTCCATGGTGTGGATGTTACATTTATCACAGAATTGTTACTGGCAATACTGTTGCTAACATAACCTCTTTGAAACCCTATTGTAAGATATTTTCTTTGGAGAACTGTGCTAGGATAAATTTTACTTATCAGGGGAATTGTTCTGCTTTATGCTCCTGGACAAAGCCAATACTTTGGTTGGCTACCCATTTTCTACGATCACCAGAAAGAGTGGGTACACATATGAAGCTCTACTTAAATGTTGACCAATGCTATAACCTGGATATCAATTTATCAATTTTCTGAATTTCCTATTGGACCTGATTTATTCAGTCTACATTCTCCCTAACTATACATCTCCTCTTTATAAGGATTTTTTAAAGAGATTTGGACCTCTTGTTTTCTGAGATGGCGCACACTCTGTCTACGGACTGTGTATCTCTTTAAATAAATCCACTTCTTACCCATTAAAAAAAAAAAGAGACAGATTTTAATAACAATAAATGGATGCCTTACCTTGAAGTTGATCATTTCTGCCTCTCTTGCACAGAGATCTATGAAAGTAGAAATGGGGAAGAGAATAAAGACATGAAATACCAGGACTGCAATGGAGAACCCTGCTCTATGAGAACAGAAGCACACACATTTTCTCAGTGCAGTCTGAGAAAATGCCACCCAGTGAGAGAATGACACTTCCAGCAAGTCAGAAATGTCCACATTTTATAAGCAATGATCTTATATTAGTAGGCTGTACGTTTCTATCATACTGACCTAATAGCAAATCGTTAACCTTTAAACCAGTGACAGGTTTTTCCTCCCAGAAATTCATTCTAAGTAGATAATAATGAATGAGTTAAAGTGATAACTAAAAGCCTGATCTCTCAAGCTCAGTTATCTTTGGAAGTCATTCCTTCCTGTGATTCTCTGGCCTCTGTTCTGTAGGTGGATTGGGTAAGAGATCTCAAATTAGGTTTTATGAAGAGGCTGGATGCAGGGACAGGGTGGAGAGGGCTTGGGGGTGGGTGTGGGTATTTTTTTTTAAGCTGAAGTCTTCAGTTGAGACTCTAAATCTCAATCTCTCTCTCTCAATCTCACCATCTCCTACAGGCCCAATCTGGGCTTTTTGAAATTCCAACCAGCACTGCTAGGGCCCTAGAAAGGCTAAAATGCACAAGAGCCACTCTCAGCTTTATTTACAATCATCACTGGAAAATCTGCAGATTCACCAAGGGTTCTTTTTTTAAAAAAATTTATTTTGTGTTGGGGTATAGCCGATTAACAATGTTGTGGTAGTTTCAGGTGAACGGCAAAGTGACTCAGCCATACATATACCAAGAGTTGTTTTTTTTTTTTTAATGATGACAAACCAAAATTTACTCAGCATATATAAAAATATTTTGAAAGAAAAAGAAATCCAATGATTTGTTTGGCAGGTTCTTCTCATCTTGCAAAAAGAATGAAACTTGAAGGAAACTCATCTGGAGTTTAACTCTCAGATCATCTATACTAAACTGCCTGAGTCCAGGCAAGTTAAACTCACCTTTCTGCTTCAGTTAACTCATATACAAAATAGAGATAATATTTACTTCAGCTGATTGTTGTGAGTGTTGACTAAAAAAATATAGTCACAATCTGAAAGTAGAGAGTTATTTTATTTGATGGGAATGTTAGCCTGGGAGACAGCATCTCAGTAACTCTGGGAAAACTGCTCCAAGGAGGCAGGAGAGGAAGTCAGGTTATATACAAGTTTGCAACAATGGAAGCAGGCAGGCTGAACATCAAATATCAGTACCAAGTTAAGGAATTTAGCATTTTATGTATGGGAAGATGCAAGCCTCTGGGCTCACTGAATTCATTCCTTTCATATGCACCTCACTCTCTGGGGCTAATACTGTTTCCTGAATTCACCTTACTTTTGGCAATCCCCCAGCTCCAAAGCAATCACCTTCGGGAGGGGGGCGGGCAGCAGCTTCTGCTGGATCGCAGTTTTAGCAGTCCTCATTCACATTTGGAAGCCAGGTATCACTGATAGCTGTGACATTTCTTGTTTATTAATACGGCAGGAGATATTTTCACTTCACATGAAAATACCCTAAAGCATGCACCGAAGTTTCTCTAAAAATGTTTTCTTCCTAGATCCCTTAAAATGGTTACTATATCCTTTTGCAGGCTCTGGTAGGGCCAAAGGTGCTTTTGTCATCAGGAAAGGTGCAGTTTAAAGCACAAGAGCAGGAATGCAAACTGAACTTGCTCAAGCCGCAACTGGGATCTAGTTGGACCCTTCCCTTGCTTTCTATGAACTACTCCAGAATGGGACAGGACCCACACACCCAAACTGGAAGCCACCGCATGTGAGGGTTTTCACGTTTTATTTTCGTAGGGTAAGCCAATGAAGCGGTCCCTTTCTTCCTGCCCCTTCCTTACATCCCCCAAGTTCTGTAGAGTCATACTTGCCAGCTTTGCACCGCCACACTCCCAGCTCCGGCTCTAAGCTGGAGATCAGGTTACGGAGATCTCCCAGATCCGGGAGATACCCCAACTCTCACTTCAAGCAGTACTGGTTGGAAAATTACAGAATACCTGCTACCACCCCACCGCGCGTGTCCGGAAATAACTCTTAGCCCAGAGTTCCCAGGCTTCCGCGGGGTTCAGGCTATTCATCCAGTACTACATTTCCCATAAAGCCTATGGAGCTTATTTCTGGAATGCGTCGGTCCTGCCTCCTTAGAGGGAGACTCCACGTCTGGTATCTTTGGGGCTGCTTGAAGAGACATGCTCACTTATAAAAGGGAGATGTAGATATCATTTTTGCTTAAAAGCTATAGACCTCAGAATTTTTAAATACTGGAAAATCTAAGTCAGCAGTTTGCTAAGAGAATAATTTGCCTTTATTCAGTTCAGTCTTTTCTAGTAATACAGTAGCTTAGGTCAGAAACACGAAGAGGACCCAACAAAGAAGACTGAGATGGAATAATCCTGAGGCAGATGGAAAAGCAAGAAGGTTTGGGTCTGCAAAATCAAGGGAAGAGAACGTTTCAAGGAGGAGGGAGTGATCCATTGCGCTAAATGCTATTGAAAGGTTAGGTCGGATGAGAAGTAATAATTGACCATTGGATTGAGCAATGTGGGGATGGCTGAAACATGCCCTTTTTGATAAAATCTGATAAGAATTAGGAGTGGGAATGGAACAACGGGAGACGGCAAGTACTTATAGACATACTCCTTCAATTTTTAAAAGATGAATAGGAAAGTAAAACTGTCCATTGCAGATGGATTTGGGGTTCAGAATTTTTTTTTAAGATGGAAGAAATTAGAGTGTTTGTATCCTAATTAAAATGATACAGTGAAGAGGGGAAAATCAACAATACAGGAGAGACAGGACAGTTGCAAGAGCAAAGTCCTCGAGGAAAGAAGGGATGGAATCCAGCACACAATTGGGAGGATCAGTTCTAAGCAAGAGCCTGGGCAATTTATTCATTGAAATAACAGGAGAAGCAGAATCGATAGGTACAGATTTGGTGGGGGGAGACTGAGGATATCTTCCCTGAGTGTTTCTATTTTATAAGTGAAAGTGGAAGCTCAAAGTGAAATTAGGGAAAAGGTATTTGAGATATGAGGAAAGAAAAGATAAGAAATTCTGCATTAGATTGATTCTAATTTTTTTTTCATATTTCAACATATGCGAAATTGCCATCTCACAAATGATGACATGCCATAGTTTAATTGGTAGTCTTTTCTCTTTCCTAGTAATATGTAAAATAATGATGTACCTTATAATCAATGGCATCTGAGATTCTAATGTTAGTTATTTAGGAATGTGGGGAAGTGAATGGATTCAGAAAATGAACTACTGTTACCCAGCACCATTAAGATCTCACTTGATGCTAGTAAGCCCTTGACTTTACTGGCGTTTTTTATGTCATAAACACAATATTTCTATATCTTATTGTTAAAAAATCATTTCTTGACGTTAGTTCACTTGAGCAATTGTGCCATTTCCTAGCTTTCTTTTTTTTTTAATGTTTGACTGTGTCCTGCAGTTTTGGTAGTTCTGTGACCAAGGATCAAACCCATGCCCCCTGCAGTTAATTTTTTTTTTTTGGGGGGGTGCTTAACTTTTAATTTGGAAACACTTTTAAACTCACAGAAAATTTGCAAGCAGAGTACAAAGAACCATTTGCTTAGGACAGCAATGACCTAAAAAAGGAAGTTCAGTTCAGTTGCTCAGTCGTGTCAGGCTCTTTGTGACCCCATGGACTGCAGCACACCAGGCTTCCCTGTCCATCACCAACTCCCAGAGCTTGCTCAAACTCATGTCCATAGAGTCGGTGATGCTATCTCATCCTCTGTCATCCCCCTCTCCTCCTGCCTTCAATCTTTCCCAGCATCAAGGTCTTTTTCAATCAGGTGGCCAAAGTATTGGAGCTTCAGCTTCAGCCTCAGTCCTTCCAATGAATATTCAGGACTGATTTCCTTTAGGATTGACTGCTTTGATTTCCTTGCAGTCCAAGGGACTCTCAAGAGTCTTCTCCAACACCACAGTTCAAAAGCATCAATTCTTCAGTGCTCAGCTTTCTTTATAGTCCAACTCTCACATCCATACATTACTGGAAAAATCATAGCTTTGACTATATGGACCTTTGTAGGCAAAGTAATGTCTCTGCTTTTTAATATGCTGTCTAGGTTTGTCATAGCTTTTCTTCCAAGGAGCAAGCATCTTTTAATTTCATGGCTGCAGTCATCATCTGCAGTGATTTTGGAGTCCAAGAAAATCAGGTTTGTCAGTGTTTCCACTGTTTCCCCATCTATTTGCCATGAAGTGATGGGACTGGATGCCATGATCTTAGTTTTCTGAATGTTGAGTTTAAGCCAGCTTTTTCACTCTCCTCTCACTTTCATCAGGAGGCTCTTCTTTAGTTCTTCTTTGCTTTCTGCCATAACGGTGGTGTCATCTGCATATCTGAGGTTGTTATTTGTCCCGGCAATCTTGATTCCAGCTTGTGCTTCATCCAGCCCAGCATTTCACATGATGTACTCTGCATATAAGTTAAATAAGCAGGGTGACAATATACAGCCTTGACGTACTCCCTTCCCAATTTGGAACCAGTCTGTTGTTCCATGTTCAGTTCTAACTGTTGCTTCTTGACCTGCATACAGATTTCTCAGGAAGCAGGTCAGGTGGCCTGGTACTCCCATCTCTTTCAGAATTTTCCAGTTTGTTGTGATCCACACAGTCAAAGGCTTTGGCATAGTCAATAAAGCAGAAGTAGATGTTTTTCTGGAATTCTCTTGCTTTTTCAATGATACAATGGATGAAACCAGGAGAATAAACAAATATACCTCCTGCCCCCAACTGGAATCAACCAGACAGCACTGTCTCCCAACACGAGGGGGTCCCATGATGCCCCTCATCCTACCTAAGGATGCTTAGCTGGCACTGGCTGGGCCCAGGCCTGCCTTTTGGAGGTGGTTGACCAACATCTCCAATGGTCTGGGTCACTTTGTGGTAGCGAAGTCTTAATCACTGGGTCACCAAGGAAATACCCCTAGCTTTCTTTTATAGGAAAATTTCTCTTGTTTCTTGGTTCTGCCTACATTTTCTCACCTCCAATTCTCTTAAGTCCACTCTAATTGGCTTCTTGACCACAACTACACTCCTGAAACTGCTCTTGTCAATTGATCAATGAAATTCCAATTGAAAAGTTAAATGGGCTTTCTTTGTCCTCATCATATTTGATTTCAACAGCATTTAGGAAAAATGAAATACTTCCTTATTTTGGTTTCTGCATCTCAAGAAAGATAATTCCTCCCACCTCATTAATACTGTTTTTCTATTTTCTTTATTGAATAGTCTTCCTCTATTCCACCTCCAAACATTGGAATACTCAAGAGTTTGGCCTTGGGTCTTTTCTTTTTGAAGTTTTCTTCAAATGGTCTCATTCAGCCCCACAATTTTAAATACCATTTATTTGATGTTTACTGACAAATCTGTATCTCCAGCCCTCATCTCTTCCCTGAATTTCTGACCCCTAATTCCTTATGCCTACTTGAAATCTCCCCCTAAAAGCTACCTTCAACTGCACATGTTCAAATCAACCTATTAATCCTGTCCCCATCCACACTCCCACTATAACACTTCTCCTAGCTCAATAAATGTATCATTCACCTGGTTACTTGAGCAAAAATTTAGAAGCCATCCTTCATTTCTCCTTTCTTTGATTTATATGTATTTGGCTTTCATCCCCAATTCTAGATCAGAGCTCCTAAAACTCTTGGAAATTTCTAAGATATGAGAATGAGCATGTCTTTTGTTATGTTAATGAGGTGGCTTTTGGACAGCACCTAAGGATAAAGGTTGACTGTCAGGAAAACCAAACCACATGATTAGAGGGTTAGAACTTTAAGTCCCACACCTCCTACCCTATGGGGAGGGGAGAGAGACTGGAGGTTGAATCAATTGCCAATGGCCAATGATTTAATCAGTCATGGCTATGTAATGAAGACTCCATAAAACCCCAAAAGGGGACTTCCTGGTGGTCCAGTGGTTAAGAATCCACCTGCTAATGCAGGGGACACAGATTCAATCCCTGGTCTGGAAGATTCCACATACTGCAGGCAACTAAGCCTGTGTGCCACAACTATTGAGACCATGCACCCCAGAGCCCATGTTCTGCAACAAGAGAAGCCACCACAACGAGAAGCCCACACACAACAACTAGAGTGTAACCCCTGCTCACAACCAGGTTGGTGAACACGTGAAGGTATGGGGAGAGCCATGTACCCATAGACGGCATGGAAGATCTGCACCCTTTACCGATACCTTACCTTATGCATCTCTCCATATGGCAATTCTTCAGTTATATCCTTTAATAATAAACTGGTAGTCTAGTAAGTAAAATGTTTCTCTGAGTTCTGTGAGCCACTCGAGTAAATTAATCAAACCCAAGGAGGAGGTTGTTGAAACCTCCAACCTATAGCCAGCAGGTTAGAAACACAAGTAGACAACCTGGACTTGTATCATTGAGTAGGAAAATATCCCTCCCATTTTCTGGATGTTTGTCTAGACTTCAGTGTCATTTCTAAATATTTGGTAGAATTCAGCAGTAAATCATCTGGGCCTAGAGTTTTCTTTGTGGGGAGGTTTTAAACTACAAAATCAATCTCTTTGTTGGATATAGGGCTATTTAGGTTGCAAATTTCTTCTTGAGAGAGCTTTGGTTAGTTTGTATCTTTCAAAGAATTTTTCTATATCATCTAAGCTGTCAAATGTATTGGCATAAAGTTGTTTTTAATATCCCGCCCCTCCTTTTTTTAAAAACAAATCCACACTTTTCATTTACTTTTCAGTAAGTTTAAATTCTCGAAGGGTACAGCATCACATGGATTCTGTGTTCAATGTCTTCAGCAGGAAGGTTGCTTTGGAATTTGGCAGGAAACATGTCACTGTTTCCATGAGCTTGAGTTATCTTTCCCCAGATTACTAAGGTTTTCTGCCAGGAGTTACTGTATTGTTCTTTGCTTTGTGCACAAAAACACATCTCTTGCCTAGACAGAATTCAGGTTCATCTTGAGTATCAGTTAGTCAGTCAGTCAGTTCAGCTGCTCAGTCATGTCCAACTCTTTGTATATCTCGAGCATATATACCTTCAATTTTCAGGACAGCTGTGTGCTCCCTCTGGCTCTGTAGACCCCACTTATGGCCAGCAAAAATGGCCTTGGACCACAGCCTTCCAGACATATTTGTCAATTCAGAAGTCCTGTTCCTAGCAGGCCTCCGCAGGATCCAAGATGGCTGCATAATATTCCCTTATTTTCTTTTAATATCTATAATATTTATAGTGCTGTCACCTCATTCCTGATATTGGTCATGTGTCTTCCCTCTCCCCCTTCCCACCCTAATTCAGTTCAGTTCAGTAGCTCAGTTGTGTCTGACTCTTTGCAACCCCATGAACCGCAGCACGCCAGGTCTCCCTGTTCATCACCAACTCCTGGAGTCCATGCAAACCTATGTCCATTGAGTCGGTGATGCCATCCAACCATCTCATCCTCTGTCATTCGCTTCTCCTCCTGCCCTCAATCTTTCCCAGCATCAGGGTCTTTTCCAATGAGTCAGCTCTCTGCATCAGGTGGCCAAGGTATTGGAGTTTCAGCTTCAACATCAGTCCTTCCAATGAACACCCAGGACTGATCTCCTTTAGGATGGACTGGCTGGATCTCCTTGCAGTCCAAGGGACTCTCAGGAGTCTTCTCCAACACCACAGTTCAAAAGCATCAATTCTTCAGCGCTCAGCTTTCTTTATAGTCCAACTCTCACATCCATACATGACCACTGGAAAAACCATAACCTTGACTAGAAGGGCCTTTGTTGACAAAGTAATGTCTCTGCTTTTCAATATGCTGTCTAGGTTGGTCATAACTTTCCTTCCAAGGAGTAAGCATCTTTTCATCTCATGGCTGCAGTCACCATCTGCAGTGATTTTGGAGCCCAGAAAAATAAAGTCAGCCACTGTTTCCACTGTTTCCCCATCTATCTGCCATGAAGTGATGGGACCGGATGCCATGATCTTAGTTTTCTGAATGTTGAGCTTTAAGCCAACTTTTCCACTCTCCTCTTTCACTTTCATCAAGAGGCTCTTTACTTCTTCACTTTCTGCCATAAGGGTGGTGTCATCTGCATATCTGAGGTGATTAATATTTTTCCTGACAATCTTGATTCCAGCTTGTGCTTCATCCAGCCCAGCATTTCTCATGATGTACTCTGCATAGAAGTTAAATAAGCAGGGTGACAACATACAGCCTTGATGTACTCCTTTTCTTATTTGGAACCAGTCTGTTGTTCCATGTCCAGTTCTAACTGTTGCTTCCTGACCTGCATACAGGCTTCTCAAGATGCAGGTCAGGTGGTCTGGTATTCCCCATCTCTTTCAGAATTTTCCACAATTTATTGTGATCCACACAATTAAAGGCTTTGGCATAGTCAATAATGCAGAAATAGATGTTTTTCTGGAACTCTCTTGTTCTTTCGATGATCCAGCAGATGTTGGCAATTTGATCTCTTGCTCCTACCCTAATTGCTCTGGCTAGAACTTACCAGTTTTATTGATCTCAAAATCAGTTTTTGGTTTTGTTGATTTTTCTCTATTATCTGTTTTCTATTTCATTTATGTCAGCTCTGTTGCTTATTTCATTTTTATGCTTTCTCTGAATTTCATTTTCTCTCCTTTTTTTAGTTAAGGGAGATACTGAGGTCAGTAATTTGAGATCTTTCTTCTTTTCCAATTAGTGGCATTAATGGTGTCAATTAGGTATCCAATTAGGCATTTAGTGTTATCAATTTCCCTGAAATATACTGCCTCCCACACATTTTTGTATATTTTCATTTTCAATTAAATATAAGTAAATTCTCTTTTTGTGATATCTCTATTGACTCATAGGTTACTTTAGTGTGTAATTTAGTTTGCACATAATTTTTGATTGTTCAGATATCTGTCATCAACTCTAACTTAATTCCACTGTGATCAGATAGCATACTCTGTATGACTTTCATCCACATAAATTTATTCAGATTTGTTTTATGGCCCAGAAATAGTTTATTTTGATAAACATTCTGTGTTCACCTGAAAAGAAAAGCATGCTACATAAGATTTTTTATGTCTAATCACATACACCCAACACATGTATTTGATTTATATTTAAATATATATTGATAGATCCAAAAAGTATCTTGAAGAACTTTATCCAACTTCCTATTGATGGTTATTTTGGGATTCAGGATTTACAGGTATGCATGTAAGACCAATATTTACTTTCTACTTTATACATTATTATAGTGTTTGTAGTAGGAAAAGATAAGAAATAGCTTAAGTATATATAAATAGAGGCCTCGTTAGATAAACAGTATATCTTTACAATGGAACCCTTTGCAGCAGCTAAAAGGAAGGAGGTGAACTATAAATACTAACATGAAACAACTCTAAAATACATTGATAAGTAAAAGCAACAAGGTGTGTTGAAGTTGAAAAATATTGTATATCAAAAAAAAAAAGAAAAATATTGTATATCTTAAATGAGATAGCAAAAGCACTGATGAAACATTCAAACTGGCCTTCAGTAATATTTTGCTCATCAAAAGACACCATGACAGAATAAAAAGGCAAGCCACAGACTGGAAAAAAATACTCCCAATAAAGATATTCAATGAATGTTGTGTTTATTGGAGACATTATTAAGGAACAGCAGACGTGAAGTTCAGTGGAATTAGAGATACTGAGGCTGGGATAACAATTCTTAGCTTACTTGTATTCCACATTCACAGAATCTGCTTATGAGGCTTAATCAGTATTCCTAGGATACTGACCTGGAATTCAATATAGTTCATTTTTCACTTCATCCAGACCTCTAGGACTTAGACCCTCCCCTTGTTCCCAAGTCAACAGAACCATCTGCATTTTTTGCTTCCACATGTGAGGATCTGACAACCTGGTGGACTATGACACCACTGTAATAGTTCTAGTTTCGGATCCATCTGAGATAAATCATTCCGCAACATGTTAGCTTTTACCATGTCAGCTCCTCCTCTGGAGTACTACTTTGCTCTCATTTACTTTTAAAAGCTATTGACACAGTAGAATATTATTCAGTCTTAAAAAGGAAATTCTGGCACATGCTATAGCACCTTGTAGAAACCTTGACTGAGAAAAACGTAGGGAAGAGACTTAAAAGAAATGGAAGAATCTTCTTAGGAAAACAATGATTGTGCTCCAGCCACGATGAGCATTTGTCTTTTTGGCAACCTGTGGCAAAGATCTAGGGATAGTGTAATCCCAGATCTCTCCCCCTCAGCCATGAGCCAGGGTCTTGGATTTGTGAGGTTAGAGGCTGAGAAAACATGAAAAGAACCAAAATGAGAACACTCTCCAAGAAATTCAAGCTCGGTTGAAAAGACTGGTCCTCTTTAACTCTGCTGAGTACATTAGATGCAGGAACCATCAAAGTTCTTGAAGGCACATCTTCTGTTCATTTGGCCCTTTTGACTTGTGGCTCTCGCGTGGCACTGGTCAACCCACCGCTCTTCTTCCACTCACAGATATCTGCGTAGTTGCACATCCGGCATTTCCAGGCCTCCTCCACATCAACCCCTTGAGGCTCTCGGTGGCCCATCCAGTAGGTCATATAATGCTGTACTTTGCTTCTCATCTCCTTCTCTTCAAAGGCCACTATCTCTGTACCCAGCACAGTGGCAGTCTCTTGGTGGACATACTCAATTTTCAGGCTATCAATAAGTGGGAGGTCAGACAGTGTTAGAGACAAGAAGACCGGTTCTATGAGGTCACCCAAGGACTTCACAGAGTAGCCTCCCTGCTGGGCATGCCTCAGCACTGAAGGTCCCAGTGGTTTTTCTGAATGCAATTTTGTGTGGTGGATTAAGCTAGCAGCAGTCATTTTCCCCTGTACCATGGCATCAAAGATATATTTGTACAGGCTGACTTGAAAACTATCTTTTTTTTTCTGAGCGTCTGAAGGGAGCACAGGGTTCCCACGTGTCTTGAGTTCCACCAGTTCCAGTTCCCCGCTGGCTGTATAGTGCAGCTCATCAATCACACCAACAAGAAGCACACCCTCCACTTCTCCAAACACTGGAAACTCTCTGATACGCCCTTCTGACTGCAGGGTAGGAATCATTGATAATATGTTCAGAAACTTAACTGCCCAAGCATCTTCTTTACTGGTGATGGGGATACTCACAAGATCATGAACTTCTAGTTCTCTAGCTAGGTGGATGCTGGCACCAGTATCCAAAATAGCTGATTTCTTGGGTGTCAAGAAACCAGGAAGCTCCTTTCCAAATACCATTTGCTGTTCACACCAGTTCTGAGTAGACAGGTCAGTGACATACAAATATTTAAGATGAAATCGCTCCATAGGTGATGAGAACTCCAATCTTCTTTTCAATTTTGGTAAACTTATGAGCTCGTCATCCTTCCCAGGTAATTCATAAGAAGGACCAGGCTTGCTAGGTGAAGCACTTGACTCTTCCGAATCCTCCAGGTCCAAAAATTCTGAGTCACTCAAGTCTGAGAACCCAGAAGCCTCTGCTGACACCGTCTCCTCTTTCCCAGTCTCTGCCATGGTACAGCTCTGGATTGGGCAAAGGCTATACACATCATATTAAAGAAATGCATTATTCAAATGAAAAATTTCTCAAAAGCACTTTTGAATTCCAATGAGGTAAAAAAGATTCACAACTAATTATTTATATATAGTCTTTAAAGATGCTTAGTAATTTATGAACAATTAGTAACGCTATAGAGTTGTAGCACACGTGCAGTTTACAATAAGGCTCACTGTATCATCCATATATGAATACTTGACAAATATTTTTTAAGTGCAAAATAGTTTTATTCCTAAATCTGGCACTAACATATTATGTGACTTTAAGCAAATCACTTTCCTCATCCTCAATTTCTTCATTTAAAAGAAGATTTAAGGTTTGTCATTTTTCCTTAAAAGCTCTCCTGGGGCTTCCCTGGTGGCTCAGTAGTAAAGAATCTGCCTGCCAATGCAGGAGACATGGGTTTGATCCCTGGTCCAGGAAGATCCCACATGCTCAGGAGCAATTAAGCCTGTGTGTCACAACTATTGAGCCTGTTGTCTAGAGCCCATGAGCTGTAACTACTGAAGCCTGCGTACCCTAGAGCCCATGTTCCACAAAAGAAGTCACTGCAATGGGGAAGTCCATGCACCATAACTAGAGGGTAGCCCCTGCTGGCTGCAACTAGAGAAAAGCCTGCACAACAAAAAAGAACCAGCACAGCCAAATACAAATAAATGAATAAAATTTTGTATATATATATATATAAAATCTCTACTGCCTTGGGATATTATTTCATTATTTTAAATAAATACAGAACATTGTAAATGTTGTAGCAATGTCTGCCAGTTTATCATGGACTGCTTCTACACCTCCTTTGTATACAAAGTCCTTGGCTAGGAAAACAAATCTCAATACCAAACTGTTCCATGAGAAAAATCAGCTCTCCAATGACTGTTTCAGGAACACAGTGTGGCAAAATTAAAAAACTAACTACAGATAAATACAAATAGACCTACCCATATACAACATAATAGCATACAGTAGTAAGAGGATATTCACAGCAATATGCAGAAATCAGTTGTTTTTTCTATTTGAGATATATTAATACTTTACTGCATTTATAAATTCTTCCTAACATAATAGAAATTGATGTTTCTTGCTAAGTTTTATTTTCTCTCCCCACAAGAAATTATCTTATGATGGAAAACATCTGTCAGTGAACACTCTTAAAATATTACATGCTTGCTAAATCACTTCAGTCATGTAAGACTTTTTGCGACCCTATGGACTGTAGCCCACCAGGCTCCTCTGTCCATGGGATCCTCCAGGCAAGAATACTGGAATGGGTTGCCACGCTCTCCTCCAGGGGATCTTCCTGACCCAGGAACTGAATCCACGTCTGTTATATCTCCTGTATTAGTAGGTGGATTCTTTACCACCAGCACCACCTGGGAAGTCAACAAATATTACTGGATTTTGCTATAAATAATAGTGGATATTGGGAATTCCCTGGTGGTCCAGTGGATTGGGCTCCATGCTTCTACTGCAGGGGGCACAGGTTCGATTCCTGGTTGGAGAACTAAGATCCCACATGCTGCAAGGCACAACCAAAATGTGCTAGACACTGAGCCAAGCGCTTCACATTTAATATCTCACTACTTTACTACAGGACAAGTACTCTCTTTACAACAAGCAATTTCACAAACACAGGAGATAGAAAGAATAGAACAGTGAACACAATCTAGTTAGCAACTGTTGACATGTTGCTGTGTTTGCTTCTTTCAGGTGCTTTTTGTTTTCAGTTTAACTATTTTAATGTAAATTACAGACAGCATAATGCTTCAAATGCTTCAGCATAGATTTCCAAAGAAGACTTCTACATTAACTACAATATTATCACATCTAATAAAATGAATAATTCCCTAATACTCTAGTCCATATTCAAATTTCCCCAAGTGCCCTAAAAAAAATCTTGACATTGTCCAGATTCCAGGCCTGCCCACAAGCATAGTAAGTCAGGCAGCACTTTTAGATAAGAAAAGGAGTGGGTCTTGGAATTCTTGAGCCCCCGGAGGTCTGGTCAACTGCTCAGGGTATAATGAAATTCTGTGACTCACAAGATAAACAGTATTGTGAAAAGATTAAAGTAAAACCAGAATTGTATTCTTTCTTGAAAACTGATAATGTATCAGTTTGTGGCCTGGATTTTTAAGTGGGAACTCCCAAAACTGCAGTTTGAAGTCTCACACTACCTGGGACACACTACCTGGGACCTTTTCCCAACTGGGACTCCAGGCTGCTGAATAAGGAGGGACTTCCCAGTGTTGTTTATATCTGGATGTTGGCCAGCCCAATTTGGTGATGTATGTTCTGTTACTTTTCTCTATTGTTTCTTTTCTTTTAATGGCTGTATATTGAAATTAAGTCAGATAACCTCCTATAAAAAATTTAATTGTTTGTGAGTAACATGTGGTTTCTTTTGTTAATGAATCCTTCAAACCTGAAATGAAAGTAAAACTTTAAGCAAAATATAAACTGGCACCATAAGCAGGATTCATGAAGCAAAATGCCACAAGAGATTAAGATTAATGAAGTTTTTAATTCCTGGATGGGAAGATTTGCCTTACTGCTCATTAGTTACTGAATGGGGCATATCCACCGGATTGTGTGAGAACTGAGACCCAAATTAAAGCACGCCAAAACTTTAGAGTTTATTGAGTGTTTGCAGCTCACGCCAATTGAGAAAGGATAAGAATGTACTGCACTGGGTCAGAGAGACTGATCTACCTCTCTGCCTTCTGTAAGGTACATGAAGCCAAATTAAAACTGGCTGAAGAGAAGTCAAAATTGGAGAAAGAATTATGCAATTTGCAAGGACAATTGTCCATGTTACAATGTCAAAGATTTATTTTAGCTGACCAAGTCCATTTTCCAGTTGGTAGCCGAAAAAGTCGCTATAAAGGTTTGCAGAAACTATGAGCCATGCTGTGTAGGGCCACCCAAGATAGACTGGTCACAGTGGAGAGTTCTGACAAAATGTGATCCACTGGAGAAGGGAAGGCAAACCACGTCAATATTCTCGCCTTGAGAATCCCTGGGACAGTATGAAAAGGCACAAAGATATGACACTGAAAGATGAACTCCCTAGGTCGGTAGGTGCCCAATATGCTACTGGAGAAGAGTGGAGAAATAACTCCAGAAAGAATGAAGAGACAGAGCCAAAGTGAAAACAACACCCAGTTGTGGATGTGACTGGTAATGGAAGTAAAGTCTGATGCTGTAAAGAACAATATTTTATAGGAACCTGGAATGGCCGGTCCATCAATCAAGGTAAATTGGAAGTGGTCAAACAGGAGACGGCAACAGTGAACATCAACATTTTAGGAATCAGTGAACTAAAATGGACTGGAATGGGCAAAGTTAAATCAGATGACCATTATATCTACTATTGTGGACAAGAATCCCTTAGAAGAAATGGGGTAGCTCTCATAGTCAACAAAAGAGTCCAAAATGCAGTACTTGGGTGCAATCTCAAAAATAGCAGAATGATCCCTGTTCATTTCCAAGGCAAGCCATTCAATATCAGAGTAATCCAAGTCTATGCTCCAACCACTAATGCCAAAGAAACTGAAGTTGAATGGTTTCTATGAAGACCTATAAGACTATCTAGAACTAACACAAAAAAAGATGTCCTTTTTATCATAGGGGACTGGAATGCAAAAGTAGGAAGTCAAGAGATACCTGGAGTAACAAGCAAGTTTGGCCTTGGAGTACAAAATGAAGCAGGGCAAAGGCTAATAGAGTTTTGCCAAGAGAATGCACTGGTCATACCAAAAACCCTCTTCCACAACACAAGAGAAGACTCTACACATGGATATCACCAGATGGTCAATACCGAAATCAGATTGATTACATTCTTTGCAGCTGAAGATGGAGAACCTCTATACAGTCAACAAAAACAAGACTGGGAGCTGACTGTGGCTCAGATCATGAACTCATTATTGCCAAATTCAGACTTAAATTGAACAAAGTAGGGAAAACCACTAGACTATTTAGGTATGACCTAAATCAAACTCCTTATGATTATAAACAGAAGTGACAAATAGATTCAAGGGATTAGATCTGGTGGATAGAGTGCCTAAAGAACTATTGATGGAGGTTCGTGACATTGTACACTAGGCAGTGGTCAAGACCATCACCAAGAAAAAGAAATGCAAAAAAGCAAAATGGTTGTCTGAGGAGGCCTTACAAATAGCTGAGAGAAGAAGAGAAGCAAAAGACAAAGGAGAAAAGGAAAGATATACCCATTTGAATGCAGAGTTCCAAAGAATAGCAAGGAGAGATAAGAAAGCCTTTCTCAGTGATCAATGCAAAGAAATAGAGGAAAACAATAGAATGGGAAAGACTAGAGATCTCTTCAAGAAAATTAGAAATACCAAGGGAACATTTCATGCAAAGATGGGCACAATAAAAGACAGAAATGGTAATGGTACGGACCTAAACAGAAGCAGAAGATATTAAGAAGAGGTGGCAAGAAGAACTATACAGAAGAACTATACAAACTACACAGAAGAACTATACAAAAAAAGATCTTCATGACC
The DNA here is from genome assembly GCF_023699985.2 of Odocoileus virginianus. Classification (NCBI taxonomy): domain Eukaryota; kingdom Metazoa; phylum Chordata; class Mammalia; order Artiodactyla; family Cervidae; genus Odocoileus; species Odocoileus virginianus. The sequence continues at coordinate 85,905,941 of NC_069678.1, forward strand.
CAGATAACCACGATGGTGTGATTACTCACCTAGAGCCAGACATCCTGGGATGCAAAGTCAAGTGGCCTTAGGAAGCATCACTATGAACAAAACTAGTGGAGGTGATGGACTTCCAGCTGAGTTATTTCAAATCCTAAAAAATGATGCTTTGAAAGTGCTGCACTCAATATGCCTGCAAATTTGGAAAACTCAGCAGTGGACACAGGGCTGGAAAAGGTCGGTTTTCATTCCAATCCCAAAGAAGGGCAGTGCTAAAGAATGTTCAGACTACCACACAACTGCACTCATCTCACACGCTAGCAAAGTAATGCTCAAAATTCTCTAAGCTAGGTTTCAATAGTACATGGACTGATAACTTCCTGATGTTCAAGCTGGATTTAGAAAAGGCAGAGGAACCCCGAGATCAAATTGCCAACATCCGTTGGATCATCAAAAATGCAAAAGAGTTCCAGAAAAACATCTATTTCTGCTTCATTGACTATGCCAAAGCCTTTGACTGTATGGATCACAACAAACTGTGGAAAATTCTTCAAGAGATCAGAATACCAGACCACCTTACCTATCTCCTGAGAAATCTGTATGCAGGTCAAGAAGCAACAGTTAGAACTGGACATGGAACAACAGACTGGCTCCAAATTGGGAAAGGAGTATGTCAAGGCTGTATGTTGCCACTCTGTTTATTTAACCTATATGCAGAGTACATCATGTGAAATGCTGGGTTGGATGAAGCACAAGCTGGAATCAAGATTGCCAGGAAATATCAACAACTTCAGATATGCAGATGATACCAACGTAGCAGCAGAAAGTGAAGAGGAACTAAGAGCCTCTTGATGAAAGTAAAAGAGGAGGGTGAAAAAGTTGGCTTAAAACTTAACATTGAAAAAACCAAGGTCATGGTAACCAGTCCCATCATTTCATGGCAAATAGATGGGAAAACAATGGAAACACTGACAGACTTTATTTTTAGGGTTCCAAAATCACTACAGATGGTGACTGTAGCCATGAAATTAAAAGATGCTTGCTCCTTGGAAGAAAAGCTATGACAAACCTAGACAGCATGTTATAAAGCAGAGACATTACCTTGCTGACAAAGGTCTGTCTAGTAAAGCTATGGTTTTTCCAGTAGTCATGTATGGATGCGAGAGTTGGACCACAAATAAAGCTAAGCGCTGAAGAACTGATGCTTTTGAACTGTGGTGTTGGAGGAAACTCTTGAGAGTCCCTTGGACTGCAAGGAGATCAAAGCAGTCAATCCTAAAGGAAATCAGTCCTGAATATTCATTGGAAATACTGAGGCTGAAGCTGAAACTTCAATATTTTGGCCACCTGATGTGAAGAAGTGACTCATTGGAAAAGACCCTGATGATGGGAAAGATTGAAGACAGGAGCTTCTAGAAGGGGACGACAGAGGATGAGATGGTTGGATGGCATCACCAACTTGATGGACATGAGTTTGAGCAAGCTTTGGGAGTTGGAGATGAACAGGGAAGCCTGGCATGCTGCAGTCCATGGGGTCACAAAGAGTCTGACACGACTGAAAGACTGAACAACAACATGCTCTTTCAGTCTAAACAACACTGAGGCTGACAGGGAAATTAAAATGGAGAAAGTCTTGTTCAGGCTTCAGAAGCATGAGGGCAGGTCCCTTACCTGGCTTCTGACCTGCCTGGACACTGCCCAGATTCAGTGCCTGCCCACAAGCATAGTAAGTCAGGCAGCACTTTAGATAAGAAAGGGAGTAGGTCTTAGAATTCTTGAGCCCCTGGAGGTCTGGCCAACAGCTCAGGGTGTAATGAAATCCTGTGACTCACAAGATAAAACAAACAACATTGTAAAAAAATTAAAACCAGAGCTGCAATTTTGCGCACAAATATGCGGGAATCCCTGAAACTGCAATGTGAAGTCTCACCAGTGGAGTGGATGCATTGCTTGGGACCTTTTCCCAGTTGGGACTTCACATTGCTATTATGGAGGGACTTCCCAGCACTGTTTAAATTTGCATATTGACCAGCCCAATTAGGTGATGTATGTGCTGTTAGTTTTCTCTATTGTTTCTATTTCTTTTCTTTTAATGATAGTATATTGAAATTAAGTCAAATAATTTTCTATTAAAAAAACCTGAAATTGTGTGTAACAAGTTATTTCTTTTGTTAGCAAACCCTTCGAACCTAAAACGAAAGTAAGACTTCTGGCAAAACAAACCCTTCATAGGAAAAAAAAAAAGTATGATCAGTCCACTAGTATTTGACTTTGGGTGCCCAGGAAAATAACTTGACACAGAATTTAAGCTGATTGAGGCTATAAGCCAAATTTCCTCCTTGCTACTCTAATGAACAATAAAAGAGATGCATTCACCAACTCCCATCGTAAAAGTTTTAACAATTGGTACCTTGAAAATGGTATAAATATTAGTTATCATTGTACTTAACTAATTTTTAAATAGTCTAAATTTCCCCAAGGAAAGAAAACACAGATAACTGGAAGAAAAGTTATTTGCAATAAACAAAGGTAATACAATGCTCAGACTTCTGGGTATATCCTATTAAGTTATTGCTTTATAGGATACTTCAACAGAAATAAAACACAGGAGAACATTTGCACAAGTGTCTTAAACTATAAGTGGGTCTTAGATAATGATAGTGTCAAAATGAGTAATGTTATTTGGACAATGAAGTCTCTGAAAGTGGGAGGGAATCTTTACCCTTCATCAAAAAACAAAAGTTAAAAGGCATGACAGTGCACTGTGTCCCAAATTGCAGTCTGTATCTTTTTGACAGGAGATGATATTACATGGTACATAGATCAACACCTTCAGATACATCTTAGAATAAATATAAAGACTTTAGAGCATCTATCAAATGCATAATTTCATATGCAGTGTTTCTCAGTGCAAGTTTGTTTTTTAAAATAAAAGTTAAAAATTAAAAATATGAGAATAACAGTAATACAGGTAGGACACAGGTATGGCATAAATAGGTGGTAAGTGAATAAGATGTTTGGGAAACACCAGCATAGTGTCAAGAGTCTGGGGGTCCTACAGCTCTAGATTCTGAATCTGACTAGGTCAATAGTATTTAGTAGTAGGCTACTTGCCTTCTGAGTACTCTTGGGCAAATTTTTCATTTTACTGAGGCTACTGACACATCTTTAAAATTAGAGTACTTCTTCCAACACCAGCTTCTCTGGTGGTTTAGCCGGTAAAGAATCTTCTGCAATGCAGGAAACCTGGGTTCAATCCCTGGGTTGGGAAGATTTCTTGGAGAAGGGAATGGCTACCCACTCCAGTATTTTTGCCTGGAGAATTCCATGGACAGAGGAGCCTGGTGGGCTACAGTCCGTGGGGTCACAGGGTTGGATATAACTGAGTGACTAACACTTTCCAACAGTACTCAGCTACCCAAATGATAATGTGATAACACACGAGACACTGCCGCTCAACAAATGTGGGTCTCCTCCTTCCCAGAAAGACATGAGATAGTGTATCTATTCCCTCTGTCAAATTAAACTAAATTTTAGGAGAGAAAAAACTTCTACTCACCTGGGACTTGGCTGATCTTCCTCTTCACAGGGAAAGGCAAAATGCTAAACTGACAAGTCTAGGGGAGGAGAAAGGAGCTCTGAAAGACCAGGTCTGAAATTGGAGAATCCAGATTAGCAACCGCCGGACTTGCTGTGGTAAAAGGGCAACTTTTGGTCTTTTCTCACCTGACCAGTCAGTCCCTCACACTGTGGTGTTTCCTCCTCTCTGATCCTCGCTGCACAGACTGTTGCCCACCCAGATCCTAGGCAATGCTTGCCTCTCTTTACGGGCAAATTCTCCGTAACTTCTTCGTTTTGCCCATACCTGGATGCAGACACTCGATCCAATCCCTGCTTTCAGCAAGTAGAAGTGTCAACAATAGCGAAGGTCTCCCAGCAACTCCCAGATCAGTTCCCTCTTCCAGCCCCAACCGTGGCTCAGAAGCTCAGAAAGAGATCTCAAATCCAGAGGCTTTTCCTCCCTGACGGATTCCTGATGCCTCCGGAACTGCCACTGGCTTTACCACCAATATTCTGAATGGTCGGTACAAGCCCGGACTTGCGGGTCCCACAAACTTCTGCTTTCAGCGGGGGCCTTCCCACCATCCCCAAACCACTGTCTCCCCGGGAGTCTCAAGCATGCCCAAAAGTTTACTGAGCACTCCCTATAAGGTGCTAGAGGAGCGGCGAGAAGGGGATCGCTGACTTCGGGAAGGGGTCCCAGCCGACAGCAGGGTCTTCCAAGGTGAGAAGGTCCTCAACCCACAGAACAGACGAGATAAACCGCTACTCCGGAGCCGTTCCCACCCGGAGGCGGCGATGGGGGGACGTCGTAACCGCAGGTACAGATCCCAGGGTTCCAAAACGCAGCCCCTCAGCCCGCCACCCGCATTCGCCGGCCTTCTTCTAACCCTTCTGACCTTGGATACGCCTCCGAGCCCAGGACTTCACCTGCTCCTCTTGAACTTCGCAACCGCTCCCGGACTCTTTCTCTTAAGCGCAAGTTCTAGTCAGGAAGAGGACCTGACTAGTCCTGTCGGGCTTCGCAGGAAAGCCGCCCGGAGACCACGCCCACAATGCCCAGCAGCTGCCCAAGGACCGCCCCCTCCCAGAGGCCTCAGCGGCGCCACTTCGTCTTAACCCGCTGGCGACTCAGACTGGCGAACTGCTAGCTGCGGGTCGGAGGGGGTTCGTGGTGCGGGTACGCCTCCGGGGAGGTCGTCCTTGTGGCCGCTGGCTGTCCCTGTGAGTTGGTTCCGGACGAAACAGCGCTGTCACTTGACCTAGACGCTCCCACTCTGGCGGTTCCCGGCTACCGCAAAGCCAGTTGTAGGAGAAAGGTCTGGGAACGTCCCTTTCCTCGGTGCACTTGGCCATTAGTGCCCATTAGTGCTGAGTCTGCGCTTTGCCACCTTGAATTCTGTATATTGTTCTTTGCATCTCGCACCAGTTTCCCCAGCCGAGAGAAAAAGCCACAAACTCACTTTTCAAAGATGCTGGCACTCGTCTCATCAATGTATTTCTTTTTTCTATATGCTTACTTTCTAGCTAACCCTTTTGTTAGGAAATATAACACAATTATATTCTGAACTAGAAAGGTAAGTATAATAATCACTGAACAGACATGTCATCATGTAGAGCAAAAATAGTGTCAGGCGCTTCACAAATACACTCCCTGCCTCCTTCCTAAGAAGACCACTAGTCTGACTTTTTTTTCTTTTTAATTTTGGTTTTATATTGAAGCACTTTTGATTAACGATGTTGTACTAGTTTCAGGTGTGCGGCAAAATGACTCATGTATATATTTTGGGAGGGGGGGGGCTTCCCTGGTGGCTCAGTGGTAAAAGAATGTACCTGCCAATGCAAGAGATCCCAGTTCGATCCCTGAGTTGGGAAGATTTCCTGGAGAAGGAAATGGCAACCCATACCAGTATTTTTGCCTGGAAAATTCCATGACCAAAGGAGACTGGCAGGCTACAATCCACCGGGTCACAGAAGAATTGGACACAACAACTAAACAACAGCAATTCTTTTTCAAATTCTTTTCCCATTAGGTTATTACAGAATATTGAGCAGTGTTCCCTGTGCTGTACAGTAGGTCCTGGTTGGTTATCTATTTTAAATATAGCAGTGTATACATGTCAACCCCCCACTAGTCTGACTTATATGACAATCATTGTTTTAAAAAACACAGTTTTTATAACATATTTGCAAACTTGATTTGTGACAAAGGTGGCATCACATAGAAATGGAGGGAAAAAAGATGGTCTTTTCAGTGAAGGGTCTGTGACAAGAGGGTATCCTTATGGAAAAAAAATGAGACACGTCATTTCATCACAAATATCAATTCCAGGAGGATTTAAGACCTAAATACATTTTAGACTTCATAATAGGGAAATATTTCTTTTAAAAAATACATGAATGCCTTCTCAGTTGTGTCTCAGTTGTGTTTGAGACCCCATGGACTGCAGCCCACCGGGTTCCTCTGTCCATGGGATTTCCCAGGCAAGAATACTGAAGTGGTATTTAAAAATTTTTTTAAATGTTAAATAATAAAGAAAACTACACAGGACATTTGGGGTCTGTTGAAGTTAAATGTGACAATATTAGATAATTAGATAACTCAACCAATTACCAACATCCTGAGTGTGATTTTGTGGCTGTGTAGGAAAACATCCTTGTTTTTGGAAATGGGAAAGTTGAGGAAAATCTTCTTAATCAAGTGAAATATGAGTGGGCATTGCTTATTGAGGCTGGAGTTTTCTGCCTCCTCCCAAATGTAACTTTCCTTCACCAAGATGTAATTCCCAATGCTGCGAAAGCCCCTCCTCCACTCTTTCAGATATGGACCTATTATCTTCCAATAGAGTTTGAGGAGGTAGTACTGCTGGGTGGAGTCAAGCAAAAGGGATTGAGAAATGATCACACCACGGGGAAAAGATATGTCCAAGTTAGCTAGATGATGTTCCCAAAGCTTTCATTCTCAAATTTCAGAAAATATTACCCTTCCCCCAAAAGGCTATCATAAGAAGCCTAAGTTTTTAAGGTCTGTGTGTGTGTGTGTGTGTGCTCAGTGGTATCTGACTCTGTGACCCCATGGATTGCAATCTGCAGGCTCCTTTGTCTAAGGAATTTTCCAGGTAAGAATACTGGAGTGAGTTGTCATTTCCTACTCCAGGGGATTTTCCTGACCCAGGGATTGAACCCCTGTCCCTTGGGTCTCCTGCATTAGCAGGCAGATTCTTTACCATTTGCCACTTGGGAAGCCTCAATTTAAGGTCCATCTGTATACAAAAATCATTGATTTAGATCTTCTACCTCCAGGGATGTCTGTAATCTGGGAAATACTTTTAGACACAAATCGTCTGTTTCCTCTTTCCGTCTTACCTTCCTTACTCTTTCAGAGCATAGTTTGTACCTCTAAGCAACACTGATTACATGCTTTCATTTAAGTGTTTATCTATATGAGTGTTCTCTAAAACGCCACTGTCCAATACATTAGCCTCGAGGCACATGGGGCTCTTAAGCATTTGCAATGTAGCTAGACCAAAATGAGATGTGCTATAACTATAAAACACTGTATTTGTAGATTTAGTAAAAAAAAAAAAAATTAAATAACTAATAACTTTTATTTTTATTACATGCTGAAATGTAATATTTGGATATATTACATCAAATTAAATATGTTTAAAAATTGATTTTATTTACTGCCTTTCATTATATTAGTGTGGTTGCTAAAAAATCTTAAATTCCTTATATGATTTGCATTTTTATTTTGACTCATATTACATCACTCTTGGACAGTGCTCTTCTTGAGCATCAGAATATAAGGGCAGGGAAATCTTACTCAAGTTTGTGTTTGTCACAAATGCTAGAACAATTGTTATTATTATTTTTGGCTAACTAAGGACTTTACTTCAAACAAAAATTAAAAATAAAAAATTGAGAGCTATCTCCCTGGGTGTGGGAAAGGGATCAGGGTAAGGAATTCCCTGAGGCTAGGCCAGTACCCTCAGACTGGAGGGGCCGTGATCATTCCCTTCCTCACTTCTGGGATAGGGGGCCTTAGCAAGTGCAGGACCCTATGCCAAAGCCCACCTACCCAGGGGAACTCAGGCTAAGGCTCAGTCCCTGGGAGGTAGAACAATTATTGATATAACTGTTACATGCGTAAGAGAAACCCACTGATACTATTCTGTATTTGAGAATCTCTTCTTCCCTGTGTTAGGATCAGCCTCTCTTCATCAAAACACCAGTTTTTGGTAATTGAAAAGAGCATTGCTTAGTTGGAGAAACACAGAAAAGGTAGCCCTAAAGCTAGGAATTCTCCACAGTTTATTGTGACCCACACAGTCAAAGGCTTTGGCATAGTAAATAAAGCAGAAATGGAAAATTCTGAAAGAGATGGGAATACCAGACCACCTGACCTGCCTCTTGTGAAATCTGTATGCAGGTCAAGAAGCAACAGTTAGAAATGGACATGGAACAACAGACTGGTTCCAAATAGGAAAAGGAGTACGTCAAGGCTGTATGTTGTCACCCTGCTTATTTAACTTATATGCGGAATACATCATGAGAAACGCTGGGCTGGAGGAAGCACAAGCTGGAATCAAGATTGCCGGGAGAAATATCAATAACCTCAGATATGCAGATGACACCACACTTATGGCAGGAAGTGAAGAAGAACTAAAGAGCCTCTTGATAAAAGTGAAAGAGGAGAGTGAAAAAGTTGGCTTAAAGCTCAACATTCAGAAAACTAAGATCATGGCATCTGGTCTCATCACTTCATGGCAAATAGATGGGGAAACAGTGGCTGACTTTATTTTTTGGGGCTCCAAAATCACTGCAGATGGTGACTGCAGCCATGAAAATAAAAGATGCTTATTCCTTGTAAGAGAAGTTATGATCAACCTAGACAGCATATTAAAAAGCAGAGACATTACTTTGCTGGCAAAGGTCCAAGTAGTCAAAGTTACGGTTTTTCCAGTAGTCATGTATGGATGTGAGAGATGGACTATAAAGAAAGCTGAGTGCCGAAAAATTGATGCTTTTGAACTGTGGTGTTGGAGAAGACTCTTGAGAGTCCCTTGGACCGCAAGGAGATCCAACCAGTCCATCTTAAAGGAAATCAGTCCTGAATATTCATTGGAAGGACTGATGCTGATGCTGAAACTTCAATACTTTGGCTACCTGATGCAACAAACTGACTCATTTGAAAAGACCCTGATGCTGGGAAAGATTGAAGGTGGGAGGAGAAGGGGACAACAGAGAATGAGATGGCTGAATGGCATCACCGACTCAATGGACATGAGTTTGAGTAAGTTCTGGGTGTTGGTGATGGACAGGGAGGCCTGGCATGCTGCTGTCCATGGTGTCGCAATGAGTCAGACACAACTGAGCGACCAAACGGAACTGAAAGCTAGGAAGTTAGGGGACCTGGGTTAAGAATGTAAGACTGGGCCATGCTTCTGCTAAAACAGGCAGCCTCAGATGTAGGACATTTGAACCTTGACTCAAATAGGATTTATTCATTTATTAGTTTGAAAACCGAGGAGCTCTAGCTTCAAGTGAGGCTTGATCCAGGTGTGAAACAGTGTGATCAGAACTGAGTTTTCGCTCTCCATTTCTTGGATCTATTTCCTCTGTGTTTCATTTATATGCAGTCTTCCTCCTCTTCCACTGTCACTAGCTTCCAGGGCCACTTCTAGGTTTTTGTCCAGTGGAAAAAACAGTCCATTCCCTAATATCTCAAAAATAAGTCCAGAAATTGTCCAATTGGCCCTGATTACTCAAACTGGGGCTGTATACTTGATTTAACCAGAGTCGCCAAAAACAAAACAAACAAACAGAGTCTGAGGCAAGGATTGGATGCTTTTTTTTTTTTTTAAGGTACAAATCCAGGACTTCCCCGGTGGTCTAGTGGTTAAGACTTATGCTTCCAATGCAGGAGACGTGGTTTCAATCCCTGATCAGGGAACTAGGTCCCACATGCAGTGTGGTATGACCAAGACACAAAGCGAAGCTGCAAACCATGGTACCAAAGGTAAGAAAAGAAGGAAATGTAGCCAACAACAGTGTGAAGCAAACTGGTATGCAAAGTGGTATAGCACTGGCTATTGTGGCATGTTGAGCCATGGTCTTCCACAGTGATTCCAGAGTAATTTTATAAAATTAAAACCCCTTCTAGTAAAAAACCCAATAGGATAATATCTAGATCTTTATTAATAAATTCAGTCAAGAACTCAAGTGTTCATCCAAAATTGTCACAAACTTTGGGTAGTATTTGCCATGGTCTGTGTGCAGGTTGAAAGAGAATTTCCAGACATGAGGCAGAATCAGAGGAGACAAAGTTTATTAGAGCAGGAGATGCTGTTAGAACAGCGGGCCAGCTCAAGGGAAAGTTGACCCTTTTGCAGGCTAGTAGCCAATTTTTATAGCCTCAGGACAGAGAAAACTCCTCCTGAAAGGGTGGCCTTAGGTGATTGGTTGGGATGCTATAGGGTGGGTAATAGGGTGGGTATTTTACCTAATATGGGGTCCGAGAACTGGCCAGTGTAGATCAGGAGGCTCGTGGCAATAACTGTTATGGGGCTTGGTTAATTCTGAAAATTTTTGTCCTGTGACCTTGATATAAGTGTCCACACCTATGACCTTGGTAAAGGGCTCCATAGTCCCATCTCTTTTTATTTATGGGCCAAATATTTAGCTTGCTCATGATGAACTGACTACCTACCCCATCTCAAGTCATGGGGACACAGGTCACTGGGAAAGGGATGATGACCATTCCTAGATTCTTCAGGCTTAACAGAGGCATCATAGGGTCCTGGGTCCCAGTGCCTGCTCTCTGACAGGGTGCATTTACAGAGGGAGATGAGAGTCCACAGAATAACCAGGCAGCTTGTTCAAGCATTGTCTGAGTGTTGACCAGGTGATATTCTTGTTCTGCTATTATCTGGAGACTTATTTGTTGTATTCTAGAAGAAACAAACTTACCAAGAAGTTTGAAGATACATGGCCTGAAGATTAATAGAAGTAGAAAGGCTGCCAAGTGGCTTAGAAGAGGGGCTAGCCAGGAGAACCAGAACCAGACATTGGTCTGTGGTATTAAATGTTTCTCTAGGTATGAGAAGATTCAAGAATTGGACTCATGAAAATCTTTACCTGAAAATATAAAGCATCTCTCATACAGGGACTCTTAGGGATTTTCCCCCACCACTTGCTGTTCCTTTCTCTTCAAACCCTCTGCAAACAGTCAAATGGCCATGGAAGCAATTGAGAAACTCTGGCTAGGGTTACCCTCTGGCATGTTCCAAAGGCCCCATAGCCCACTGCACCCAAGTGGGTGAGGGCTCTCCTTTCCTCTTTCTTCCTTAGACTGAGGATTAGACTAATTGATAATGTGCTGGCATAGATCAGGCTCTTAAAAGACATTACTGCACCTGCTGCTTGAAGACACCTATGACAGGATAAGGTGGTCTTGGAATGGACCAGACTACAGGGCATCCACCCTCAGCAAGACAACTTCTGTGCACCATGAGACATATATTGATTGGTTCAAACAAAACACTGAGCCCACTTCCCTGGCCACCACCTTCCCGGTAGGACTAAAAGACAGATTCCTCAGCCTGTCTTCCCTGTTATTTTCACTTCTCTTTAAGTCCAGATTGATTTACAGGAGCCTAGGTGTTGCCTCTGGAGAAGGAAATGGCAACCCACTCCAGTGTTCTTGCCTGGAGAATCCCAGGGACGGGGGAGCTGGATGGGCTGCCGTCTATGGGGTTGCACAGAGTCGGACACGACTGAAGTGACTTAGCAGCAGCAGCAGGTGTTGCCTCTGAACCGTCCCAAGAGTGCCTTCCATGTTTCAGGAAATCGCCAACTGGAGAGTTATCCGTTGGTCCTGGGAATCTCTCTTTTCTGTCTTTCCCTGCTTGAGTCACATAGTTGGTGCCTTAGCTTCATGGTTTACATTTAGGGGTCACCTCTCGCTGTTGGATGCAACTGTTGGAATGGTCAGCCATTTGGTGCCACTAGTTGAATGGAGGGCTCACTGGGACAGAAGGGATGCCTTTGAATCAACTAGTGGCTCTCAATATCCCCATTCTACAACATACAGGCTAAAAATGGATACTGGTATGTCCAGGAGCCTCCCTCAGACTCACCTCTTGGCTACATTCTCAGGAACTGGAAAAATTTGGAAATCTAGTCTGACCTCAATACAAATCAGAGGACCAAGAAAACTGATCTCTTAATGGCACACCAAATTATACCTCCATCCTCTAACTTTATCTCTTTTGCCGAAAGCAGGGGAAAAGGACTCACCCAGTAGTTCCTTATGTTCAAATCTTTATGACCCTTAATCAGAACCTTGTTCTGAGGTACACATGCCACATGTCTTTCTAAGGCAATAGCCGCCTTATCCCCATGCCCACCCCCATCCCCGTCCCTGTCTCCCTCTCCATCAGATCTCCTAGATGACCCCAACTCAACCTTTCCTGTCCACATCTGATCTTTATTGTTGCAGACAAGGAAGGGATTGTGAAGTTCCCTTTGGTCTAGGACTTTCTCCTAGCCTGAGGAATCAAAAAACTCTCCTAACATTCTAAAGAATCCCCTTCTAACTTCAGCTATCTCTGGGGGTGGGGGAGTGTTGCAGAGAACCAAGCTTTCCCTACTTCTGCAAGTTCCCTTACTCTTCCAGATTCTTTGGATCAAACTAAGACCCCACCTCCCCAGAGGGACAATCCTTGCTAGGACAACATTTTATCAGTCAGTCTGCCCCTGTTAACAGAGCTGATTGGAGTACTCTAATTTAAATTTTAGCTATTAGACCATAACCACAGAAGGGGAAAAAACAGTATGACCATGATATTCTTTAGACTCCAGAGAAAACTGGTTAAAGTGAAATCTTTCTGGAATTACAAAACCAGTTTTCCTAACATGTACAATTAGAAAAAGCTAGCTTGTTAAACAGAAATATGCCTAGGAAAAGCCTGAAGTTAACTCTTATCATGTCCTTGAGATACACAGCCCACATTGTCTGAGACTTCAGCCTTTGGTAAATTGGTAGAACTTCAAGTCAAGGGAAAAAAGGGACAAAGAGACATTTTAAATCTCAAGCGAAAAACTATAAGATTAGATCTCTGTCTTTCTGGATTTATGTATGTCTCAGTGTATGTCTTAGTCTTTGGATAATATTGCTGAGGTTGTTTTTTTTTTTTAATTTTTATTTTTGAGGTTAATTTGTAAATGAGCTCTAATTTAATTGGCCTAAAGAAAGTAAGCACCTATAAATCAAACAATTCTAAATACAAGAGAAATTAAGTTAAAGGAATTCCAGGTTCATGTGAATGGGGAATAGTCAATATTAAGTTAATACCTGGTATTTAATGTTTGTTGATCTAATTAATATAGACCTATCTTAAGAATCATCATTAAGCATAATACTTTTATTGTACCTAAGTTTAATATAAACTAAAGAAGAGCTTATTTTATCTGTTGAAAATTTGTCCATAAGGGAAGCAACTCAGTGTGAATAAACTTTTAAGGAAAGAAAATGTGAGATGAGTTTTTAGGAAAACTCTATTAAAAATAATTTTGTTTTAATCTCTCCAGATTTTGGTAACTTGAATTTCTAGGGTTGTGTTAAATTAAGTGTTGGAAGTTTCTTAAATATCTAGGTCACTCCAAAATAAAATAAGATACTGAAACATTAATTACTAAACATTGGTTTCCTTTTACAGAGAAATTAAAGATATTTTGAACTATTAATGAATATGTTTGGTGCCATCCTGAGATGTTCCCTATAAGAAAGGAAATGTTTTTAGAAATTATCACTGGTTATTTTCACCAATCTACAGAAAGATAATATAAAGGACAGTTCATGGTTGTTTAAGGAAAGTAGGGTGTTTTTCTAGTAAAGGAGGTATAAGCTCCACACCTGTGACCTTGGTATAAAGCTCCACAGTATTCTCTGAAGATGTGCACAAACTAAATATGGGAGGATGAGTAGGAGCTAACTAAATAAAGAAGTTAGGCAGAAGGAGGAAAAAATAGCATAGCTGATGAACAGAAACCATAAAAGAGCATGGAATTTAGAGGACCATAAGATGTTTTGTCTGGAGAGACGTGTGCTCAGGGAGAAATTTGGGAGCCACTGCTAGAAAACTAGGCAATCTGTATACCAAGTATTCTATTAAGGAAATTGACCTTTACCTTTTATGAGAAACCATTGAAGGATTTCTAGCAATAATTTGATTAGTTATATATTTTAGAATGACTACTCTAGCAGCAGTGGGGAAGATAGATAAGTCCAGATTAGACATAGAAAAAATAGTTGGGAATCTAAGCAATTAGGAAATGCTAAGAGCCTGATTAAAGCACTGACAATGGAAATAGAATGGAGGGTATAAACTGATGAAGTCCTAAATAGAATGTATAGGATCTGGTGACTGATTGGGGGGTAGAGGGTGGGGGCAATGGATGAGAGGGAGAAGTTTAAACTGGAGAATTGAATGAGTGGTGATACCACTTCCTGGACTAAGGAATACAGATTTTATCCCCAAAGCTGAGTTGAGTTTTGGACATGCTGACTTTGAGGTTTACTATGAAATATCCAAGGGGAGATATATGGTGGAATGTTGAAGATCATTATGACCTGGAGTTCAGGAGAGAGTTCTAAAATGTAGATATATGAGGTGTTGGGACGGTAACAAAATCAATCAGACAAAATGTCTAACTTGAGAAGAGAATGTGCCTAAGGACACAGCTCTGGGGAAGAACATTCACAAGACCAACAGAAGGAGAAGTGCCTGGGGGACAGATTGAATGAATGAATCAGTTTAGTCAGTTCAGTCACTCAGTCATGTCCGACTCGTTGTGACCCCATTAATTGCAGCATGCCAGGCCTCCCTGTCCATCACAAACTCCCGGAGTTTACTCAAACTCATGCCCACTGAGTCAGTGATGCCATCCAGCCATCTCATCCTCTGTCGTCCCCTTCTCCTCCTGCCCCCAATCCCTCCCAGCATCAGGGTCTTTTCCAATGAGTCAACCCTTCGCATGAGGTGGCCAAAGTATTGGAGTTTCAGCTTCAGCATCAGTCCTTCCAATGAACACCCAGGACTGATCTTCTTCAGGATGGACTGGTTGGATCTCCTTGCAGTCCAAGGGACTCTCAAGAGTCTTCTCCAACACCACAGTTCAAAAGCATCAATTTTTTGGCTCTCAGCTTTCTTCACAGTCCAACTCTCACATCCATACATGACTCCTGGAAAAACCATAGCCTTGACCCGAGGGGCTTTTGTTGGCAAAGTAATGTCTCTGCTTTTTAATATGCTGTCTAGGTTGGTCATAACTTTCCTTCCAAGGAGTAAGCATCTTTTCATCTCATGGCTGCAGTCACCATCTGCAGTGATTTTGGAGCCCAGAAAAATAAAGTCTGACACTGTTTCCACTGTCTCCCCATCTATTTCCCATGAGGTGATGGGACCAGATGCCATGATCTTAGTTTTCTGAATGTTGAGCTTTAAGCCAACTTTTTCACTCTCCTCTTTCACTTTCATCAAAAGGCTTTTTAGTTCCTCTTCACTTTCTGCCATAAAGGTGGTGTCATCTGCATATCTGAGGTTATTGATATTTTTCCCGGCAATCTTGATTCCAGCTTGTGCTTCATCCAGCCCAGCGTTTCTCATGATGTACCCTGCATATAAGTTAAATAAGCAGGGTGACAACATACAGCCTTGACGTACTCCTTTTCCTATTTGAAGCCAGTCTGTTGTTCCATGTCCAGTTCTAACTGTTGCTTCCTGACCTGCATACAGGTTTCTCAAGAGGCAGGTCAGGTGGTCTGGTATTCCCATCTCCTTCAGAATTTTCCACAGTTTTTTTATTGTGATCCACATAGTCGAAGGCTTTGGTGTAGTCAATAAAACAGAAATAGATGTTTTTCTGGAACTCTTTTGCTTTTTTGATGATCCAGCAGATATTGGCAATTTGATCTCTGGTTCCTCTGCCTTTTCTAAAACCAGCTTGAACGTCTGGAAGTTCTCGGTTCACGTATTGCTGAAGCCTGGCTTGGAGAATTTTGAGCATTACTTTACTAGCGTGTGAGATGAGTGCAATTGTGTAGTAGTTTGAGCATTCTTAGGGCTTGCCTTTCTTAGGGAATGGAATGAAAACGGACCTTTTCCAGTCCTGTGGCCACTGCTGAATTTTCCAAATTTGCTGGCATATTGAGTGCAGCACTTTCCCAGCATCATCTTTTAGGATGTGAAATAGTTCAACTGGAATTCCATCACCTCCACTAGCTTCGTTCGTAGTGATGCTTTCAAAGGCCCACTTGGCTTCACATTCCAGGATGTCTGGCTCTAGGTGAGTGATCACACCATTGTGATTATCTGGGTCGTGAAGATCTTTTTTGTATAGTTCTTCTGTGTATTCTTGCCACCTCTTCTTAATATCTTCTGCTCCTATTATGTCCATACTATTTCTGTCCTTTACTGAGCCCATCTTTGCATGATATGTTCCCTTGGTATCTCTAATTTTCTTGAAGAGATCGCTCGTCTTTCCCATTCTGTTGCTTTCCTCTATTTCTTTGCATTGATCACTGAGGAAGGCTTTCTTATCTCTCCTGGCTATTCTTTGGAACTCTGCATTCAAATGGGAATATCTTTCCTTTTCTCCTTTGCTTTTAGCTTCTCTTCATTTCACAGCTATTTGTAAGGCCTCCTCAGACAACCATTTTGCTTTTTTGCATTTCTTTTCCATGGGGATGGTCTTGACCCCTGTCTCCTGTACAATATCACAAGCCTCCATCCATAGTTCATCAGGCTGTCTATCAGATCTAGTCCCTTATATCTACTTAATCTATTAATCTATTTAAACCCCTTGTCCAAGGTAAGGCTGCACTTTGCTGGAGCAGCCGTGAAGAGATACCCCACGTCCAAGGTAAGAGAAACCCAAGTAAGACGGTGGTGTTGCAAGAAGGCATCAGAGGGCAGACACACTAAAACCATAATCACAGAAAACCAGCCAACTTGATCACAGGACCACAGTCATGTCTAGCTCCAATGAAACTAAGCCATGCTGTGTGGGGCCACCCAAGACGGTCGGGTCATGGTGGAGAGGTCTGACAGAATGTGGTCCACTGGAGAAGGGAATGGCAAACCACTTCAGTATTCTTGCCTTGAGAACCCCATGAACAGTATGAGAAGGCAAAATGATAGGATACTGAAAGAGGAACTCCCCAGGTCTGTAGGTGCCCAATATGCTACTGGAGATCAGTGGAGAAATAACTCCAGAAAGAATGAAGGGATGGAGCCAAAGCAAAAACAATACCCAGTTGTGGATGGGACTGGTGATAGAAGCAAGGTCCGATGCTGTAAAGAGCAATATTGCATAGGAACCTGGAATGTTAGGTCCATGAATCAAGGCAAATTGGAAGCGGTCAAACAGGAGATGGCAAGAGTGAATGTTGACATTCTAGGAATCAGCGGACTAAAATGGACTGGAATGGGTGAATTTAACTCAGATGACCATTATATCTACTACTGTGGGCAGGAATCCCTTAGAAGAAATGGAGTAGCCATCATAGTCAACAAAAGAGTCTGAAATGCAGTACTTAGATGCAATCTCAAAAACGACAGAATGATCTCTGTTCGTTTCCAAGGCAAACCATTCAATATCACGGTAATCCAAGCCTATGCCCCAGCCAGTAATGCTGAAGAAGCCAAAGTTGAACGGTTCTATGAAGATCTACAAGACCTTTTAGAACTAACACCCAAAAAAGATGTCCTTTTCATTACAGGGGACTGGAATGCAAAAGCAGGAAGTCAAGAAACACCTGGACTAACAGGCAAATTTGGCCTTGGAGTACGGAATGAAGCAGGGCAAAGGCTAATAGAGTTTTGCCGAGAGAACGCACTGGTCATAGCAAACACCCTCTTCCAACAACACAAGAGAAGACTCTACACATGGACATCATCAGATGGTCAACACCGAAATCAGATTGATTATATTCTTTGCAGCCAAAGATGGAGAAGCTCTATACAGTCAGCAAAAACAAGACCAGGAGCTGCCTGTGGCTCAGATCATGAACTCCTTATTGCCAAATTCAGACTTAAACTGAAGAGAGTAGGGATAACCACTAGACCATTCAGGTATGACCTAAATCAAATCCAATGAATGAATAGGCAGTGATAAAAGGCAAAACTAGTGAGTAGGTTCTGAAGCATAATTTATGAAAGATCTCCTTGGGGCAATAGTAGATCTAAGAAGCAAAACTCTTAGAATGATGAAGTGCAGCTATGGTCAGCCATTAATGGCAAGTGTTTGGAGAACCAAGTTAACAAATTTAGAGGAAAAAATGATTAAAAAATATATGACTCAGGTGAAAAGATGTGAGTAATTAAAGAAGGGGATTCTTCACTTCTTCATCTATAAAGGGAGAAGTTTCAATTAGGTGAATTCCTAGACTCTTTCCAACTCTTAAGTTCTGATCTGATGAGCCAGCATTGAAGAGTAGGATCTGGACCTCTATGAACAGTAACTCTTCTGCTCTCCTGCCCCTCCAGCCCTCCTCTCCCATTCACCATCATACCCTCCATGTGGTTCCCACAGAAACTGAGATCTCTGTTTACAATTGACTTGTTTAGGGTAGGCAGCTGACCTAGCTGGGTCAATAAAATACCTTCCTCAGGATTCTGGGATAAAAAGTAAGAAAGAGAAGACAGTTTTTCTCTGGGTAATGAAAAGGGAATATATGTAAAATCTAAAGTTGATGATAACCGTGATTTGCAATGAGGTGCTGGTGGGGGCAAGCTGAAAAATGAAGACACAAGAAGCAAAGATCAGAGATTGAGAGAAAACTGCCTGGGTTTTCCAAAGCATTTTATATCTCAGTCTCAGGCCACTGTTATAATGTATCACTGCCCTGAATTCCATGATACCCCAATATCCTTCTATTAACATCCCCCTTTAAGACTTAACTAGCCTCAGTTGATTTCTGTTACTTGCAACTTAAAAGATTCTCAACTACTACAGCCCATATGGGGAAGAGAAAAGTAAATGGAAGGTGAAGCTATAAGGTAGACTAGATGTAATGAGTGCCATGCTTTGGTTTATAACTGATTAGTGGCTGTGGTGATGGAGATGGGAAATCCATCAACACTCTACAGAATCATGAAAACTTTAAATAATAAAACTACCAAAATGAAAAATGAACATCTACAAAATCACTGTGGTCCTTTCATTGGCACTCAGCTTTTGCAATGTAATAGGCAATGTCAACAAATTAATGTTCTCATTAATTAATGTTTATTAATTAGAAAGTCATATCCTGCCTCATTTCTGTCTTCTTCCACAAGTGAACTGTAACTCACTAACATAGCCATAAAATGCTATGTATGGTCAGTTGATCCTTTGTAGTATAGCCTGCCATCTTAAGTATCCTGACTGAATTGTCCATTTTCCTCCATTCCAAACAAAGGTGCTGTAGCCAGGATTATACTTGCTAAGGCAGGTGGATCAGTCTCTTAAGTGACTATATTTCATCAGACAGTTCCAGCCTCAGAAGTTAGGGACTGGGGCAGTTGTGGAGAGGTGTTTTCTTCTCCAACAGAGACTGGTGGGTTTGGCTGCTATTTGACAAGATGCAGCTAATGCTGACTCCAGGGATGGCAAGTACTGCTCTTTTGGAGGATGGGTTTAGACTGTACTTCTAGGCTATGTTATTGACATAAACTGATATTTCTTTAATGGATTATAAGGCTCCTGGAGATGCTTCAGTATCATATATGGCTCCCACATGGCTTCTGTATCTTTCTAGTAGGAAAATAAATTGGTTCAACCTCTCTGAAGGTCAGTTTGGCAGTATCCATCATACAAATGCAAATACCCTTTAGCACAGAAATTCCCATTCTAGGAATTTACCCTCTGCATGTTCTTATATGTGAGAAACAAACAAAAAAAAATGTGTAAGAGTATTCATTGCAAAATTATATAAATAAAAGACTGTAAATCCAAAAGGTCATCTACAATGAAATGGCTAAATAAAGTACATTCAAACCATGGAATACTATACAGCTGTTAAAAAGAACAAGTAGGCACTTTGTTTAGTGATATGGAATAACCTCCATGATACACAGTGAAGTAATAAAAGTAATATGCATTTGTCTAGGAAGCTTCCACTTATGCTTAAAAGTAAAACAATGTATGCTTGTATTCTCTTGGATTTAAACAGAAAGCTCTCTAGAAGGGTGTACAAAATATGAGTTATAAAAAATGGGTGCCTGTAGGTAGAATTTTTTGTGGAGGATGGAGAAAGAAGGCTTTTCACTTACACAACTGACCATACCTTTTGAAATTTATACCATGTGAAGGGTTTCCCCATTAAAAAAATAAAATTTTAAATAAAAAATTAGGGGGGGTGGTGATGTTTTAAACAGTAGTTTCCAAATGCTGGTCTGTATCTATGAATGCCCAAGAAAAATAATTTATTAATCTACCATGAAATCATAAAAATAATGATGTACAAAATTTTCTATATTGTTGATTTTAACTTGAAGGGTCATCTTTTATTCTCGATTAAGTAACTTTGTGTGGAGGTATTAGTAAATAGTTGTTATCAATGTAGTGTTTATTTACACAATGAGCAAAACTAGAAGTTGGCATCATTATGTCAATTCCTCAAATTTAGAGTCCTGAAATTCAAAGCACAGAGTTACTGATTTAGACTTAGCTTTTGTTCTCATATTGCATAATCGGTTTTCAGATATTATTTTGGAAGACATTTCTCCTGTGTATTTCATGGTGTCGTGTAAGTGATGAATTATAGCTGAAGGCTTTTCCACATTCATTACATTCATAAGGTTTTTCTCCTGTGTGATGCCTCTGATGTTTCTTAAAGGATGAATCATGCCTGTATGCTTTTCCACAGCGGTTGCATTCATATGCTTTTACTCCTGTATGAACAGTTTTATGGTTGCTAAGGTGTATCCTCTGCCTAAAGGCTTTCCCACATTCTTTACATTTGTAGGGTCTCTCCCCAGTATGGATTCTCTGGTGATGCGTTAGATAAGCTCTATGACTAAAGGTTTTACAACATGCAGTGCATGCATAGGGCTTCTCCCCAGTATGAATTCTTATATGTTCACTAAGGTGTCTAATCTGTCTAAAGGTTTTCCCACATTCATTGCACGTAAAGGGTTTCTCTCCAGAATGAGTTCTCAAATGCTGGATCAAGCTAATGTTCTGGCTGAAAGCTTTCTGACATTTATCACATATGTAGGGTTTCTCCCCAGTGTGGGTTCTATGATGCTGATTAAGAGATGAGCGATGTCTGAAGGCTTTGCCACATTCTTCACATTCAAAGGGCTTCTCACCAGTATGGATTCTCTGGTGTGTGGTAAGGGATGCACTTTGACTGAAGGCTCTTCCACATTCCTTACATCTGAAAGGTTTCTCACCAGTATGAATTCTCATGTGTTCAGTAAGGTGAATGGGTTGTTTGAAGACCTTTTCGCATATATTACACTCATAGGTTTTTACTCTTATGTAACTTGTTGGATGATTAATCAAATCTGATTTGCATTTGTTTCTCTTTCTAGGCGTGTCACATTTACGGAGCCTCTGTTCTATAACAACATTTGAACTCACAATATTTTTGCCAAATTTGTAAATTTCTTGGCTTCTCTTCTTATGGGTCATAGTGGTTTGTCTCACATTTCTTCCATGGCGATCCTGGTGCCTTTCTAACTCATCATCATATTTTGAGACTTTCTTCAATGTGGAATAAATGACATCATCCCTCATGAACCTTTCCATCATCATACCATGATACAACTGTTCTTGTAAAATGTTATATTTTGCATTTGACGCACTGGTTTCTGTTTTACTCTTCAAGTCTGAAAGAAACAGAAAAAATGAAAATAACTCATGTTCATTATGCTTTGAGAAATCAATTATTACACTGGGTATGGAATACAGATTTAGATAACAATACATATGAAGTGCATGAAATTTTGAGTATATTTATTTTTTGCATGAGGCATGTGGGTTCTTAATTCCCTGACCAGAGATCCAATCTGTGCCCCCTGCATTGGGAGCATGCAGTCTTAACCACTGGAGCGCCATGGAAGTCCCATGAAATTCTCAGTGTATTTAAATATGGTTATGCAGCCTGGAGAGGTAATGGGAAATTGAGACACAATGAACAAGGTAAAAGTGTGATTTTATATACAGAGTAAAATTTTGAACATTTTAATTTTCTATTAATACTAAAAAATGATATTTCAGGGCTATGTCTTAACAGTGTCTTTTTAACTGATAACTATTTTTGGAAAACATTCTCAGAAAGAGAAAAAGATTTCCCTCTTCCCACTCCAGCTAGTTCAGAAAAAGGTTTGAGGGAATTCCCCGGCAGTCCAGTCATTAGGACTCCAAGCTTTCACAGCTGAGGGTGAGGGTTCAGTGCCTCATCAGGGAGCTAAAATCCCACAAGACATGCAGTGTGGCTAAAAAATAAAAAAACAGAATAGCAATAAAATGTATGTCCTTCAGGATGAGTCTGACAAAAGATGTGTAATGTGTACAAGACTTTTATGGGGAAAATCCTGAAAATTTATTTTAAAAAATTAGAAAATATCAGTAAGTGGAACAATATACCATATTCCCAGACAACAGGACTCAATATCATAACATTAATTTCCCCCTAAATTGATCTATATTGATTCAATATATCCCAATCAAAATACCACCAGCGAATTTGTGTGTGTGTAATTGATGCACTCATTATGTAATTCATATGGAAAAGCAAGGGGCTAACAATAGCCAGGACAATTTTGAAGAATAAGATATTAAATCTCACTGTGAAATACAGTAATTAAGACAGTCTGACATTAGAGTAGGGATAGAAAATAGAAAAATGGAACAGGACAGATAAAGCCAGAAATAGACTCAGGTATATAAAGAAACTTGGCAGGTGACCAAGTAGCATCAACTATTCAATATATGGTTCTTGGGCTGATTACCCACATGTAAAAAGTTAAACTAGAGCCTCATCTCACACTATATATAAAATGTGTAGATTTAAACCTAAATATGGAAAAATAAAATTTTAAAGATATAAAATAATATATATTTTTCTATAAATCAATAAGGAAAAAATAATAGGAAGATTTGCAAAGGATATAAATAGGTAATTTACAGAAAAGAAATCCTGGAAGGATGGCTAACAAACATGAAAAACATGCTCCCTCTTATTAGTAATCATGAAAATGAAAAAAACAAGACACCATATTCAACCACTGAATTTATAAAAATGTGAAAGTTTGACAACACCAAGGGCTGACAAAGATGCTGAGTTCTGGAACCTCTCAAAAGTCTCAGATGGGAGTACAAACTGGTACAACTACTTTGAAGAACAATTTCCTGAAACATAAAGGTACATCTGCTCCATGACCCAACAAGTCTGCTTCTATCAAATATTTCAGAGATATACTTACATACTTACACAAGAAGTTACATATATAGTTTTACTGCAGTATCTCTGTAACCCCCAAATTTAGAAACCCCTAAATTTCTTATCAACAGAAAAATGGATAAATTGTGCTTTATTAATTCAATGGAAATGAATGATATGGATAAACATGAATGAATAATATGGATAAATATCAACAGTGTTGAATAAGAAAAGCAAGTGGAAGAAGTACATATACCATTTTTTTAAAGAATAAGAATATGCAAAGCAGTATTATAAGTAGTAATTTATGTGCTATAAGTCACAGCAAGGTCCTCTATGACCCACCTCCTAGAATAACAGAAATAAGAAAAATAAACAAGTAGGATCTAATTAAACTGAAAAATTTTTGCATAGCAAAGGAAACTATAAACAAGGTGAAAAGACAACCCTCAGAATGGGAGAAATAATAGCAAATGAAACAACTGATAAAGGATTAATTTCCAAAATATACAAGCAGCTCACACAATTCAATACCAGAAAAATAAAACAACCCAATCAAAAAGTGGGAAAAACACCTAAATAGACATTTCTCCAAAGAAGGCATACAGATGGCTAGTAAACACATGAAAAGATGCTCAATATTGCTTATTACTACAGAAATGCAAATCAAAACTATAATGATATATCACCTCACACTGGTCAGAATGGCTATCATCAAAAAATTTACAAGCAATAAATTCTGGAGAGGGTGTGGAGAAAAGGGAACCTCTTGCATGACCATTGTGCAAGACAGTATGGAGATTCCTTAAAAAACTAGGAATAAAACTACCATATGACCCAACAATCCCACCACTGGGCATATATCCTGACAAACCATAATTGAAAAAGACAGACGTACCCCAATGTTCATTGAAGCACTATTTACTATAGCTAGGACATGGAAGCAACCTAGATGTCCATCGACAGATGAATGGATAAAGAAGCTGTAGTACATATATACAATGGAATATTACTCAGCCATAAAAAGGAACATGAGTCAGTGCTAATGAGGTAGATGAACCTAGAGCCTAGTATACAAACTGAAGGAAGTCAAAAAGAGAAAAAAAAAAAACTGTATATTAACACGTATATACGGAATCTAGAAAGAGGTACTGATGAACCTGTGGTCAGGGCAGCAATGGAGACGCAGACACAGAGAACAGACTTAAGGAAATGAGTGAGTGGGGGGAAGGAGAGGGTGGGATGAATGGAGAGAGTAGCATGGGAACACATACACCACCATACGCAAAACACATGGCCAGTGGGAATTTGCTGTACGGCTCAGAGAACTCGAACCAGGTCTCTGTGACAACCTGGAAGGGTGGGATGGGGTGGGAGGTGGGCAGGAAGTTCAAGAGGGAGGAGATGTATGTGTACCTATGGCTGATATATGCTGATATACGGCAGAAATGAACACAATATTATAAATACAATTTATTTTTCAATTAAAAATAAATTTTAAAAATATTATATATTGCTTGGGAATATATACATACAATACAAATATGAAGACACATATAGGAATGACAATGTTTAAAGTCAGAAGAGTTGGTTATTTCACAAACAAGGATGGGAGTACTGTGGTTTAAGCTCTGTTTTATTTCTTAATCTAGGTAGAAAGTACATAGCAATTTATTGTAATGTTCTCTGTGCCTTTCTGAATATCTAAAATATTTCACAATAAAAGCGAAGTTTAAGAAGATTGTTAAAGATCACTGGATTTGATGAGAAGGAATCCCATGGTCATTTCTCTAGCAGGATTTTCCATAAAACATTTGTTAACAATAAATAAGGATACTTTACATCAAAGGAGAGTGAGAATCAAAGTTAAGATTGTAAAATCGAAGTTGATGAAAAGTGGAAATAGGATGTAAGAGAGAAGATTAAAGATCTGGAGAATGCAGTGAGTCTTGAAAAGAGATCTGCTTTCTGTGAGAAGAGACTATGTACATCTCAGAGGATGGGGAAAGGAGCTTTCGATTGGCAGACTTTAGGATACTGAAGAAAGAAAGAAAACCTTAATCAAGAGAAGACTTATCTTCCCTCCAACTCCAGAGACTTCTGCAGGGTCAGATGAAGAAAAGGACTGCAGACAGAGGAATGAAATCTAGTTCAGAGCATGCCTGTCCACCCGCTCAGCCTTTCTGCAGCCTGGGAAGATGCTGGGCACTCTGGCCTACATATTAAAAGGCACCATCTGCCTTGGCTCACCTGAACTGGGATCTCCTGGGCCTTCTTTCTCTGTCATCCATGGCTCTTCTCCTTTCTCCAACTGGGAAATCACACTAGGTTTGGAAAGCTGACAGCCTGCTTATGGAATGAAAAAAAGGGTATGAATATTATGTTGAGGTCAAAGATCCATCCCTGGGATGCAGTTTCAATCCTCAGGTTTTTAGGGTCTCTGAAGATGGGAAGGGGTACCAGAGCATGTTTTCCTATTCTCACTCTACAAAGTAAAGTGTTCCCCGAAGGGAAGAGATTCAGATATGTTCTGGCTTGATTTTCAAAGGTATGAAACATCCATCTCCAACACAGAACCCAAGGCCAGGCTCCAGGGAATCTACCGCATTTAATAATTTAGGAATTATTAATACTAAACTAAATATTAATCCTGTTAATAGGCAGGATTCTGGATGTATGTGTAGCCTGTCCTTACCCACTGAGACCAGATTCCCATAGTTCTCCAGCATCACCTCCCGGTACAGATTCCGGTGAGCAGGCGCCAGCTGCCCCCACTCCTCCTGGGTGAAGTCCACAGATATGTCCTTGAAGGTCAACAGTTCCTAGAATATCCAATATATCCCTTTTCAGCCTGAGACCACCTCTATCAAGATCCAATATGTTCTGACAGTTTTCTGAGAGGTTCTAAATTAGTTTTACTGGGAGTCTCCTCTGGATCTGTTTGGTAATTCTCTAGAGACTATCATAAACAATACATGAAAGGACAGATGGTTATTATATGTGTCTTAGAAAAAAACAAAATGAAGCAGGATAATGGCACCACGGAGAGCCACAGTGAGGATGAGGAAGATCTTTCGTGTAGGGTGTTAGGGTAAGTCTTCCTAAAAGGGTGATATTCGAACAGAGACATGACTCAGTAGGAAAGAGCCACACAGAAATCTGAGGGGAGAGTATTCCAGGCAGGAACAAAGGACCTGAGGACTGCGTATCCTTGGCTTGTCTGAGGAGCAGGAGAGTGGCCAGCATTGCTGAGGCAGGCAAGTGGAAGTAGATGAGACCAGAGGGCCCAGGGGAAGGGAGACAGGCTTTCAGCACTTACTGTCACAAAGACCAATGCATTCCTCCAAGGCTGAAATTCTGGGACCCTGCTGGAATTTAATGCAAGATGAACAAAATGGTTTGGAACTGTGATCAAGCTCTTCCTTAGCTCAAATACTGAATAGATAAAAAAGGATTGGCCCCTCAGCACTGATGGCATGGGGTGCTAATAGTTGGGTTAATCAGAAGTGAACTCAATCAAGGACCCTGGCGGTGGAAGGTCCATAACTTCCACTGCAGGGGGTATGGGTTCAAGTCCTGGTTGGGGACCTAAGATCCCACATGCCATGCAACCAAAAAAAGAAAAAAAGTGAATTTAATCAAACTAAAGTGCATCTCCACCAGAGCTCAGCCACAGCTCTAGGAAAAATATGATTAATCAGTCCCTCACCTTAACCACCAGTCAAGAGGAAAAGGCTTAGAGTCTTCTGCAAATAAACAGAATAGACAAACAGACTATATCTATCTATCTGTACATATATACATTTATTTATTGTTTATTTATCAAGAGAAACTATTCCATAGCCCAGATATTCATGCTTCATTAACAAACACAGGTCAGGGATGAATTTCATGCAACTCAACCCAAAGAAATTTTTTACATTCTGAAATCACTTTGCACTCTGAAAGATACCAGCCTTTCTCATCACCTTAAAATTTTTCACAGAACCATACTTTCTGCAGAATCTGTATATGCCTTAATTCTTGTTGTTTGCTGTTGTTAAGTCACTAAGTCATGTCCGACTCTGCTGCCCCATGGACTGCAGCACACCAGGCTTCCCTGTCCTTCACTCTATTCCGAAGTTTGCTCAAACTCATGTCCATTGAGTCAGTGATGCCATCCAATCATTTCATTCTCTGTTGCCCCCCTTCTCCTCCTGCCCTCAATCTTTTCCAGCATCAGGGTCTTTTCTATAAATCGGCTCTTTGCCTCAGATGGCCAAAGTATTGGAGCTCCAGCTTCAGCATCAGTCCTTCCAATGAATATTCAGGGTCGATTTCCTTTAGGATTGACTGGTTTGATCTCCTTGCTGTCCAAGGGACTCTCAAGAGTCTTCTCCAGCACCACAGTCTGAAAGCATCTTTGGGGCTCAGCCTTCTTTATGGTCCAACTCTCACATCTGTACACAACTGGAAAAACCATAGCTTTGACTAAATGGACCTTTGTCAGCAAAGTGATATCTCTGCTTTTTAATACGCTGTATAGGTTTGTCACAGTTTTTCTTCCAAAGAGCAAGCATCTTTTAATTTCATGGCTGCAGTCACCATTCACGGTGATTTTGGAGCCCTGCTTTGGAGCAGGAGAAATAAAACCTGCCACTGTTTCCATTTTCCCCCCATCTATTTGCCATGAAGTGATGGAACTGGATGCCCTGATCTTAGTATTTTGAATGTTGTTTTAAGCCAGCTTTTTCACTCTCCTCTTTCACCTTCATCAAGAGGCTCTTTAGTTCCTCTTCACTTTCTGCCATTACGCTGGTATCATCTGCATATCTGAGGTTGTTGATATTTCTCCTGGCAATCTTGATTTCAGCTTGTGATTCATCCAGCCCAGCATCTCACATGATGTACTCTGGATAGAAGTTAAATAAGTAGGGTGACAATATATAGCCTGGACATACTCCTTTCCCAATTTTGAACCAGTCCATTGTTCTATGTCCAGTTCTAACTTTGCTTTTTGACCTGCATACAGGTTTTTCAGGAGACAAGTAAAGTGGTCTGGTATTCCCATCTCATTAAAAATTTTCCAGAGTTTGTTGTGATCCACACAGTCAAAGGCTTTAGCATAGTCAATGAAGCAGAAGTGGATTTTTTTTTTTTAATTCCCTTGCTGTTTCTATGATCCAACAGGTGGTGGCAATTTGATCTCGGGGTTCCTCTGCCTTTTCTAAATTCAGCTTGAACATCTGGAAGTTCTTAGTTCACATATTGTTGAAGCCTAGCTTAAAGTATTTTGAGCATTACCTTGCTAGCATGTGAAATGAGCGCAACTGTACTGTAGTTTGAACATTCTTTGGTGTTGCCTTTCTTTGGGACTGGAATGAAAACTGACCTTTTCCAGTCCTGTGGCCATTGCTGAGTTTTCCAAATTTGTTGGCATATTGAGTGCAGCACTTTAACAGCATCATCTTTTAGGATTTGAAACAGCTCAACTGGAATTCTATCACCTCCACTAGCTTTGTTTGTAGTAATGCTTCCTAAGGCTGCCTTGTCTTCCCACTCCAAGATATCTGGCTCTAGGTGAGTGACCACACCAACATGGTTATCTGGGTCATTAAATCTTTTTTGTACAGTTCTTCTGTGTATTCTTGCCACCTCTTCTTAATCTTTTCTGCTTATGTTAGGTCCTTGCCATTTCTGTCCTTTATTCTGTCTTTCTTGGTTTACCAAAGCAAACTTGTAGAAAGTTGCAACTCCCAGAGATACAACGATTGCTCTAACAATATGAAATTGCACATGCTTGGCCAGGAAGCTACACATCTGAGGTTTCATTAAAAAACTGGAAGCAATCATAGTTATTCTCAGTACCAATGTCCTTCCACGCTGATAGGGAAATGAATCTATCTATGCATATTTCATCCTCCACTGTTCTTTTATACATAATATCTGAATCATAATAAAAAATTATTAGGCAACTGAAGGAGGAAAAGCTGACCTATAATCAAGAAATAAAAACATAAGAAGTAAAGATCTAGGTCACCAAGTCACTGGAAGAAGCAGACAAGAAATTTAAAGCAATTATTAAAATATATGTTGAAGAGTTTACAATAAAATATGGATGGAATAGGTCAAAACGTCAGGGTAATTGAGGAGAGACAGAAATGCCAAAAAAGAACTAAAAGACAATTCTACAACTGAAAAATACAATATCTGAAAAATCCATTGGATGGGCTTAACATCAGATGGACCCTGATGAAGACAAGATCAGTGAAACTTAACACAGGTCAATAGACAGTATTCAAATAGAAGCACCAAGAGAGAAAAAGGAAAAAAAAGGGATAATATCACATGGTCTAATATACATGTAATTAAAATCTCAGAAGAAGAATGAGAAGAAACGAATATTTGAAGAAATAAAGGCTGAAAATTTTCCAAGTTAGATTAAAAAAAATCAACCCATAAATGCAAAAGGCAGCAAATCCTCCACCAAAAGAAAAAATATTCAAAGAATACCATGTCTATGCACATCATAAAAACTGCTGAAGAGCAAAGATAAAAGGGAAGATTATAAAAGCAGTGAAAAGAAAGTAGGAAAGGAAGAACAGGAACACCAGAAAAGTTAGTATAAAATAAACAAAAAGACATGTCACATCTGGGGAAAGAATAAGAAAAATAGTTCACTTTTTATCTGAAGCAATATAAGCCAAAAGACAATGGAACATCCTTAAAGTGCCTAAAAGAAAAAAAAAAAACGGTAACCCTAGAATTCTATATCCAGTAAAAGATCCTCTAATAGGAAGATCATATAAAGACATTTCTAGATCACCAAAGCTGTGAGGATTCGTCATCTGAAGACCCACACAACAGGAAATGCTAAATGATGTTCTTCAGGCTGAAGGGAAATGATGTCAGAAACTTAGAACCTAAAGGAAGGACTGAAAAGTGCTCCAACTGGTAAAGTGAAAGAAAGTCACTTAGTCGTGTCTGACTCTTTGTGACCCCTATGGACTGGAGCTTACCAGGCTCCTCTGTCCTTGGAATTCTCCAGGCAAGAACACTGGAGTAGGTTGACATTTCCTTCTCCAGGGCATCTTCCTGACCCAGGGATCAAACCCAGGTCTCCTGCACTGTAGGTGGATCCTTTACTGTCTGAGCCACCAGGAAAGCCTGCACTGGTAAATATGTGGGCAAATATGAAAGGCTCATTTTTTTCCTTTTCTTAATCTCTTATGAGACAGTTTACTGTTAAAAGCAAAAATAAGGACATGTATTATGGGGTATATAACATGTAAAGTGAAAAGCATGATGACAACAAACACAGAGTGGGAAGAGTAAATGGGAAAATAAGACTTTCATATTCTTTGTGAAACAGTATAATAGTAATTCAACTGTGACATGTTTAAAATGCATATTGTAATGGCCAGGACAACCACTAAAAACAAATCAAAGTATAGCTAAAAAAAGTCATTAGAGGACACAAAATAGAATACTAAAAAACTGCACAATCCAAAAGAAGGCCAGAGAGGAGGAACAAAGAAATGAAAGAATAGGTTTGACAAACAGCAAACAAAGGACAAGAACATACACTTAAATTCTACCGTATCAGTGATTGCCTGTGCGCTCAGTCACTTCAGTTGTGTACTACTCTTTGTGACTCTATGGACTGTAGCCCGCCAGGCTCCTCTTGTCCTTGGGATTCTTCAGGCAAGAATACTGGAGTGAGTTGCCATGCCCTCCTCCAAGGGATCTTCCCTACCCAGGACACTGAACCCATGTCTCCTGCGTCTCCTACATTGCAGGCGAGTTGTTTTTGGTTTTTTGGGGCTGCAGCGGGTCTTTGTTGCAGCATGCAGTATCTTTAGTTGTGGCATGTGGGATCTAGTTCCCTGAGCAGGGATCAAACCCAGGCATCCTGCATTGGAAGCATGGAGTCTTAGCTACCGGGCCACCGGGGAAATCCTGTAGGCGATTCCTTACCCACTGAGCCACCTGGGAAGCTCCATATCAATGATTATGTAACTGTTAACAGACTAAGCAAGCAAGGCCCAGCTGTATCTAAGAAGGGCCACACTTTAAATATAAAGGCACAAATAAGTTAAAAGAATGAAAAAAGCTATACCATACCAACAATAACTAAAAACACTGGATAAGTTACATTAAATCAGACAAAGTGGGCTTAGGAAAAAGAATATGATGAGACATTTCCTAATGATAAATGGTCATCTCATTAAGAAGACAATAATCCTATGTGTTTATGTGCCTGGTAACAGAATTCGACATGACAGAACTAAAGGGAGATATGAACAAAACCACAATAATTAGAGATTTTAACACTCCTCTCACTAAGTGATAGAACAAGTAGACAAAAATTTATCAAGGATGTAGATCTGAACACCTATCAATCAACTTAACCTGACATTTGTAGAGCATTATACCTAACCACTGCCACATACAGATTCTTTCTCAAAGTTTTTATTCTGAGATTACAGATTTATCAGATAATTTTAATCATAGATTTACATGCAGTTATAAGAAATAAAGCAGAAATCCCATGTACTCTTTTTACTGGGGGCGAAACAGAGTTTTGATTGGGAAGGGGCACAAGTGAACATTCTGAGAGGCAGAAATGCTCTGTATCTTGACTTGGTTACATGGTGTATAAATGTCAAAATAGAACCATGTACTTTCTTAAGTGTTTTTCCTATATATAAATTATACCTCAATCTTAAGAAATTTAATCCTCAGCCCTCAGATTGGGAGAAAATAATAGCAAATGAAGCAACAGACAAAGGATTAATCTCAAAAATATACAAGCAACTCCTCCAGCTCAACTCCAGAAAAATAAATGACCCAATCAAAAAATGGGCCAAAGAACTCAACAGACATTTCTCCAAGGAAGACATACAGATGGCTAACAAACACATGAAAAGATGCTCAACATCACTCATTATCAGAGAAATGCAAATCAAAACCACAATGAGGTACCCTTATACGCCAGTCAGGATGGCTGCTATCCAAAAGTCTACAAGCAATAAATGCTGGAGAGGGTGTGGAGAAAAGGGAACCCTCTTACACTGTTGGTGGGAATGCAAATTAGTACAGCCACTATGGAAAACAGTGTGGAGATTTCTTAAAAAGCTGGAAATAGAACTGCCATATGACCCAGCAATCCCACTTCTGGGCATACACACCAAGGAAACCAGATCTGAAAGAGACACGTGCACCCCAATGTTCATCGCAGCACTGTTTATAATAGCCAGGACATGGAAGCAACCTAGATGCCCATCAGCAGACGAATGGATGAGGAAGCTGTGGTACATATACACCATGGAATATTACTCAGCCATTAAAAAGAATTCATTTGAATCAGTTCTAATGAGATGGATGAAACTGGAGCCCATTATACAGAGCGAAGTAAGCCAGAAAGATAAAGACCATTACAGTATACTAACACATATATATGGAATTTAGAAAGATGGTAACGATAACCCTATATGCAAAACAGAAAAAGAGACTCAGATGTATAGAACAGACTTGTAGACTCTGGGAGAAGGCGAGGGTGGGATGTTTCAAGAGAACAGCATTGAAACATGTATATTATCTAGGGTGAAACAGATCACCAGCCCAGGTTGGGTGCATGAGACAAGTGCTCGGGCCTGGTGCACTGGGAAGACCCAGAGGGATTGGGTGGAGAGGGAGGTGGGAGGGGGGACTGGGATGGGGAATACATGTAAATCCATGGCTAATTCATTTTAATGTATGACAAAAACCACTGCAATGATGTAAAGTAATTAGCCTCCAACTAATAAAAATAAATGGAAAAAAAAAAAAGAAATTTAATCCTTTCCAGTGCTAAGAATCCCACCAATATTTTAACTGTCAGGAGGTAAGAATTCCATAAAAGTGGAATATAGAGATAAGATAACTCTCCAAATAATTAGAATATTACTATTTCTTCCATATTACTGGAAATAGCCCTGGAATGCATTTCAATTCTAAAAGATGTTAGCACCTGAATTAGCTAAAGAAAATGGCATCATAAAAAACCTAAAAAAAAAAATCACAGAGCAAGTAAATACCAGAGATAAGTTCAAATTCTGTACCATCTAATTCCAGAACCCAAGTTCTCAGTTAAAACTCTTCTGTCCTCGGATAACGTCTCCTCTTTAATAAGTCTTCCTTTCACATTTACTCTACAGTTTTCCTTCTCTACTTCACCTGTGCTTCTACCAGGTGGTGAGGACATGTTCCCATACCCTGCTGTAACTGCCCAGCCTGTCTAATGTGTGTGCTCCATAGCCTGACCATTTCTTCTCTGCTCAGGTCTTTAGCTGTTATTTGACCTCTGCTCATGCCACTATTCTATGGGCCACCTCAGGAAGTGACAGATGTAACCCATTTTTTAGTATAAAATAAAAACTGAGGTTTATCTTAGATCCCATATGGTACCTGTTGGTTTTTATGGGTTGGAATTAAATCATTCATTTTGCTTTCTCTACAAAAATTTGTATTAGATGTTGGCTGGAAAGAAACATTTTTTTAAAAAATATTTTTTGGCCACACAGCATGTGGAATCTTAGTGCCCCAACCAGGGATCAAACCCGCACTCCCTGCAGTGGAAGTGCAGAGTTGTAACCACTGGACTGCCATGGAAGTCCGAAGAAACGTTTTCTAAAAGGAGGGAAACTGCCGCCACTGTGGACCTGTTTTCTGCACAAGATCAACTTGCACTGAGTTCCCTAGTTAAATTCATTAGCCTTAATATACCCAACTCCCCAGAAAAGGGCAAATTATAATCTTAAAAACTAAAAAGCATGTCAAGAAAGTGACAGAAAACTCCAACCCACCTGGGAGTCTGTTGTTGGGGTCCCGGGGGTTAATTCATCCTTTAAACTTTCTCCCTGGGTCTCATCAGCATCCTGAGATAGCAGAGCTGAGGAAGGAAAAGAGCCAGAAAGTTTGCATCTTCCCTTACCCCATTAAATAGAAAAACTGCCTGCAGTCCTGCTCAATACAGCCCCTCTTTGAACACATTCACAGAGAGAGACATTCAGAGCGACTCAAGAGCAGACTAGAGTCTCCTTAATGAGAAGGACCTGCGGTGAATTGATTGGGGTATTAATGTTTCCCAATGGTCAATGATGATCCAGAAGCATTGACCTACAAGGCCACTCGTCTGTTCAGAATCCTCAAAGGTTCCCCACTTACAAGCAAGAAAAATCCAAACACTTCCCACGGACTTCATGGCACTCTACAATCTGCCTGAAGCGTATCTTCCCAGCATTAGTTTCCTATAACCACCACCCTTTATCTATGGGACACATGCACTGACCACATTCTTATCCCTCAGTTAGACTAGAACAGTCTCCATTCTCTGAACCACTCTTCAAGGTCCCCACTTTTGTATTTTTTCCCAATTCTTCCATAAAAACCAAAGACATCTTTTAAGGCTCAATTCAGTGCTATCTGCTTTGTGAATATTTCTCTGATAAATACAACCAGAAGAATTTTCCTGTCTCTTCCAAAAGAACTTTACCATAAAATGTATTTAGGCTACTTTCTCTTCTTTCCATCCGGGTATGTGTCTATCTCTATCAATTAATAATTAGCATTAGAGATCATTATTCATTTTTCCATCTATCAAGATGCTTAACAAAGTCCCTGTCTGACTTTTGAAGTGTTAAAGATGAACTAAGAGACCCCATGAGATATACTAATTCCTCTGTCCATCCATCTATCCTAAGCTGGCCAGCAAATACTGTGTAACCTTGGACATGTTTCCCACTGAACTCAAAACAGTTCAAGGTAAAGTGAGAGTAACCAAGAATGTCATTCCTTCCTCCTAGCAGGAGATGAAAAGAAAGAAAAAGCATTGGTATGGCAGTAAACTGACTGGGACTAATAAAGGAAAACCACTGAAGGGCTTAAGGGGGTAGAAACCTTTGACTCTGATGTCTGTAAATAACACTTATACAGCTGCTGGTGGGGAACACCCTGAATTCTGTCTTCCTGTCCTGTGCTTATTGGAGGACAGATGGGAGCAGCATTGAGCACACCTCGCAGGGACCCTGTGCTTAGAGCCTAACATTTTCTTGCACAGCTATCTCCTTCCCAAAGCCACAAGCACAAGCCCCAAGGACCTACTCTCTCCCAATTTTCTCTGCCAGAGACCACCTCAGTGATGTGTGTACCTATTTTTCCCAAGCAGATTGAGAACCCTTCTTCCTCCTCCATCCCCCCATCCATCAGCCTACTCTCACCTCCTCCTTCAAACATCTTGGTCACATCCTCCCACAGGGGCGCCCCCTCTTTGGCCTTCTCTGGATGGTGCAACTTCACCCATGTGCTGGCCTCGGTGGGCAGGGTGATCAGGAGCTGCTGCAGCATGATGATGCCTCCTGACTGACCTCGTCCACTTCTGGTGAGGAAACGGCCAGAGCCTCTGCTGAGATGCCTCACAGTTGCGTGGTCCTCCTGTGATCACAGTCTCCTGCCCTCAGTATTCTTGTGTGTGCTTAGGGGCTCCTGGAGGCTGATGTGGCTCTCACAGCTCTGAAAAACTGATTCCTCTCTAAAAGTAAGTCCTGCCTGCTTGCAGGTTGGCTGGTTGAGTAGGTCTGAGTCTATGCCTCTTCATAATCTTCTAGAGAAGCAAAAGGCAGGGAGGAGGGATCCAGAAAACCGATCATACAGATAGAACTCCAGAACTTGCAGAAACATACTTAAAACTGCAAAATATCCAAAAACAAAGATTTAGCATCAATGTGAAAATAAGTATAATCTACGCTTTGGATGCAGCTCTAATTTCCAGTTCCATACACACTTTCACAAATAGCACAGATACACACAAATACCAAAGATACACACAAATACCAAAGATACACAAACATGCACAGACCTTGCCTTGACTTTCCTCTTTGGAAGCTCCAATAGTTTGGCCACCTGATGCGAACAGCTGACTCTTTGGAAAAGAGCCTGATGCTGGGAAAGATTGAAGGCAGAAGAAGAGGACAACAGAGGATAAGGCGGTTGGATGACATCACTGATTCAGTGGACATGAACTTGGACAAACTCTGGGAGATGGTGAGGGACAGAGAGATCTGACATGCTGCAGTCTATGGGGTCACAAAGAGTCGGACACGACTTGGCAACTGAACAACAACAACAAGCTGCATGTATCTTCTGCTTGGGCACAGACAGACTTGGGAGTTAAGAGGGCAAGCTTAGAAATCAAATAGCCTAGGTTAGAATCCTGACACAGACACTTAAAAACTCTAAGACACTTCAATTCTCTGAGTTTCCATTTCATCCATCTAGAAAATGCAGATAAGAAGTGTACTTCGTAGGGTTGTAACAATGTTGGGAATACAGTACCTTAATAGACATTATTATAAACCTTTTGCTTTAATGTGCAACCACAACATTACTTTTTAGAGTTATTTTTAAAACAATTACAGATCTGAATTTAAAGTCTCAAGTATCTCAAGTATAGTACTTCAAATATAATGAGAACTATTGCAGAACTGCTCCTGGCAGGAAATTTTGGAAACCGCCTATCTTTTCGTGGAAGCCCTTGGCATTTGAACAGGTGCCTCTACAGCGACTAAGTACAGTGTATTAGGGCCTCAAGAACAATCCCAGTCCTAGCTCCCTGAAAAGGGAGCTGGCCCAACTTTTTGAAGTTTGTGGGGCAGGGTGTTTGGCTTCTTGTTTTCAGCTGTGACTGATGCAGAGAAAGGAGCTGTATTGGAGCATATGAAAAATATCCTGCCCCCAAATATATGAAAAGTAAAATGGTTTGTTACCCAAGTGGAGAAACTTTCCAATCTTATTCCCCAAATGGTTAACGACAGAGAAGCTTCATTTCGAGTGTAACCCCTTCTCACTACTCCCAGAAATGTCTCTCTCGGACCTAAGAAACTACAGAGAGCGTAGCTTGCTACTCACCAGAGCGGCTGTGGACGCTGGTAGGACCAGAGATGGGGGACATGAGAGAGCCGGTTCTTGAGGTTTTCAGCTCCAGAGGGTGTCTCTTTAGAGAAGAACCGGTAAGAGATTTTGTTCTTCCCCAGCCTTTTATAGACAGACCACATCGACACCCAACACAATGACTTTTTTAAAAAACGCTGAACATTCACGCAGGCTTCCTTCTGAAGCCCAAAGGACTATCGGTCTCCACACCGGACCAGGGCTCTTTTCCAAATTTCTGAGAGGCGGCCTAGGGCGGGTGCTGAGGCACCAGATAAACCCACAGCCCCTCCAACGTGTCCTTTCGCAGCCACACTCCCGGGAGCAGGGCTTTGGGGACCTGCAAGGCCAAGGGAACGCTGAACCGGCTTTCAACAGACCCGGGCTAGGCTACCGCTCGCCAGCCGCTGCTTTGATGCCAGGCCGGCGGCAGTGGCGAGGCCCACCGGCGCCCCGCCTCCTGGGCCTCAGCCGGGGTGTCCCGGCCCCTCCGCAGTAGCGAAGCGCCGTTGCCCGCGCCCCTGTTCGCCTTCGCCCAGGCCCTGGCGGGTCCCGGGTGCTGCCCCCGACGCAGCCGCAGTGCTATCTACCCCGGTGCCCTCGACTCTTCCGGCGGCTCGGCACGCCCCGCCGCCGGCTCCGCCCATCAGGAGCAGCCAGAGTTCGCCCTCTCCCGGGAGGCAGGCGCTCCCGAAAATCCGGAACCCGGATTCTGCGGAGCGCGCCTGGGCACGCCGCCCCCACGACTGCCAGACCCTGGGCAGCGGCCACCCAGGCGAACCGCCCGCGTTTCCTGACAGCGGTCCCAAGAGACTAGGTAACCGGCCCAGCTCTTCCCCTGCGAAAGCCCTTTCTTTGTCCTTCATTCATTTATTCAACTATCTTCTGAATCCCTAGGTCTGTTCACACATTGTTACAGGCTCTGGGGAAATACCAGTTATCAAAACTCAATCCCTGCTTTCTTGGATCTTAATTCTGGGAAAATTAAATAGATAATAATAATAATGTAGAAAGGTAATGCTCTCTGCCACCCAGTGAATTGCCCACTATCAAGGCATCAGCCACTGCAGACCTCACG
Organism: Odocoileus virginianus; assembly: GCF_023699985.2. Lineage (NCBI taxonomy): Eukaryota > Metazoa > Chordata > Mammalia > Artiodactyla > Cervidae > Odocoileus > Odocoileus virginianus. Next base: position 85,943,944 of record NC_069678.1, read on the forward strand.
AATGGTGTACCCTGAGGTGAATTCAGGATGGAGACAAACAGGAAACCTTCTGCCCTCTGGCTGACTGTAGATAGTTAAGACACATATCTAAGGAATAATTTCAATGAGCAGGGCCTTTACCTTCTGCTATGACTTGTTATAGCAGATGTGAGAGCTGGACTGTGAAGAAAGCTGAGCGCCAAAAAATTGATGCTTTTGAACTGTGGTGTTGGTGAAGACTCTTGAGAGTCCCTTGGACTGCAAGGAGATCCAACCAGTCCATCCTAAAGGAGATCAGTCCTGGGTGTTCATTGAAGGACTGATTCTGAAACTGAAACTCCAATAATTTGGCCACCTGGTGCGAAGAGTTGACTCATTGGAAAAGACCCTGATGCTGTGAGGGATTGGCGACAGGAGGCAGAAGGGGATGACAGAGGATGAGATGGCTGGATGGCATCACCGACTCGATGGGCATGAGTTTGAGTAAACTCCGGGAGTTGGTGATTGACAGGGAGGCCTGGCGTGCTGCAATTCATGGGGTCGCAAAGAGTTGGACACGACTGAGGGACTGAACTGAACTGATGACTTGTTAATGACTTGTTTATGACTTTTAATCTAGTCATCACTGAAAAGATTGTTTCCTGTATTTTGAGTTACTTCCTAACCTCTTTCAGGTACTGCGTCTGGTGTGCCTGATTCCAGAGCAACTTGTCCTTCTCCAGAGGATAAACTCTAGTCTCTTTTGGATGAGGAAAGGTGGTAATGTAAACTCATGTTTACAAAATAAAGAGAAACTCACATAGTTAATCAGCCCTAGTTAATTGCATTTTAAACAAATTAACTTAAAAAATAACCCATCTTAAAAGTATGTCTGTTATGATTGACCATTCTTAAAAGCTTATAAATTCTGAACCATTTGTAAACAAAAAAAGGAGGGACTTCCCAGGTGGTCCAGTGTCTAAGACTCTGCCCTCTCAATGCAGGGGGCCCAGGTTTGATCCGTGGTCAGGGACCTAGATCCCACATGACAAAACTAGAGTTTGTATTGCACAACTAAATATCCTGTGTGCTGCAACTAAGACCTGGCCAGCCAAACAAACAAATAAAAATAAATATTAAAAAAATAAAATAAAAATTTGTGTTAAAAAAAAAAAGGAAACAAGATTTCCTCACCTATAAAAGCTAGGTGAGAAAGTATAGGAATGGCGTTTCTCTATTGTCATAGATACCCAGTTCAATTCAGTTCAAATCAAAATAATTCAGCAAGTATTTATTGAGTCCCTACTGTATGCCAGGCACTTGTGATGCACCAGTCAACAAAACAGATCCCTGCTCTCATGGAGCTTACATTCTCCTAAGGGAAAATATGAGTAAATAATAAGCATAATAAATGTGTAAATTATCAATATCTAGTATGTTATGTAAGATGTGATATGGACAAAGAAGGAACAGAACACGTTAAGGGAATTTGGGAATACAGAAGTTAGGGGGCAAGGAAAAGGTTGTAATATTAAGTAGCATGGTCAGAACAGGCTTCAGTGAAAAGGTAACATTTGAGCAAAAGTGAGGAAGGAAGGGTAGGATGTCTGAAGGAACAGCTAGTGTAAAGGCCCAGTAGCAGGAATAGGCTATAGTTCAGAATGGAGGTCTTGGCTGGAGACATGAATTTGGCAGTTGATACAACCATAAAATACCAACAGAGATGTTGTTTTAAGCCAGGAGACCATGTAAGATCACTGAGACACAGATTGTAGATAAAGAAAAGTGATGGTTGTGCTTTTCACGAAAGGAAGCAATCAAAACACGCCAAATTCTTGGGAAATCTAAGACCACAGAAACATGGAAGAACATATATGAGGCAAAGTGAGCACCCTCACTCTGTCCTTCTGCCCATCAAAGTCATACAGGACTTATGAGTTAGAAGCCAGTTTTTTTCAGGTAAATATACTAATATAAAATATCTAGAGATAATGGAATATATTCTGGATTAACAGCTTTACTTTTGATATTTCACACAATGTTCAGGCAGTTAAATTGTTTTGAACTGCCATTTAAGAGTAAGAAGCTGAACTTGACCAATCTCCACGGATGTTTGAAAGGATGCAGTATTTATAGACAATGAAGTACTATAAATCAATTCCTCCACTTCCCCTCTCACACTTCCCTGCCTCAAATTGGCCCCTGCAGTCACCGTCTCCCTGGTCCTCTTTGGTGGGGGTCCCTAAATGTGTTTTTCTAAGAGCTGTTTCAAAGACCTTCTCGCTCAAAAGACAACACATTTTTTAATTTAATGCCATACATTTGGCAATTGGAAAGTAAAAGACAATTAAAATGGCATCCACCAATATTAATATATCTATCTTCAAAAGACATCAATATGTATTAGGAATTATGGTCTAATTTTCTTAGGTGTAATAATGGCATTGCAGTTAAGTCTTAAAAGAGTGGTGGTTATCTTTTAGAGATA